>NW_026913964.1:7980000-8580000 GCF_034315485.1 Pezoporus occidentalis | reverse complement strand
GCTTCCCATCTCCTGCATAGAACATTGGTGTCTGCAGGATACCGGTGTCTGAACAAGTCAGGTTTGAGAATTGCTGCTCTGATATTTGTGCTGTATGTTTCTGTATGAATCAGGGTCTCCCGCTCACTGTCCTTGCAGGGTAGAGAAGAGGGAAAAAACATAGAAATTATGATGGTACACATGTGGTACCACTGACTTTACCAAGCAGTCACAGATGATTTGCTTAAATCTCATTATGGGTCCAGTTTAAGAACAAGAACTGGGCTGACAGATAGCTACTTCTAAATATTATAGTCTGCCTGGAACAAAATAATTTGAAATACCAGAGTGTTACTCATAACGGAAAAATGGTGCAGTTGTTTAATCATGGGAGAGCCATATCCACAGTTACTGCTAGAAGCAACTGTCTGGGGGGAGAGGTCTAGAAAATGGAAGGGAAGGAAATATAGTAGTAACTGAGTTTTCCAAAAAAGTTTATCCTCCACAGGACTTATATTAGGGAAGGGTGAATTGGTGAAGTCTATGACCAATGACCTTGCAAAAAAGTTGAGGTGTGGAAAAATTCTATTTCACAGTTTTCTATCTATTTTTGAATACATGTATTATAAGAGATTTTGAAATAGAAAGGCTAACATTATTTTGAAAGGGTTGTTTGCTTTCACAAAATTGGTAAACGTGAAGCAACTGAACAGACTATATCACAGGTGAAGAATGCTGTGCAATATTTGGAAAAGTATATAAATGCATGGAGGTATTACTGGAACCTGCAGGATATCAAGGAATTCTGCATTCTACAATATTTCCTGTGGAGGGTGATCTCACATCGCTTTAAAGATCCCATTAATTTCTATTAGTCATTACCATATATAAAGCAGTGTAAATAAAGCACTATAAGAATGTAATGTCCCAGATTCCATCTACCGGTCTGTGATGAAAGAGAAAATATGAAGTATTGCATTTCTTATACCTAAGCATAGAATATCTGAACTAAAAATATGCTAATTTTGGCACATGCTGCACCTTTTTGCCATTATGCATTAGTCTTTTGTGAGTTCCAAGAAAAGTAGTACATGCATTAGTAAAAAAACTGATGCTAGTCTCTAAGTGGTGAAAGATAAATGCCACTGCTGGCTTCTATTGCAAGTGATGCATTCTGTCTTTAGGCAGAAATAAAGGTAATGAATTCAGAGGTCTAAAATGAGCCTGCTAGATTTGCGATTTTACAAAATTTATTCTCCTTTTAATATTCAGCAACGTAACATCATTAAGGTAAAATGTTACAACTTTATGTAAAAGCATCCATGGGTACAAAGTACCTGTTCAGTAATCCTACCTGTTTTCTACTTGTAGCAATTTTCCAAGTGCTTAAAAAATCTGTTCTAAAAAAATGAGGATATAACATTTTATTGCATAATCTTATTGTAGAAATAAAAATTTTCTTTTGATACCTGCTGATTTTTAGAAAACAATGAAATTAAGTGAAATGTTAAAATATTTTAACATTTTTTTAAAAATAATGTTTCAGATTTTAATCCAAAATATGATTTTTGTATCCAGCATTAAATTCTGAAAGCTGAAGTCAGACTGGAAAAACACATCATTTCACAGAATGTTTAAAAAGCTAGGTATTTAAGGTGAAAATGTATTTATGAACTAAAAAGATAAGGAAACGAATTCCTATTTCCTGAATATTTTCATAGTATCATAATGTTATAAAATGGTTTGGGTTGGAAGGGACCTTAAAAATCATCTAGTTCCAGCCCACCTGTCACAGACAGGGACACCTTCTAATAGACCGGGTTGTCCAAAGCCTCATCCAACTTGGTCTTTCTCCTAATATTGGCACAGTTCTATTCTATTGATAGAGACATGAGATAGTTTTCTCAAAACCAACTCAGGTATGTATTTGCTGTTGGGCTATCTCAGGTGGATAAATAAAATTTGCCTCATCAGAAAAGACTAACAGCTATAGAAAGGCATTCAATTAGCAGAAAATTAACTTTTAAAGATGCTACTACCAGAGACCTGTTTGTCTCTGTTCCTCTTTTGCCATCTCAGAAGCTCTGCTGGTACTGTTTCATCTGACTGTTCCTTTACCTGGTCCAACAAGATCAACTTAAGTAACATTAGTTTAAACTGAAGATTTGAGATGATTTGTTGTATTTGTCTAAAGTAGGAGTAATGAGCATTTCATTGACAGGATGCAAACTTGTGCCAGAAGGGTACTACTGAAATTCTTGGAATGGTTTTATTTCAGACTTTCCCATTTTATATTTTGGCAGGAACACCTATATGAGTCAGAGGCCAGCATTAACCCATCTATAATATCTCTGCTGTATGAATTGCTTCAGTTATTTCCACACACCACTGCACAGCACTTTAGAGGTACGAAAGCTAGTAGAATCTTGAATGACACTGAGGTTTCTGGAATATTTGTCATGAATATCAGTCATAAATATAATGCAGAATTTAATTCAATTTTTTAGCTAACATTTCTAGAATAGGTTTTATATGTGCAATAGATATTTATCTGATGATTCATATTCTATTTGAATTTATATATAGATATACCTTGATAGATAAGAATATTTTAAGCATAACTATGTATACATGATTTTCTGCATAATTAATATATACTCATCTAAATATGTATATGTGTCTTTTAAAAATAGTTAATGTTATTATAGGGAAAAATCCCTCATAAATTTGCATTTAGTCTGCAAACATCTGGAGCCTACTTTTATTATGACTCGGTTCATCAACTCCCTGAATAGTTCATCCTTTTTTCTATTGTCTCTGAGCCTTACTTCACTTTAATAAACATTTATTTCAAGGTCAGAATCTTGTACATGCCCCATCATGTACAATAACCAAAGATGCTTTACAGTGCAGCTGAGAACGTTACAGGCATGCACACATCACCCGTACATACCATAAGAACACAAGAGCTTGTGCTGTATGTGAAGTATGGGGACAGCAGCACATTAAAGCATCCTTATTTTTGCAGTTTGAATTCCTTCAGCAGTTGGCACAATTTATGACAGTCGTTTACATTCATTTCAAGCCTGGGAGAAGAACAAAGCTCAAAAGGGGGCTTGCTGGTAAGAGCTTTTAGTCCTTAGAAAATGTAAGTGAAATGGAAAATATTACTTTATTGTATTTTTTTTTTTTTTGTCAGTGGAACAATAATTATATATAATCATTCTTCTTGCATTGGAAATAAGTTGCATTATATTTGAAAAGATCTTATGAAGATTAAAAAGATGATATAATAATTTTTTCCTGCTTTGAATTTATTTAGGTGTAAAAATAACAAATTTTATGGAGCAAGAAAGTTATTATTTTAGGAGAAATATATTACAACAATAAAATTGTCAAAACAAGAAGTAAAGGTAAAAGCATGGCATGCTTGTGAAATTCCAAGCCACAGAAAATGCCACATAATTGGTGATGAAGTATTTTCAGTAGGAAAAAATACAAGGATGCAAAGGTTTCCATAGCAATGCACTACTATTACTTTCTCTTAAAGCAAAAAGACTCTCTAGAATGAGAACACTCTCTAGCAAAAAATGAATGCAAATATATTATAAAGGTTTGACTCTGTAATAAGTCTGAAATCTTATAAAGTTAAATAACAAAAGAAATGTACAGAGTTACATTAATAAATGAACTGGAAGACAAGGGTCTAAAGTGTACTGACTTGACACATACAGAAAATAAAACAGCATCAGTAGTAAGATAAGACATTTTCAAACAAAAAGTGAAACATCATGATGGATCCAAGCTTTGTTAATGAAACACAGAAGCCATTACTTTGTGTTATTGAATTCTTCTACCAGCTGCAAGACTGGAGATAAAATACCTCTGCACATTCCATATTTCAAAGATAGCTGAAGGTCTACATGATTTTTGATGAAATAAGTTCCAAGACTGTGCTATACAATGTTAAAGAAGCACACCACCTTGAAAGAGGAAGACAGTGAAGAATCAAATACTGTTTCTATGTCCACCACTCCTAGGTTCACTATTCTGAGACAATAATTACTTTCAGCAAAGTAATATTTACAATTCATTCACTATTTTCATCTATTTAATTTAACTCCTTAGCCTGTGAACGTTATGTGTTCCTATAATGAACTTGTCAGATGTGGCAGAACTTGTCTCATTAAAGTTACTGACTTTAATCTTCATATGATAAGACTGTTGTAAAAAATTCTTATCAGCTAAAATATAAATATTATAATGCTTTTGTAGTTAACACCAAATTTTTATTGTACCAAGGCAATAGGTTGAGTGTTATTCTTGCCTGCCTGCTGTCTCAGCTTAGTTCAGTTGTCAGCATTTTTGAAACTCCTGTTTAGATAAATATTTTGCCACTGTGTGCTGCATTCATATCATCTAGGAAATCTTTCTTTGCCTTGCTTGTGGTACTTTAATAAAAATGTTTACCTAAGGTCCTGGGCCCCTATGGCTTACTTTATTTTTTTTTGTGACATCTCATAAGGAAAGAAAAGAAAAGAAAAATTAAAAAAAAAAGTATTTCAGTCAGATATAAGATACAATTTAGTAAGTAAAGGAATATTCTTCAAACTGGTAAATTATCAAGAACAGCTGTCACTTTCTATGAATGCACACGTATATTTGCAAAACAATTTACCAATAGAGTAATATATTTCTCAGTGTAAATAAGATTAAGTAAAACAAAATAATAAAAATACTTCCTTCGGTAACAACATTAAAATTGACATTTTTGAAAATTAAAATTAGAAAAAAGAGACTCGATCAAAGCTGATACCTGTTTAGGACTACTCAGAACTCAAAATCATTTTTAAAAAATATAAGATAAGAGTTTTTAAATATAAGATAAGCAATTCCAAGTTTTATGGAGAAATATCTATAAGGAAAGATATATGTAACAGACAAAATTATAGTTGTATGGTAAAGTTCTTTAATTCTGATCCAAATCTCATACATAAATTCACTCCAGAGGTATCCTATGGCTTCACAGAGAATCAATCCACATCTACATTGATGTTTCAAAGAGTAGAAATGCATTCTTGAATTATAAAGCAAATTTAATAAGTTCTATAGTTCTATTGAAGTGAGTGTGTTTGGATGGACAAAAAAAATCAAAAACCGTTTGTATCAGAGATTATATAAACTATGTCTAAAATATGAATGGTTATACATTTTACTCAGAGGTACTTATTTGACCGCTTGACTCACTTTGTCCTTAGAATTTTTTTATTTAAGGTACTATATGTAAGTTTTGCTTTCCTTTCTTGTTTTTAGTGTTCAAGAATATTGGAGTGAGAACTGAATTTTTTGCTCCATAGAATGCAGAGAATAACATCAGCATCTAGTTTGCATCTCTTGTTACCTGATAGTCTAGGCTATTTGGGAAAACAAAAATTTTCTGTGTGCTCAATTCTGGTAATATTAATTGGCTGCTATTACTGGTATTCTGACTACTCTGATTTCCTGTATCTGTGGACTCCAAGAATGGTTTTCCTATGTATTTTGTTGCTAACAGCTCATTCTAATCAAGTGGGAACTGCTTCTCCTACAAGAACGATGTCTCTTGGCCATGTCTTGTGAAAGACTGTATTCCAGTCTTCTGGTAGGTCAAAAAGTTCTACTGAAGCTTGATAATATTTTGATAGTAGTTTGATAAGTGACACCTGAGCTATTCTGCATTTTCAAGGGAGTATTTATTCTCAGTGTTTGGACGCTGCTCTGAAAATTCTTTTCTGATTATGATACAAATTCCTTTTTTCTGTACTCAGCATATTCCAGAATATCTCTTCTGGTACTATTTATAGTAGACAAACTTTTGAACATACTGGCCAAATTCTAGAAATGTGTTTGCAGTCTAGTTCAGTAGCATGAGATAAATAACCACAGAACTTTTGGGGCAAATTTTAGTCTGTATTTGCTACTAAATTTGATCTAGACCTATAATGTTATGATCAGTTGGAGAATTCCATCTCTAAATGCAACATGTATTTTGAGGTCTCAGTTTTGTAACACTTTTTTGTTCTGTGATTTCTAGTATATTCAAACAAGACTAAAAATGATTAAAAAGAGCAAGATTCTTGACCAGACTTTTGGGTAAGAAGAGCAATACTCTTGACCAGGCTTTTGTGAAAACTGCTTCTTCTTGTTAATTACCACAGGCAGCCTTCTTGGTGAAGATGGAGAAATAAAGTATGAATAGGAAAGATTTATGCCACCTTGATGTGTCTTGTAAAAAAGTTATATGACCGATTTCCTAATAGAACCCCACATATTTCTCTTAATTAGCTACAAAAGGCATTTATAGCAGTGTTCAAGCTCTAGAGAACAGATTTCGGATGTACAATATGAACTAAAATGAATTGTAACCATCACACCTGTAATATAAAGGAAGACACATTTGAGGGCTTTTTGGTGGTTCACTACTTTTAGCCTTTATGTACATTTTATCTGTGCTATTACCTGTCCTTTTGTATGTTTTCCTCACTGTACAAGTCAACAGAGCACCAATCTCAAGAATTACTTATCCATCCCTTTCACAGACATTACCTTTACTTATTTGTAAAAAAATGAAAAAAATAAAGATGTTCAGGACTGCCTTCAAATCAGGTTTCTTGGATACATTTAATTGAAACAGTAAGGATATTTGCATTTTCAGAGGCATTTTCCTACTTGGAGCCTTGTGAAATTTTGGAGATTGGAGACTTATACACTTAAATTCAGTAAATATGTTACTGAAAAACTGAGTACTAAATAAATATACAAAATAAATACAGTATTATACAATTTAGAATATTTGAAAAATCCTTTGAACTTCCACATGCATATTCACCATGGCTTACATTTTGAAAGAGAATTCAGGTATAACATATGCATTATGAACTCTGTAGCCAATGACAAATCATAAGTCAGCAATTGCCATTTAATAATCTTTTATGAATTCACAAATTACACGTACATTATTCTTGTGCTTATTCCTTTTTCCTGCAATATATTTTTAAGACAATAATGTATGAAAATTTTCAGACTGCTTGCTAAACAATTCTGTATTCTTCACCAAGCATTGCTATTTATATTCATTACTTAATGGCATACATATTCTTTCCTTAATGCCTAAGTCAACACATACAGAAAAAAACACATTAAAATAACATCTAAAGGTAATGTTTTAGCATTCCACAGGAATATTTTTATTCAACTATTAAAATCAATATTCATGTTTGTAGAGTGCAGAATAACAGTTTTTAAGATCCGTATAAAAAGGATATGTTTAAAATCACTGGAATGCAGAAAACTGGGCATTAAGACTAAAATGTCATTCTTCAGTGAACCTGCTGTGCCTAGGTTTTTGCAGTTGACCTAAGAAGCTGAAATCACAGAGGAATCAGTTTCCATTCATTCAAATTAGATGAAAGAAATGCTGGAAACCATTGGAATACTGACATCATTAAAACTGCCAACACACAAACACACCACAAACAAAAAACCCAATTATGCTTTCACTGTATGTCTTCTTTCTCTTCTGTGTTCAAGCTGCACACGTAACTGGGAAGCAAGATGTGATAGGCTTAATAGAGGCAGTTTAGGATGTGAGTCTTCCATGTTCCTGTTCACCCTGACCCTCTGTGGAAATTTCTGCCTCTTTAACTAAAGTGACAAAACGTGGAACAGCTCTTCTTTTCAGTAGCCATATTTTACACAGGGGAAATGCTGGTGAAAGCACATGATACAATACAGTTGATTGAAGTTTGGGGTGATGAAAACTCTGGAACACAGAAAAACAGAACAGACAGTAGAGTAGTAGTATCATTAAGCACCAGACAGGAGTTCCCGAAAATGCTGTAATCAAAACCTATAAGTTTTAGCGGCATGAAAATCTTTACAAATTTTAACACATGCAAGAAGAAAAGCTGTGGGGTGTGTTTTTTGTTTTTGTTTTTTGTTGAAAGCCAATATGCTAAATTATACACATCTGTACTGTGAATGGACTAATGAAGTCACAGAACAAAAAAGAGTACCTGTGTGGTTAGTCATAATGTGACAATAAATCTTACATATATGTGGTTGCAGAGTGGAAAAATAAACACCCACAAACCAGAAAGAAAAATGCATCCTCTGTCTAGCCAATACTATCTAACATTTTTGACTAGCATTAAGATTTATGGTAATCATTCAGGCAATTGGTTCTTTTTCTTATTATTTAGTAATGTAAATTATGTTTTAATTTTTAAATACAAATATATTGTTTGTTTATAACAAATCGATAGAAACCCCTACAGTTTGAACTGTCTTTGTCTTCTGTCGTTTATCAGGTCTTCTGCGGCTATTGTGAGACATTTTAAAATGCTTTTCTCACCAATGTACTACACTGACAGTGTTTATGGAAACCTCTACAGCTTTCTGAAAGATTTCCCCTCTTATTCTCCATGGCTTTTCTGTAGTTTTGAGATCTGTACAAGCAATTTAACATTAAGAAGTGGCCTAATATATTTCTTTTAAAGATGATACAGGTAGGAGCTAGAGTGCTTTGATGTTTGACAAATGTCCTGAACTCTGTCTTGACACAAGTCAAAGGTTAAGGCAGAAAGAAAAGAAAAAAAATATTTGCATAATTTGAATGTAAATGGCCCATTTACTATTTTGAAGAGTGCCCCCACCAAATCTGCTACTTTGATATGCACATTTAACCTTAGATATGAGCAACAGTTATATTAAATTTTTGAAGCAGAATGCAGTACTACTGCAGTTTAGAAAGTGTTCCTTTCATTCTGTCAAATCAGATTAAAGAGGACTAGTATGAGAGATGGCTACATTTCCAGTTGATCAGATAATGGTTCTGTTGCTTGAAAGTATACTTTCTCTAGAATGGAAAACTTTTGCTTTTCTTTTTTCCTTTCCCTTAAGAACACTGACAAGGTGGCTTTCTCCCTTCTCTGTCTTTCACAGATTTCATAAACATGTCTGAAATATTGGAGATGTGCTCAAATATTTCCTCAAAAGTTTGGGACAGGAGATGGGACAAGATTAAGACATGTATGCCTTTGCCTGCTTAAAACCTCTCTGAAAATCTTCATCCAGAACTATTTTAGTAGTCTTCTATTTTTACACAGTGCAGTAATAGAAGCAACAATGTCATTGCAGTTTTCCACAAAGCTTCTGTAATATCCTGAGTGTCCTGTGAAAGACTGAGTTTAGGCATTTCAGTCAGTCTGTAACGGCCTTCACATTTAAGGGACTGGGATAAATTTCTTCCTTTATCTCTCGAGTTATTTTTTAACTACATTAGACTGATTTTCCCTTTGAATAGTGTAAACTTTAAGGTTTCCCAAGCAATTCCACGCTTTCTTTGGTTTGTTTGCAATTTTAGTAGGTGGTGATGTTGCCAACTGAGTTTGTCACAACTGTGTAATCCAGCCTGCATGTAGCTGGCCTGCATCAATATATGGTTGAAGGACCAGTCAGCCTTTTAAAATAATCTTGTCTCACATCACTGATGAGAACAGGTCTTATTTTTCATCTAAGGAAAGAGGCTTTCTAGTTAAGTCCAGTGTGCTGGTACTCTTTTCTTTCCATAATCTGGCAGGCCAAGTTCTGCATTGACCTTGTCCCAAGAGTCTTTTTACTTAGTAATGTTATTAACCTTTCCCATCACTTCAAAGACATTCACAACAATCCTGCACCTGCTGATATTGAACAAGAATTAAGAAGATGGACTGAAAGCCCTAAGTAAATGTTTACATAAAGTTTATATAACAACTTATCTTTGGAAATCCTTGACAAGATATTGCTCTGCAAATTCCCCATGTGATGTAAATTATTATTGATCCAGTAAGTATATACAATGACTGCTTCAGCCTCTTGTTCAGAGCTACCCTCCCCAAAATCTATGATAACATCCCAAAAGAATTCCAATTTTTCATTTAGATAGGAGATTAAATCAGATTCTATGCTGGTTTAACTAGGGAGGGTAAGTACAGCAAAAATGTAACTTAATCACTAGCTGTTTCAGCATATTAATAACCTACACTTCAATATCCCTTTGAATCTCTCAGCCTAACTCTTTGCTTTGCCACATTTTGTTCCACAAATCCTTAAAAATTAAATAATTTTTTCCCCTGTCTGACAGTATGTTTGTCCACCTGTAGTAGTCTGTGAAATATAACTTCTGCCACTGTTTCAACCTCTGCATTAGGAAGAACGCTGCCTCTGAAGAGAAAATCAAGTCATATAATCAGAATCACAGTTTTTCCCCTTTTGTGGTAGTCATAGAATAAACCAATAACATCCACCAAGGCTCCAGGGAAAGGATCCTAAAAGGGGATGAAGGCAGCTTCAGGAAAATCTCTCCTTTTTCTTCTGAGGTGTCTGACAAAGTCAGCTTCTGATAATATGGAATAGGTTTTCATTTCTCTATGCACATCATGCCAATATTTGATCGATCATTTCATAAGCTTTATCTGAGTTATGCATGATAGCTGGTACACACTCTTGGTGGATGTATAGGTATATTTTTTTCCCAGTTGAATGTCTCTGCAAAACAACCACCTTCTATGAAGAGTATCTCCATATTTTCCCTTAAAATTTCTGGCTTAGATTCATAGTGTGGTGAGAAAGCTTTTCCAGATTCTGAGACAAACTCTGCAGGAATTTTGTTCATACAGTCCTGCTAAATCGTTGTCTCACATATATCATATTATACTTGAGTATTACTTTTTCCTGTTTGTATTGTCAGTCCTGTAATACTCTGTTCCCTCACATGCATGGTTGTCTCCCTGAAGTCTAAAGGCACACAGTGTGTACTTCTTTGATTAATTGATGCAGATTAAAAAAAAAAAATAAAATCACAACAGTATCATCTATCACCTGGGAAACACTTCATGTCCTTATGACTTGCCACACACATGCATTTTTCTCCTTTGATCTCATCCCAAAGCTGTGCATTGGAGACATGCATCTACCAGTCACTGGAGAAAAAGACACAAGAAAGTTTAAATTTGGGAGACTTAAACAAAACCATAATAGATGATCTCGTGGAGTACTTCTGTATTGTTTTCTAGTGGTCTGGCATAAAGCATTTACCATCTTCACAGGATAAAAGGAATCCTGAATTGAAAGCATGAATTCCTACATTGACGATAAGGGTGTAATAATCAATCTGAGTACAACAGGGGTTCTGGATCTAACACACAGAGGACAAGTAATACTGGGATTGCATTAGCATGGCAAATAAGGGATTTCTGTTGAGAAAAAAAGTGCAAATACCTTTTGAAGCAGTGTGATACATTAAATGCACTTAAAATGTACTTTTATACCACCAATAGAAAGCATAAACTGCCTGAGATACCAAAACCATGTTTGATTTTCTGTTTTGTTTTGTGCATGTATTGCAATGTGTGTCAGTCCGTAAATTCTCAGCAAGGGAACATTGTGTAAAATGCAGGATTATGCAAATTAATTGCACACAATAAATATTTGCAATCATAAGACAAAAACATTTGTTGTTACAGCGGTTATTACGTAATATAGTACCCAAGGACATTAGTGGTTCGGATAAAAGCACAGGTACATACAACTTCATATTGCGTGCATATGATAGATTTTCTGGTGAGATCTGGGAAGGAAAAGTGCTCTATAGCAGTATGGTAATATGGGTAGCTCAGAAGGCCCAGAGATATTTGCACTATGCTGTGACCTATTTTGTTATATATTCATGAAAATATATGAAACTGAAAAATTCTGACTTTGTAATTTTTTTTTTTGTGATAGATCATAGTTCTGACAGCCAAATTCAGTATAATAATAGCTTAATATGCATTTCCTTACCACCTAAAATATTAATACAAGATTGACTAAATATCTCTTATAAGTCTATATGGCCCAGAGGTTATTAAGAAATTGTTTAAATTAATTAAGAAATTAAATTATTAAGAAATTAAGAAATTTCTCTTCAGGGAGTTCAGTCTACTTTCCATACCTGCAGAGAACTTTTGTGCTCAGCTTTTGAAGGATAAATTATTTTCAAAGCAAAGGCAGAAGAATGCTAATAAATCACAAAATGAATGAAATGAATTAATGAAATATTCATTAATTCAGTGTGTTTGTTACAAGGCTGCTGCCAAGGCAGCATAGGGTGACGAATTACATTTTACACACACAGGAAATGGTTGACAAGACACATTGTCTACATAGAGGGTTTTCTGAATGGTCACACACAAAGCTAACCAACAAAAGTTGTTTACATTATTAAGCAAGCAGACAAAAACGCAGCTGTCTCTATCCCTGCCAAATTCCTGTACCTCCTCTTTTATAAAGAGTTTTCCCTCTTGGCTTAGTTCTATTTTTTTCCTTGTAACAAATTTTGTTCTTATGAGGTGCTTTGCTTAGAATGCCAGTAGAATGAAGTCAGATGGTAAGAAAAAAGTGGACTAGCCTTGTGGCCTTTGTTACATTTTATGAGCGGATGTGGACTTGCTTTAAGGTCTCTCTTATTCAAGTGTCAGCAGTCATCAGAAACACACCACACAAAAACAAGCTGAATGTTCTTTCACCAGAGAGTGAAATGGAATCTCTTTTTTGATTGCCTCTTTCATCTCTTTAGCACTCTGAAAGCAACCCCTGGGTAGCAAGGACATTGGAATCAGTATTATTATGCCTCATCTTGCCCACAGTTGCGCCCTTACACATCATTGTAAAGGTGCTGTTCTTGTGAAATCACTCAAAGGGGGCATATTTCATTACAAGGTACATATCTTTTGACTAGTTCAGTAGAAGAAGAATGACACAGATTTATAAAGACTCAAAGGCAAAGTCTGCAGAAAGTAACCATTAAAATGCAATGGAAATCTTTCTCTTCATGGGAGTTTACAAAATATACAAGAACTGGGCTTTGTCCTGGACATGAAAGGAAAGACAAGATGCAAGGACTGTGATTTAATTAGACTTCATTATTATTAACTCATCTGGGAACTATGCAGGTCATCTTAATTATTTCTAATTTCTGGAGAGGAAATACCACCATACTCAAACTCCACACTCTCTGGACCTTTAACAGGGCATTTAGAGATTTACTGCTCTCTGCTTATGTGAAGGTGAAATGGCTGCTGAAGAAAGAAATAACCCCCAATCTATCTACATATCATATATATCTGTAGTGCCCAATTCTGTTCTGAAAATTTCTTGATGATTGTTCTATACAGGATTGTTGTTAATTCCCATAAACAGAGAATGACATTCTGTATGAGTTTTCCCTGATAATGTATCAAGTATCTTGGTTACCTTTGTTCACTCAAAGAAGATTCCTAAGGAGCATATTCTCTTGTCTGAATATATATATGTCTGGAAAGAGGAAAATTTAATATTTTCTCATTTATTCATCTCTATATTTTATTTAACATTAAAGCTGTTGTATATGAAAAAAAAAAAATCATCTCTGTAGGACTGAATCATCCCACAAGCAGTCAGGAATCTCAGAGAGCACAGGTAATGCTTTTCCCAAGCTTCATAGCAAGCCAGCAGAGTGTCTGTGAAAAAATATCTCTGACTATCATCTACCAGAAGCTCGTCTGGTTGGCAGTAGCCATAGTGTTTATCTTGTCTGTTTCCTTATCATACTTTCTCTGTAGCTTCTCTTCACAGTAAGTCTTTCAACTACCTGTTATCCCAAACCTCAATGTAATAAATTGTTTTATAATCTGATGCAATGCCTGGTCAAGTCTTTATTTCACTTCCTGGACATGGTGCCCACTGTCTTTCTTCTCTCTTCTCAACTGTCTTTCAGCCTCTGCTGTTGTTTCTGGGTACAGTGCCTGACACCTCCTGTTCCCAACATTCACACACCCTATTACTCCATATTCCTAACTGGTACCTGATCACAGCCTCTGTACTGTACTTCTGATGAAATTGAAAAAACCTGGCTACCCACATCTTTTTGAAGACACCTGATACTTTTTGAATGTATCCTATATAACCACAGTGAAAATGCTGCAGTTTTACCTCCAGAGATATAATGGCTGAATCAAGATTTTCCAGCCTTCAGAAAGGGATAGGTCAGTAGGATGCTTTTTTTTTATTTTGTTGATACTTTTACTATTGCTGTAGTTTTATTTTGGGCTTATGTCTACATTTTATACTTCCAATTTACATACACAGTCTGAGAACAAGATGGATGTCGTACCTTGAAAAGAAAATAAGCTCCTTTTAGTTTTCATACTAGCTTACTTCCATTAACCAATATTTGTACCTGATTCCATATGTTTTAAAAAAAACCCAACCAACCCCCTGAGCAACACATTTTGTATTAGGTAATGGGTGAAAATGTTGTTATGTGAGGGCTTTTCAGTATTTAAAAAATGGGAATATCTGTTCTTTTCTTAGCTTTGTCACAATTAGTCACTGTGTAGTTTTATAGCTGGTAGTTGATGTGAAGATTTTGAATTTCAAATTAAATTTGTGGTGGTAAACAGAGTATATCAGACTTCTTTTTTGAGAAATATAGATTTATCTACTAAAGATAAGGTCAGAATCTATTCACATACTTAAGGAACAGCTTGAATGGGTTTTAAGACTTCAATCCATTTGAAAGTGTTTACCTGAGGCCAAAACTAGCTGATCAGTGAACAGTTTTTGTTTGCACATAAATATGCAATACCTTCAGTTTTGACAATTAACATGTATGTAATTAAGAAAAAAATTACTTAACAATTTTACCAAAACAACTTGTGTTGCAAACAAGAGAGTAAGATATTAATTCTTATTTGCTCCTTTTTCATATCCATATCCATTCATTCCATATGAATTTCTGCTAACGGATAGCCCATCTATTTTGGAACGACAAAGTTCAGTTCCCTAATAATTTTGGGTCAAATTCTCCTGAAATTCACCATTGCCACCCCACAGAAATTCATGAGGATAAAACAGAAGAATTGACAGGCAAACTATATACAGAAGAAAGGCAAAAATTTTTCTTTATAGGGCAGGGTCATAAGCAATGAATGGAGACTCTCAATACTATTGAAATGCATGATAATTAAAAATAAGAAGTCCAAGAACTAAGTCTAATGGGAAATGTTCTGTAATTTATTTCAGTTTCTAAGGTCAATTTTTAAGAAATTCAAACAAACTTTCATTTGAATAATTTCAGCTCACTAGGAAACGTACATCATTGAAGTATCACTGAAGCATGTCATCTGGCTTTTCCTCTGCTCATAATCTCCCGTATTCTTGAATTGTCCCCTATACTAAGGTTATGAAAAGAGAGGTAGAGGAACTAATTTGGATATCCATATGCCTTCAAGCAATTGTGGGAGATTTTTGTTCCCTTGACACAAGCTAGGCTGGACAAAATGAGCCAGGAAATGTGTCCCTGAACCTTTACTCCTCTCTGCTGAGTGAAGATAGTGTCTCACTGGACAAGATATGCCCTTTATAAAGTTGGCTACAAAATGCTCAAACAAAATAGAAGGTTAAATAACAATTAACATTTTCAGAGATTCTACATGTTTAAAACAAAAAAGAAATCAAGTATTTGATCAAATTTAATTTGATTCTTTTTCTCCAAATTTAATTTCTTTCCATTTGTCTTTTGGTTTTAGTATGATTATAAATAGTATTACCTAATTGAGGTCATTTGAATTAGAGCTTCTGATACCAATATTCAAATATTTGTATTTATTACTGACACTAACGTACCTCTTCCCCTGTTTTACTTTGTGAAACAGCTGCCCTGAATCTACAGTATCATTTTTATAGTATTTCATTCAGGCATATTTATGATGCTGAGTTCACTTCAGCAAATTCAAAGTTTGACTTTTTTGACTCAGCTCAAAAAGTTGAAACTGTAACTTCAGAGAAAGAGATTTCCATGGGCTTTTCCTATATGATAGCAGCACCATAATTACCTGAAGACATGGGGTTGCACTCTGCAAATTATCAAAAGTATGATGAAAGCTGTCCTTTTCTCTTTGAGCTGTTGTAGTCAGAGATGTAAATTGGCCACAGATTCCAGGCCTGTTTAAGAAACATATCCTAACATTTAGCATCAATTCTTCTTTTATGTGCCAACTCCAGCAATGACATTGAGGTTTCAAAATCTGAAAGGTGGACTAAGGAAGGTTCATATCGCTAAGGCCATAGCTCAAGAGGAATTTAACAAAAAAATTAGGCCTAGTAATGAGGGTAAAGTGTGCATCTCTTTCATTTTAAAAACCTTTTTATATAATGACTTAAAAAAAATAAGAGACAGGGCTTCACACATTTACTGCATATTCACCTGTATATAGCAAAAAGTACTAGTGGCTTTTGCCATTGATATGCTTTGCTTTTGATTCAGTGGAGGGTAGAAGGTCTAGAAGGTCTAAGAATATCTTCAGGGTAAAGACTGCATTGAAAGTCTGTGTCTGAACTAATGGCATGAGTTTTGTTTTAAAATATGGATACTGATTTGGAGTTTGTCCTTTTTTTTTGTTTATATTATTTTTTAGTGTTTTTTTTTTTTTCTGTCTTAGATGAGTAATTTGGGAATACAAGCATTAAACTATTACATTATAGATGAGATTTCATTTAAAAATTGCCTGCAAAAAAACTGAATGCCATATTCACCACTAAACATTATCATAAAATTTGGGATGAGAACTGGGCTGGGGGACAAAAACATAAATCACATTTTGAAAGAGAATATGTGTTCGAGACAGTAAATGGCAAATGGTGGTGATAGTGTTTGTAGGTTCTGAAGTTTAATTCTTTACAGTGTCTTTTGAAGAACCTAGTAGTGGTGATTTATGACACACCTCAGAAGCTGTGTCCCTGGGTTTCTGTTTGGAATTTACAGAATCAACTTCAGATGCCTTAATGTTAATCTTTTCTTGTTTAATGTTAAAAAAAAAAACCATCGCACATGGGAGAGGGGGTGCAATAAGCATGGGACTACAGTCAGTTGTTATTTTTCTTGCATGAGATTATCCCTATGTCATGTTGTTGCTTCTCCCAGACAAAGCAGCACAGTAAGTAAAAAGCCTAAGATACATGAATCAGTATCAGTTTCCTTCTTTAGACCCTTTAATAACATATTGAAAGAATTTGAAATAAATAACTTCCTTTAAAATTTAAAATCGTAGAATAGCTTAGGCATCAAGAATTCAACTTTTTTTTTCCCTTTTTTAAACCTCATTAGTAACTTGTGATCCAGAGATTATCGTCTCTGCTAAGGAGTCAGGGATTCCTGAAATGTTGGCTCAAAAAAAAGTCTATCAAAGGGTCCCATCTGTTACTCAATTCTGACAAAATTTGGAGTAAAAGGATTTAGTGCAAGCTGTTTCCATATCCTGAGTCAAAGAACAGGTAGGAAGAAAACATTTCCTGCTTCACAAGTGTGGACCTTAACCATTGTTTTAGCTAATGTGTGGGAAGAAAAGTGTTAAAATCATCACTTCACTTTTTTTGGTTTGCTCAACTGTTTAGGGAGACTTGCTCAGGCCTCCAGGTGAGGTGAAAGGAAAGAATTTTCCCTAATGTTATTTCATTTAATCAGTTTGGAAAAGCAAATAAAACCCTTCACTTATATTAGAAAGTCAAGGTTTTCCTTTGTGCTGGTTCATGTCCATTGCGAATACCTGGGATATTTGATAGTACAGAAAGTTTCAATATGAAAACAAAAGTGGAGATGCACATTTTGTCTCTATCTTTCATCCCCTTATCACTAAAGAGTCCCTTAAGTACTATACCCTCCCATTTATATTCTATTCTTTTCCCATGAACCATCATCTCAATATCAAAACCTCCAGGCTCTTCCACCAGTCCTTGTTGCAATCTGTACACTCCACTTTCTACCAAAGCAACCCAAGAAACAAAATATCCAAACATCGTAGATAACATACTGAAATCTCTTGACCTTTATTTCAGTTACTGAAAATAAATCCAGCCCTTCCATCTTTCATCATCCTTTGAGTTAATCAGTCTTGACTGATTAATGTTATCTTCCAATTTAATCACACAGGTAGAAAAACAGTATCAGACTCTGCAATGACCTATACATGACTAATTCTTTTAAGATGGATGTGCAAATTTGCAAGGCTCATTTTCTCCTATATAACATTCAGCCATGACAAAAACAGATGGTAGCAAAATACCTACAAGTTAGATGTTACATCTGATAAGAGTGGTTCAATTTAATGGCACAGGATTGTACCTCTGGTTCACTGATCACCATACGATCCATTAAGCCAAAAAGGTATTTAGCAATTGACTGCCTTCAAAGCTTTACTTTTTTTTCACCCTTTCTGTATACAAGCCTTTCCATCACTTTGTTGAATGTACATGTAGTTTTCTAGAGACAAAAAAAATTATATGAATGGCATTTTCAAGTTTGTGTCCTGAAAGTAATAGGCAATGTGCATTAACTGTGGAAAACTGAGTAATTAAGCTTAGTGATGGGACCATTAAAACACAGTTAATAACACTACAATTTTTAAAGGGAGTTGTTTTGTTTAGGGAAATTTTGGTGCAATTTTGGGAACTTCTGGCTCCAAATGCTAATTTTGGTTCTACTAAAATCACAATGACAGGGAAGAAACAGTTTCAGGGAAATCCAAACAGAAAAAAGAAATAGAGGAGATGCCCTTTAAGCAGAAGGATTCTTTTCAGTCTTAATCATATAAAGCTATGCTGTGATTTTCTGTGCTTCTGTGTGTTCTTAAAATCTTTATTCACTGCTGTATAGCTACCAAATATTAGACATGGGAAGGAGAAAATATCTTGCTGAATATCAATATTTGGGAGAATCAAATAACTGATGCTTTCAGTCAGGAAATAAAATCTAAGTGTTTATAGCATTTTATAGAAGTTTCCAGCATCTATTACTTTTTTATTATTATTCATGGATATTTTTCTAATCTATTTTAATGAAGCAGATGTGAAATATTGAAAAGCAAGCTGCAAATAGGTATCAGGCGCCAGGATGTTTGGGATATTTGGGGTTATTGAACAAAATGCATATTTATCCTTTTGTATGAGTGTTTGTATATGCATGTGTAAAAGAGAGAGCAGAAATAAATATCTGCTGTTTCTTTGTTGCATTCATCTGTCCAGTGTATAAGCAATTCTCTGAGGATGCTGCTGCATGAAAAGCCTGCTTCTGATTTTGTTACATTGCTGTAATAGCCGAAGTAAAAATCTAGCAGAAATATATCAATGCTCAAGATTAACAGACAGTAGTTTTTACATTTTATCACTCCCGTGTGCTCAATTAATATCTTACTTTAGAACCTAAGTGTTCTGGTTAATGACTGAGTCTCTGAACATTAGCATTAATACTGCTGTCCTAAACCACTACCATTACCCTGCAATGCAGCAAATTGTTGACAGCTATAACAAAGCATCACATCTTGCCGCCTTGTAAGCCCAGGATACTGAAATGCTCTCAGTTGTTGCACAGTTGAGGAAATACTATTTCTTTTCAATACCACCACTTGAAACAATCAAAACAATCAGTTGGTCACCTGGAACTGATTTTCACTATTTGCTTTCTTAAGCAATACCTATGAAGTGTACTTACTTGCCAAATATTTGAAGCTATTTGTATTTAATTGGAGTCTATGATCCATGAATGTGTAAAAAAATTAGGGATTTCTTTGTCATGTAAGTGGTCTTTCATTGCAGGGTAGCAAACACTGCTAGATGACATGTTGCTGTATCTTTACCTCATTTCAACTGCTGTTTCACAGCATTATACAGATGGAAGGCAATAGTTGCTGTATATCTGCTGATTTTCAACTCTAATGTAATCTGCAGTGCAGCAGCTTCCTATGAACCCAAGGCTGTACATTAAACTGGCTTTCAAAAAAAGTCTGATCTGTTTGATTTTTCCCTGTTTATAGCTATATAAATTGAATCTTAGTCTTACATGGAAGCATCACTGCTTTAAAAGTTTTAACCAGGTGGATATATTGATTCACTCCTGCACAGCTAGTTTTCATGTCTAGCAGCTACCCATATTCAGTGACCTGCAAAACTATGAAACAAATATCACGTTAATACCTTTAAAAACAGGGCACTTCATGAGAGGTAATTTCCACAACATTGAATGACAGGAACTTATAAAAGCTAAAAATAAGGCTATAAAGATTGTTGGCCTGAACTGATGGAGCATTATCATCTTATTTAGCTATTTTCATATTGGCCTGGGATTTTATCTTATTTTTTTTTTTTAATTGAGCCTCTGTTGTAAATACTGACCCCACCTTCATTTTCATTAATAAATCTTTCTGTTCGTTTCAAGAAGGCAGAAAATCTGGCTAATACTTTTAAAGTATTCATAAGTAAACGTTCATACTATAGTCTTTTCTCTGGGAACATCAGAATCAATAAAAAGAAGACTATAAAGACTTGGTTTTGGTGAAAAAATGCAAATATGAAGCACCTCAGGCTGCAGTTTCAAGTACACTGTCAGCTAGCACTGCTGCCTCAAGGACTCCTGACCTCCTTCTCTACCTGAGATCTTATTCTCACCCTACTTTGCTTCCTCCCTTGGGCTAGCAGAAATGTTTGCTCTGCTGCTCATTGAACTAGATCAGGGAACCAATCAGTGGTAAAACAGTCTTTTTTTGTCCAAATTAATTTTAACTTAGATCAGATTCTCAATTTGGTTCACCACAGGATTGCATGAGCAGGAAAAGGCTGTTGGCCTGTGGGAATGGAAGGTTGAAATGCCAGTTCATGTAGCATATGTGTTATCTTAAACTGTAGTTCCAGAGTTGTCAGGAATTTGCTTCATTATTGCTGTTCACATGCACAGAAACCTTCTGTTTGAGTCCAACCACTTGATTTAACTTCTGATCAGCTAAGGTTTGTTTTTCTTTTTTACTGATTAACCAGTGAATGTACCCAATGTATCCATGTCATCTGTACTCCACAGATATACATATAAACTGTATGATTCTTAGTAAAGATATAGAATAGCACATGGAAAAAAGGTGTTCAGTCTCATCACATCAACAAGTATTTTACAAACTTCTTCTCAGAAACTTAATGAGATCTATTAAAAAACCTTTTTTTTTTTCTCAGCTCTCACTGAAGCTTTGCTAGAGAAACTCTCTGCTCCAACGGAAGCCACCTTCTATCTCTATGCCTAAAATTATCCTATGCATTAAAAAAGAGTGTTATAGCTTGGACTTGAACCAGTCTTTTGCAGAAATCACTAACATTGTCTTACAAAAACCCCTAGCATATAGCAGATATCGGTATTCTTTGAGTCTGAGAAGCAACTTAAAATTGTTTCAAATTATGGTACTGTGGTTTATGTGGCAAGGTTTTAGTAGCAGGGGTGCTGCAAGGGTGGCCTTTGTGAGAAGAAGCTAAGGACTGTCCCTGTGTTGGGCACAGCCAGTTCTAGCTGGCTCCATTGCTGCCCAAAGCTGAGCCCAGTCCGTGACACTGGTGGTGCCTCTGTGATAATGTATTTAGGACAGGGTATAGAATGCTGTGCAGCAGCAGTCAGAGAGATGAGCAAGAAAAAAGTGATAGAAAGAGCTCTGCAGACACCAAAGACAGAGAGAAAGGAGCTGAAGGAATTGCTCCAGGCAGCAGATGAGAGATTCCTGCGCAGCCCACAGAGGAGACCATAGTGATGATTATTGTCTCCTTGCAGCCCATGGAAGGTAATGTTAGAGCAAATACCCACACTGCAGACAATGGAGAATCCCATGCTGGAGCAGGTTCCTGGAGGAAGCTGCTGCACATGGAGAGAAGTCCATGGAGGAGCAAGTTTTCTGTCAGGAGCTGTGGCACATGGAGGATCCATGCTAAAGCAGTCTGTCCCTGAATTATTGTACCCCATGGAAAGGAGGAGAGCAAAAGCGTGAGAGGAAGGAGCTGCATAGATGAAGTGCTCTGAATTGCCTATAATCCCCATTCCCCATCTGTGTTCTGCTGTTAAGGTTGGGGAGGAGGTAGAACTATTGAAAATGGAGGAATAAGTATGAATTTGGGAATAAGTGGGAAGGCATAGAAGGAAGATGTCTTTGTGTTTTGTTTTGTTTTTTTTTTTTTCTCACTGACTTATTCTACTTTTAATTGGCAATAAATCAAATTAATCTTCCTCGAGGTCTTGCCCATGATGGCAACTGGTGAGTGATTTTCTTGTACTTATCTTGATCCATGAGATTTTTCATCTTATTTTCTCCCTCTGCCCTGCTGAGGAGGGGCAGTAAGAGACCAGTTTGGTAGGTACTTGACTGCTAGCTAAGGTTAACCCACTGGAGGTAGTAATAGTAATAGTTGGAACTATATGTGCCACACTTTGGTAGAAATGAACAAAAATTAAATCTTGAATTGGTCTTGTTTTTAATACACTATTATTAATTCCACAAAAACTTACCTGATTTAGAGTTGAAAATATACAACTCTTCTGTTTTTTTATACAGCTACTATTTTGATCTAATTATGATTTAACTATCAGCTCAATTTTTGACTTCAGTACGGAGTGGAACTGATTTTCAAGCTATGACTTTTTCCAATGTACTTGTAAATGATCTTGGGTAAAAAAAAATAAGGTAACTCTCACATGTCATCTGTTCTTGAGGAATGCATGTTCGCTTGGAAACAAATTTCATAAAAAGACCTGCCTTTGTAAGAGTTTAGCTAAACTTTCCAATTATTTAAAGCAGTTCAGGAAAAAAATCCCCTACAAACCCAAAACCCCAGAATACCACAACCACAGGAATTTATTTTGAGTTTCAGTTGAATATATTGAATTTGAGCATATCTCAAATTCCTTTGATTTGAAACTCAGGGGTTCAAACAATGTGTATTTAAAATGCTCTCTGTGTTCCGTCCCTACTTTCAGTATAATTTTAGTAGAAACAATGGTGAAGGTCCTAACAGCAAATAAATACAATGGGGACTAATGACCAGCAGATGTTAGGAGCATTATGTCTGTCATCCAACACTTCTAACTGGGAAAAGAGTACATTTGTACACTTTCCTTAGAATACGTACATTTATAAGAGCAGTCCAACTACATCATAGTAATCACCTTGAGTAGGAGGTAGTCAATATATTTTTTTAATTTCTTGAAATTCTTAGTTAATTTAAAAGGTGTTTCATGAATATCTGGATAGAAATGAAGTAATGAAAAGATTTTAATGTACAAAATATTTAAGACTTTTGGGATGTTTCTGGTTACTACTCCTGGATTTTAAGTCCTCAAAGGCTGATGACAAGGCTATCCTGGAGATTTTAATTTATTTTCAAGAAGTAGAATAAAATGTTGGATTTTGTTGTGGCTGTTAGGTTTCTTTGAGAGAATTAAAATCTCTCAGATCATGTCCGAGTTACAACTTTTTCATGTCACCTCTTTGAGGAAAAACTGTTGATGATAAAGCTATGATCCAAAGCCATTGAAGCCATTGCCCTTAGCTTGCCTGGATGGAACCTTCAGCTAGGAGTATGTAGGCAATGAGGTAATTAGCTTTTTTTCTGTTGATTTTCATCAATATGCAACAAAATCCATTATAACAGCTTTATGAAAGTGTTAGTAAGTCTTGCAGCCTGAGGAGTCAGTGCATATCCTACAAACACTGTTAAACACCCATTGTAAAGAGAATGTGAGGTGTTTCTGCAGTGAGCTCATGAGTCATTTTTCAAAAGCATCAAAATTAAACTGACTTCACAGAGGGGTCCTTTTCTAATTTTTGAAAAATGAGTGTTATCACTAAGACCAAGTTCATGAATATATTAATGCATATTATAAATATGCCCCGATATACATTCAATTTCAAAACTGTTTACATTAGATATGTTGTATTCTTAACTACCAAAAAAATTTAACTTTTCAAAGTATGTGGTTAGTATTACTGCTAATCATCTAGACAAATACAAAAACAAAGTGTTACTGACTCCTCAGCGACTAATAAACTTACCTATATGTTCTGATATATAAAGCTCTCATAGTTTGAATGAACTGGAGAGTAATGAAAATGAAGTAAACCACTCCTCAATTTAGAGGATGAGAACAGAGCTGAAACACACACTAATATATTAACTCTTATCATCATAGACAAGATGGAGCTTAGCTCTTAAGTAAAAGCTAACTGTCAATGCCTTTCATATTAGGTAGAAAAAGTAACTGTAATGCTGTTCACACGTCTTTCAGATAGCTCTCATCTGTCTCTGTTGGAACATGTCTCTAAGGTTTCAGCTCTGCAAAGGAAGTGCTTATAGTCAGAACAAAAGGAACTAGTCTTTTCAGTCCACTCTAGGCTGACAGACTTTGAAAAGACTTAGGACTCAGTATTTGAAGTTTGAAGAAGCACCTGAATAGGCAGGTAACTAGCAAAGTGACGATAAACTTCAGAGAAATTAGAACTGAGGAGAAAGGTCACTAAATGCATGTTATACAAGCAATTGTTCTTTAACGCCCAGGTTATCCTATTAGCTTAAGAAGTTCTGCCTTATTTTTTTCATATTAGCTGAATTGCATGTTTTTTTTCTAGGAAAGATTAATTAGTATTATAATGCCTTATATGTAGAATATATTTTACACAGTAGTTATAGTGCAAAATGCTTAATAAATGTTATTGACCCAAACATTTTATTTGTAAATATTGATACAACTTCACAGTAAAACTGAAAATTGCGTGCACAGGGAATTAAATGCGTTTTGATTATAAAAGGTCACCTAAGAAGCTAACATTGATTTCTTTTGGATCCATGAAGCCTGAACTAGGGTGAAATAGTGCATTGCAGTTTCATCCAAGAGAAAGGTATTAAGACTATACTGCCTTAGTGACTTCTAATGCTTTTTCGTTATGAACTTTAATAGGCTCTTTCAACTTAAATATCCTTTTGTCTTCAATAGTTCTTAATAGTTTCAGTTTTAACAAACCTTTTTTACACTATAATATCTGATAGATGTTCAGAAAAAAATGTATCAGTTTTGCGGATTCCTTTCCTTATACCCTAAAGCTGTTGTTGTCTTAATAAATCAAAGTGTGGTAAGTTATGAAACTATAAGAATTCACTTTCTTATCAGAGAGAGGATGAAAGAGACCATGGAACAGATATTGAGTCTAATATTAACTTTATAAAGGAGGGAGATCAGAAAACCAATGCAAATCTGAAGGAAATTATTTTTAATATTTCGGTGTTTGAGCAAGAAATACTGGTGGGTTTGATCTGGTTCAAAATGACTAAGTGAAAAAATTTGTAAAGGCATACAACTAGCTGTTCTCATATTAAGAATTTTGAATGACCGTCTGGTATATTCAACGCCCATGTAAGTGTCTTTTATAAATTTGTGTTTCAGTTGGTCCTACTCCAGCTATTTAGCGCTTTGCTTTTTCAGTCATAGATGATCAATGTATAAGCCTGCCTCTGTCCCTTTTTAAGTTCAGCAGCTGACCATTATGTGATAACAGTGTGTTTGTTTTAAGAAACTATGGTCTAACACTGTTGCCTGAAGAAAACAGAAGAAAGGATCAACTCAAAAGAACTAGAAAATGACTACAGACATGACATAAACGAGCTGTTTTTTTTAAAACTTAAGGGAGATTAAAATTCAGATGGGTTAAGAATAGAGATCATAGGCATTGATATTCCTCAGGCTTTTGTGTTCACACCAGATCGCTTGTTCACAACAAATATTATTAAGGAGGCATAGCAGTATAAGATCATTTCAGAAGCATAAAAGATACTTACTACCAGAAGAGTAAAATCATGATCCACTTTCAAACTGTTCTATATTAGCTATGATATGAATACAGCTGTAAAGGTTGTCTGGAAAGGTTAATCTTTGTAACTATAATATTTCAACCAGCAGTTAAGGGAGCAGCTAAGGCTGGCTAAATTTATTTAAAAAAAAAAAATCTATAACCCCTCTGCCAGCCTGATAGATCACATTTGGATTTTCTTTCAAAAAAAGGGAAAACTTCAAAATTCTTTAAACCCCCTGAATTTAGTCTTATTCTTTCAGAATTTATCCTTTATATGATTTTTCATGTAAGAAAGAGTAAGTTAACAAGCAGTCATCCCAGTATCAGTTCTTTTCTGCATATTGTGAGGTCCTTTCCTGGGGTAATGCTGACCTCTAGGTCACCTATGAAAGGACTTTATCAGACCTATTCAAAGGTGACTGCAGTTAAAAGATTAAAGCCAAAATAAATGTAAAATATAGATTTTTTTTTTTTCTCCTAACTGTCTGATTTTCTTTTCCAAAGGAAAGGTAATTAAACTGATAATTGTTCTTTTGGTTTGTAGGCTAATCTGAATGCTGAAATTAGGAGAAAGGGTTTCTTCAGCTTTGAATGCAATCTGGTACTTAACTATTTCCATGATGTATATTAATAAATTGAATACTCTTTCAGGGTGCAAATGCAGACTTGTGAATTTTCTGCTTTGCTAAAGTATAGGATGTTCAGAATATGCTCGAGAAATTGTTGATAACACAGATGAAAAAGAAGACAAAATGACATTTGTTTATAACAGAAATCTTATATTTTTCTATACAAAATTCAAATGAGTAAAACCATCAGAAATTACAAAAGGATCTAAAACAACACTGGAGAAATTATAAGTGCATAACGCAGGAGCAAGTGAATGAATAGGGATCTGATTGGTTTTGAAATAGGGAGCTGAGATGACATGGATACAAATTACAAGGTATATAAAATGGAGTGCAGCTTAAAGTGTGCTGAAGACAAACATGGTAATAGCATGGGGAAAGGAATTTTGACAGTAAATGGCAAGATTTACCATCCTTTGTTCTATTGTAAAAATACACAACAAGTATTTTCAGGTGCAATAGTATAGCCAGTAATAGCTAATGCTACCCCCTCTCCTGGCATTGTTCTCCAAAATACATGACATACATATTGTTCTTCTTTTTGTTTTAAATATGTACAATTTAATTCAGTTTTTATCTTTAAAAAATAAAGACAAAAAGCCACTATTGATGTTATCAGATTTATTGTGTTCATTTATAGACATTCTTAACTTTGTAAAGTTTCTCATCTTCTGACTAAAACTGATAAAAATATGAGTATGGAGTTCAGGTCTGGAAATAACAATATTTGTATACTGAAATAAGAACAGCTGTATTCATTTGGTACTACTGAAACTTTGCTTTCCAAGTAGCTGTCAGATAGGTTCTGGTAGCATGGAGAGAAATTTAAACAACACCTATTTTTGGTTTATCTGCCAGTAGGATTAGGAAAAGACCATATTTTAAAACAAAAATAAATTTGCAGCTAATAAGGATAATACAAAGTAAGAGTTACTTCAAAGACTCCTTTGCCCATGAACCCTTTTTTCGTCCTTTGACTAGCTGACTTCTCCATGGGTAGTCTGTGTGGTCTTAGTTGCAAGTTATAATCCCTTTAGGAGAGAAGCTCCACTAGATGACACTCTCCAGGAAAGACCTCGAGCTTCTTCTTCCCCTTGGGAACAGCTGAGCTTCCTCAAGGGTTCCAGTGGCTTGCAAAGACTTCTAAGAGTCTTAGCTAGGAGGGCATTACTTTACAAGGATGCTGGGGAAGGACTATTCACTAGGGACTTATCATGGTTTAAACCTAGGCTGTAAATCAGAACCACACAGCCCTCTCGCTCACTCTCCCCCTTTCTTCCCTCCCCTCCGCACACCCCCCTCCGGCTCCTGGAGGGACGAGGAGGAGAATCGAAAGAATGTAATTCCCATGGCCTGAGATAAGAACAGTCCAGTAACTAAGGTATAACACAAACCACTACTGCTACCACCAATGGTAATAATGATAAGGGAAACAACAAGGGAAGAGGATACAATACCACCCATTGATATGCAGTCTGATTGAGCAGTGAGACAGCTCTTCCAGGTAACTCCCAGTTTACATCCTCGGAATGACGTGCTGTTGTATGGAATACCTCTTTGGCTAGTTTGGGTCAGGTGTCCTGTCTCTGCTTCCTCCCAGCTTCCCCTCCTCCCTGGCAGAGCATGAGACTCAGAAAGTCCTTGGCCAGACTAAATATGTGAGCAGTAACTAAAAACATTGGAGTTATCATCACTGTTCCCAGGCCGAAAGTCAAAAACACAGCGCTGCAGCACCTACTAAGGAGAAAAAATGACTGTTACTGCTGAACTCAGGACAGGACTGCAGTGATAGGACAAGTGGGAATGGGTTAAAACTTAAACAGGGGAAGTTTAGATTGTATATAAGGAGGAAGTTCTTTACTGTAAGGGTGGTGAGGCACTGAAATAGGCTGCCCAGGGAAGTTCTGAATGCTCCATCCCTGGTGGTGTTCAAGGCCAGGTTGGTCAGAGCCTTGGGTGATATGATTTAGTATGAGGTGTCCCTGCCCATGGCAGGGGGGTTGGAACTAGATGACCTTAAGGTCCTTTCCAGCCCTAGCTACTCTATGATTATACATATCCTTAATTTTTTTTTGTTTGTTTTCTTTGGTCTAGCCACTTAAAGTTCAGCTCTATTTGGTAAGTTCAGGTCTAGTAAACCATTTTTTTTTTAATTTATTTTTTATTTTAAAATATTGTCTTTTCACCAAAAGAAAAGTTCCACCATTTTAAAAATCCACCAAACTTATGTTTTTGTTTTTTTTTTTCAAAATCCGTACTATGTGACAAAATGAAAAGATTGCATTTTTAAAAAGGTATCCTTCACACTAATATGTCTACACATCAGTACAATTGTAACATACGAAAGACAGTCCTACCACATGGCTTGGCATTGATATGTCTGTCTCAGTTGAATTTTGCATTCATTTTTCATCAGTGTACATCAAGCAAGATTTGAACCACTCGGTTATTTAAGAAGACAAACAACAGTGATTAAAGGCCTGGAAGATTTTTAAGGAACTCTCTGGAGCAGAGTTTTGTCAAGAATGACATACAGATAGCATAGCTATTGGAGAAAAAGGTGGTACTATGTGAAATCTGTCATCATAAAATCATCATAAAATAGCTTACAGATGACACACCACAGGTGATGTTATTAAAAAAATAGGAGTATATATAGTATATGAAAAGTTATCTTTAAATAGTCAAAAATATTGAGCTTTTCTTGCTGCATAAAAAGACTTTGCCCCCCTTCTTTTTAGTGTAATTCTGTTAATATAAATGAAGATTCTCCTGACTGAAAGGTTAATTAAGTCTTCACAACCTTGTCCGGACCGTCTACATTTATGAAGATGTGGCTTATGAAGTTGATACATACAAATTGACTATGGAGTTCTGATATATAATGAAAATGGATAATAAAAATAATAATAAATTATATCTGTCCCCCTAAACCCATAAAGTTTCCATATTCAATTTTCATCCTGGCTGCTTAACTGGCAACAGCTGATAATGAATTCTGTATATAAACAAGTATCAGAACAGTAATATATGTTAGCGATATATATTTGTGTTTAAATAATTTGTTCCCAAAAGGCTAGCATACAAAATAAGATTAGCTAGAACTGATGAGTTTATAATAAAAGAATGAGAAAGATAAAAATGCATTAGCTCTATAAAAATACTTAAGAGTCATGCGGCAGTAGACATTTAAAAATATTGGGAAGCTATGAACAATGATGTAAGGGAAAATTAGGGAAAGAATAAATTATTATGGGAATGTGAAAGAGGCAGTACGTGAAATGGCAGTCACATACAGATGAAAAATGGAGATAGCAAATTTATGATCATAAAATAAAACATATATAATGGAAAATCATGAGTGGTTTCAGCACCATGACCACTTTCTACAAATCCAAAGTCCTAGTATGCTTTTCTGGTTCAAAAAAAGTGTGATAGTCTTCAGTTCTTTGTCTAACTTTGGCAGACACACTTATATTAAGTAAAAACCTTAGTTTTTTAGTAAAAATGTTTTAGGTGAGGAAAATATGTTTTTGACAATTTCATTGTGTTTTGTTTTGTTTGTTTAGAAATGGACCATGAAACCTATCAGGGGTTAGCACTGCAGATGCTAACAAGCTATGAGGAACACGGATTTGATCACAGCCTGTCACAATTAAAATGGTTTACTGGGCTCACTTTTTGCCTTAGTGTGTACTAGTTATGCTCACAAAACCACTCCAACTACTTGTTCATGAAAAACTGTCTCTGATTTCCCTGGGAGAAGTTTAACGATCAACCAAATTTTCAAATTGCAACTATTGTGTCTTGCATAAAACTTCTGTGGTGTTACTTTCGATTTTGTCTTTTTCAATCTAATTTAATGTTTCAAAGTGCTCATTATGTTACAGTAAGATTTTTTTTTGCTTATAAGTAAACAAATAAACTGCTAAATTACCTAAATCTTAACATTAAATTGAATATTATTTTCTAGAAACAAAATTATTGTTTCCCTAGCTATAATACAGTGTGAATTATGTCTTGAAAAATATCTAAATAATTCTAACTCCCACTTGTAGGTGGGCTTATTTTTGACTATATATATAAATTGAATCACCAGATTGATTTAAATAAAACACTGATTTGCAAAATTAGTGTAAAAATAATTTTATTTGTTATTTCTTAATTTGGGGTGGAAAAGTTTTAATTTTTGTTTTGATTTTCTGCAAATTTCTCTCTACTCCATGGTTAATAACAGAAAGTGCTATATTGATACGAATGAGTGTTTCTTCTTTCTAAATAATATAATTTTGCTTTCACCTTTCTATGTCTTTTCCAGTTCCCCTCTCTTAGCTATAGCTTTTTTAGCTTCTTGATATTATTACTCGTCTGTTACATTCAACCTGCTGTTTCGCTATTTCCACTGCAGCAGTGGGGTCCTTTGCAATGCTCCCATGGTCATCTTCCATGCAACTGGCAGGCAGGCAAATTTTCTGATAGCAATGTCTGCAAACGTTTGTGTGAAATTGAAGTGGAGCTTCTACGGGATCACATTAACAACTCTTTTATTTATTGTTTCTGTAAGCAGCTTTATGTTATTATGAAATTATTCAGAGGATTTTTTCATACATATAACTCTATTTACATATCTATGGTTAAAGTATCAATAGAAGAGGGACCATAATTTGTTTAACCTCAGTTAACAAAAACTTTCAAAGTATCCCCCAAAAAGCATAAGTAATTTTTAGGCTAAAAACTTTTCCTTTGCAAAATTGAAGAAGGGAGTTGTCGTGGTTTAAACCCAGTCAGGTAACTTGTTCACTCACTCCCAGTGAGTGGTGCCGAGCTGACAACAATCGAGGTCCGTGTCCCCCCCCCACCGGGGCTCTCTGCTTCCCTGCTCCCAGAGGAAGGGGGAGGAGGATCGAAAGAGTGCAACTCCTACGGGTTGAGACAAGAACAGTCCAGCAACCAATGTACACAAATCACCACCGCTACTATCAACTACAACAATGATAAGGGAAAATAACAAGGGAAGAGAATATGATACCACCGGCCAAGAAAACGAGTTCCAACCGGAAGCCCGTGTCCTCCCAGGTAACTCCCAGTTACCCCCCACCCCAGGCATGACGTGCTGTGGTATGGAATACCTCCCTGGCTAGCCCGGGTCAGGCGCCCCATCTCTGCTTCCTCACAGCTTCCCCTCCTCCCTGGCAGAGCATGAGCCTCACAAAGTCCTTGGTCAGGGTAAACATCACTTAGCAACAACCGAAAACATCGGCTTCACCAACACTGTTCTCAGGCTGGAAGTCAAAACACAGCACTGCACCAGCTAACACAAAGGAAAAACACGACTGCTACTGCTGAACCCAGGACAGGAGTTAAGATCATGGCAGGCAGGTGAAGTTCTTGACAACTGGAAAAAGGATAATATAACCCACATTTTCAAGAAGGGGAAAATGGATGACCCAGGGAACTACAGACCAGTCAGTCTCACCTCTGTGCCTGGCAAAATCTCGGAGCAGATTCTCCTGGAAAGCATGCTGAGGCACATGAAAAACAACAAGGTGCTTGGTGACAGCCAGCATGGCTTCACTAAGGGGAAATCCTGCCTGACCAATTTGGTGGCCTTCTATGATGGGGCTACAGAACTGATGGACATGGGTAGAGCAGTTGATGTCATCTACCTGGACTTGTGCAGTGTTTGACACTGTCCCGCATGACATCCTTGTCTCTAAATTAAAGAGACATCAATTTGATAGGTGGACCACTTGGTGGATAAAGAACTGGCTGGATGGCTGCACACAAATAGTTGTGGTCAATGGCTCAATGTCCAGCTGGAGACCAGTAATGAGTGGTGTTCCTAAAGGATCTGTGTTGGGGCTGGTCTTGTTCAACATCTTTGTCTCTGACATGGACAATGGGATTGAGTGCGCCCTCAGCAAGTTTGCTGATGACACCAAGCTGTGTGGTTCAGTTGATACACTGGAGGGAAGGAATGCCATCCAGAGGGACCTTGAGAAGCTTGTGAGGTGGGTAGATGCCAGTCTTATGAAGTTTAACCATGCCAAGTTCAAGGTCCTACACCTGCGTGGGAGCAATCCCAGGCACAGCTCCAGGATGGGCAGAGAAGAGATTCAGAGCAGCCCTGTGGGGAACGACTTGGGGGTGTTTCTCAATGAGAAAATGGACATGAGCTGGCTTCAGTGTGCGCTTGCAGGCCAGAAAGCTAACTGTGTCCTGGACAGCATCAAAAGGAGTGTGACCAGAAGGTCAAAGGAGGTGATCCTGCCCCTCTACTCTGCTCTCTTGAGACTTCACTTGGAGTATTGTGTGCAGTTCTGGTGTCCTCAACATAAAAAGGACACGGAACTGTTAGAACAAGTCCAGAGAAGGGCCACGAGGATGATCAGGGGACTGGACCACCTCCCGTGTGAAGACAGGCTGAGAAAGTTGGATCTGTTCAGCCTGGAGAAGAGAAGGCTGCATGGAGACCTCATAGCAACCTTCCAGGATCTGAAAGGAGCCTATAAAGATGCTAGGGAGGTACTCTTCAGTAGGAACTGTTGTGATGGGATAAGGGGTAATGGGTTAGAACTTAAACAGTGGAAGTTCAGATTAGATACAAGGAAGAAGTTCTTTACTGTTCGGGTGGTGAGGCACTGGAATGGGTGGCCCAAGGAAGTTATGAATGCTCCACTGTGGGGAGTGAAGGTGACAAGATTTGCATGAAAAAGATTTTGGGGATGAGCTCTGAGGCCTTGGTGCTGGACAAGCCCTGGGGTGATGAGCTGGGCTGTTGAAGGACAGGAAAGGTAAACAAGCAAGCCTTGGGAGGATGGGCCAAGATGTAGTTGTGAAGGGAATCTCAGTTGGACGCCAGCGGATGTGTGGGTTGTGAGAGGGTCTGCAACACTGTGATTGGACTATTTACCTAGAGAGTTTTACAGGGGCCAGTGAGACTGAATGTTGTATGTATGAGCAGGTTGGGAAAGTACTGAACAAGGGGATAAAAAAGGGCTTGGTGATAATAAATGAGGATTTGAGTCTTGATTAGGATTTGAGTCTCTGCATTAACTTGAGTTCGTGTCGTGATGTGCCACACTCCATCCCTGGCAGTGTTCGAGGCCAGGCTGGACAAAGCCTTGGGTGACATGGCTTAGTGTGATGTGTCCCTTTTCATGGCAGGGGGGATGGAACTAGATGTTTCTGAGGTCCTTTCCAACCCTAATTTTTCTATGATTCTATGATTAGTGTAAGTCTTATTTACACCAAATAAATACATTGGAGCATCTTAAGGTGCTGAAATTCATATATGTCAAAAATTGAAGCTAAGAGAATGATAAAGTCAGTCCAATTGCTTATTATTGCTGAAATCTCAGTTCACATCTGTAATGGGAGATATTTTGAATGTTGACATATGTGAGTGCTAATTTTAGAACTGCTTTGGATTCTGATTCCTATGAATTATATCTCTTAGAGTCACTGAGTCCATCCCTCACAGTCACAAGAAAGCGTGAAGTGATATCCTGCACATTTATACATTGTACTCTTTTATAGCCTGCTTTATACTACTGTATACATCCACATTACAGATCAGTTCCCAATAAACTGTATGAAAGTCACTACCAACAAAGAAAATTACAATGTACCTCAGAACAACATTAAGAAAAGGCCACCAATATTACCAAGCCTTAGGTCCTTGTAATACTATACTGGAGAGAGGGCTATAAGGTATTTTTGTCTTTTTAAGGCAGAGAATTTCTTAGATCATTCAAAATGTTGGACAACACCCTATTCCAGAGAAGATCTCAGTAGTCTCTGGCAATTTGATGTAAGCAAAATTCTTTTCCAATTCCAAATTTTGTCGTCATTTTATAGTCAAACATACGAAGAAGACATAAAAAAAAAAAAATTAAATTTCCAAATCTAGTGACTCTGCCATTTTGTTGTCTAATGCTTTCTATAGCTGATCAAATTCTACCAACAAATAATTTGGAACCTTTTAATAAATTTTGAAAGTCTAGATTGTTCAGTGACTATCATTTAAAAAAAATTGTTTGGGAACACGACGTTTCCTTCTGAAAATGTTAAAACAAAAATCTGCAAGGGTACTATCTTCCTGGTAAATATACTTTTTCCAGTTGCACTTCTGCAGTAGTCTGTCATTCAGTTAATGATGTAAAGAATCAAGACAATCCTTTAAGATGTTGATCTACCATCAAATACATCATCACACACAGATAGGTTTAGAAATTCTTTTTAGGATATTGCATCTTCTTATTAGTGAGAAGTTTTCAGTTAATTTTACCGTCAGCAATTTCACTGAAAGAAGGGAAAAGCTAGGTGAGACACTCTGAAGGAAATTAATTTCTTTATTGCTGGTGTGCACGTAAGCAGTGTGCCCTTGCCTATATTTATTTGAAAGGGAAGAAGAGGGAAGCTAGTTCTTCCTACTTTTAGATCCAACTATATTACAAGATATATGTGCAAGATAAAAGGCAACATGGAAGCATCCAGACAGCTGCCCATTACACAATTGCCTAGGAGAAGGACCTAGCTCAAGGTGAATCTGACTGTCAGTACTAAAAAATTCAACTAGTGGTTTAGAAAGAAAAACCTTATATCAAAGAAGAAGATCTTTATTAAAGCTCTTTATCAGCAACAAATTAAACATGCAAATACAGAAACAGTCTTATTTTACCTACTGTCCATTTTGAAATTGTTTTCATGTATCATGAGGTCATTAAATGGCTTTTCACCCCCGATGCCATTTAATAACTTCAAGTTAAAACTATGTAAACATTGAGAAGTAACCAATATCAAATTATATTTTAAATATGTTTCAAAATTGTATAGCCTTGGAGAACTTTATTATCATAGAATAGATAGAGTTTGAAAGGAGTTTAAGATCATCTAGTTGCAATCCCCCTGCAATGGGCAGGGATGCTTCATTAACTAGACCATGTCACCCAAGGCCCTGTCCAACCTGGCCTTGAACACTGCCAGGGCTGGAGCATTTACCACTTCTCTGGGCAACCTGTTCAAGTGCCTCATCACCCTCACAGTAGAGAACTTCTTCCTTATATCTAACCTAAACTTTTCCTGTTGAAGTTTAAACCCATTCCCCCTTGTCCTGTCACTACAGTCCCTAATGAAGAGTCCCTTTCCAGCATCCTTGTAAGACCAACAAGCTTGCAATTGTTCAGACAAGACAACAGCCTAGCAATATTTGGTGATCTAGTGGAAGGTGTCCCTGCTCGTTGTAGGGGGATTGGAACTAGATGATCTTAATGTCCTTTCCAACTCAAACCATTCTATGATTCTATGATCCTATAATGTGTTTTCCATCTTTTATTTGTAGTACCTCCAGTAAAATAGGAAACCAATCATCACTAGTGAAAGAGAATAAACGTATAAATAGTGGACACAATTTCAACTCTATAAAAGTGAAAGCATGCTATAAAATTAATATAAATTGCTATGCGACTTCTCATTTACCCTGTTGCTGGTGAAGAATGAATCCCATTTAATTTTTAATAGTGTAAGAAATGTCTTAATATAAATCCCAACCAACAGGAGGTTTATTGTTTCCTTCCCAAAGGATAGGAAATATAAACATTTTTGCTACTGACGTTTACTCTTCCTTTCCAATTGTTTGATAGATAACTTTTTCAGCTGGGATGCACAGTGAATAGGAAACTCCAAAATGGATATAATTTGTTTATTGCTGGTACTTCACATCTCCTATACCAAACACACTTAAACAGAGGACACTTCAACAGGGGAGATTTAGGTTGGATATAAAGAAGAAATTTGTTGTGAGAGTGGTGAGAAACTGGAGCAGGCTGCTCAAGGAAGTTGTGAATGCTCCACTCCTGGCAGTGTTCAAGGCCAGGTTGGATGAGGCTTGGAGCAACCTGGTCTGGTGGAAGGTATCCCTGTCCATGGCAGGGGTTTGGAACTAGATCTTAAGGTCCTTTCCAACCCTAATCATTCTGTAATTCTATAAAGCTTTCACACTTAAAACCTTTTTCCCTTATTAGTACAGGTTATTCTCTATAGCCAATAAATGATTCTTCCAATAGAAATGTGAGAAATACCCCATAGCATTATACTGCAAAGAATACTGAGAAGGGAGGTAGAGCATGGAAACAGGAGATCTGTTTTGTTAGTTAAGTCTACCTGAGAAATCTTACTGGATTACATCATTGGAAAGAGATTAATTGAGTTTCTGCTGCTATTTAATAGGATTCTTTTAGGTGCACAAGAAGAGACAGGGAAGCAAAACTCTGCTCACAGTTTTCATCAAAATAGTTTTTGAATGCAGAACATTTCCTCCGAGACAGTTTTCTCATCTGACAGAGTGGATCATTTCCCTTTAACAACACATTTTTCCTTGACAGTGATCAATCAGAAAAGCATATTTCTTTATCTAAAGTGGGAGCGCACAAACACACACACTATTCTGTATTCTGCAGGGGGAGTGTGCTCTGTTTACTTGTTCTGTTGTGCTCATTCACTGTGTCTTGTGTTATTTTGTCTCCCCTAGAACCTAGCATGTAGGTAACTGAGAGCAGCCCTGTGCTAGAATACCTTTTGCTTACAGGAAGAAAGTGGCTAGGAATCCCTCACGATGTTTTTATAACATGAGGATTTACCATGAATACAATGCATCATCTTGATGTCACATCATATTACCAAGCAGAACCATAGTGGAGCTCATAAATATGTTCTTTCAGATAAATATTGTTCTGGGCAACAATCCACCTCCTTACTGGACAGTTTCACTAAACATAGGTCCTTCTTTTGGCTTCCCATACCATTTAGATATTGTTCCTTTAGGTTTTTGATTCAACAACAGGCTGTGTTCCTTTAGGTTTTTGATTCAACAACAGGATGAGATGACAACAGGCTGTGAGAAACTGCTTGAAGAGAACACCCAATGGTGCAAATAAGGCAGTAATCCCAGCTGGCCCCACTGCATGGAAAATGGGAGGAATTGGCCTCTACAGGATCTGTGATATGTCATGATATTCCAGTATTACTATGGTCACTATAAATGATGTAAAACCTGCTGCTGCTGGTCATTATTAATTCCTTGTGATTGTAGTGAAATCAGCATGAAACTCACTCACTGATGATTCTTTCCTATAGTCCTAATCACATAACCAAAACAGAATGGTAAAACACAGCAGATGATAGAAACGTGGAAAATAAAAGAGGTGACAAACTGGAACAGAAAAAGTAACAGAAACAGATTAACGGTTGTTTTTTGTTTTTTGTTTTTTTCATTTTTGAATAAGCATAATTTCTTGATCAACTTTTAAAACTGTTTACTGCTCATTCTGGGAAGTTTTGTTTTCACTACGTATCTCCATTAGCTATTTTTGTGCTCTGTGTCTGCATGTTTTTTCATGGTTTATAGTTCTTTATAGTACAGCCTTGTTACTCAGGCTTTCTAGGGTTGTGAAAACAAGCACAGCCCAATAATGACTATAGATGATAAGTGTATCATTTGCAGTTCCTTGCAAATTAGAGAGCAGTGCTTCCACAAGTGGTTTCAAAACTAGGTTTTCTCACCGGTAACCTGTGTGTGCCTGGGTATTTTTCAAAGCCAAAATCGAACTCTGATTTAAAATTTAACCATTTATGTTTATATTTCTCCCATAGCACAGACACACCCCTCCCTTGACAACTAACAATAATACAAGCAACACAAAGACATTGTCATGGTTTAACCATGGAGGCCAACTCAGAGACAGGCATCAAAACCGATAAACAAATAGTGTAAAGGTATAGATGGCATTACCTGAATCTAAAGGTTCTCCCCCATCTTTTAAAAAAGGGCAAAAATTATAGGTGGACACCAGAGAAACTACAGACAGGAATATTTCTGTAATAGGCTGTGGGCTATCTGATCTTGTAATCCAGCTACTGGTAATATATGCATGTTGTGCTAATTACCCATGTAAATTATTCAGTGGTTTTATTAACTTTGTGGTTTCTTTTATTCTGAGTTTTGACTTTCAGTATGATAAGAAAACAAATGTAAAGGACATTTCTGATTTAAAGAGGTTTGATCTTGAAAGTCTCAAATGCAATAGAAATGTTCTGGTCAAATATGTGGGAGTTCTGTGACAACCCAGCCTGTTCTGCAGTTATAATGCAGAGATGATATTCATCTTCTACATGCTTATTGGCTTTTACTACAAAAGTGCAACTTAAATACTTTAAAATTTAGGAGCATAATTCAAGGAGCACTTTCAGCAAATGTGATTTTCATTGCCCCATTTTCTTTGGAGAAACTCAAGACTTGAATATTAACGCCACCAAAGTAATGGCAAAGAGGGTTGTTATGGGAAATCTTAGTAAACAAGAGCTGCATCTGAAAAATATTGTCATTAAAAGCTATGTAGTAGTTAATTGAATCTGATATGAAATCTAGTGCTGGAAAGTTAATGACTAATGCAGCTATTTCACAGAGCTTGGTTACTCTAGGCTCCATAATGATCTCCTTTGCTTCACAGCAACAATGAAATTAACCTCTCTTTTGTCCTCCAGGTGTTGTGTTCTGATAATGCATATCCTTTACAAGTATGAGCAAATTATTCGCTTTGAATACAAATTGAGTGCAAATTGAATCCATATGGAAAAGAAAAAGAGCATTTCTCATATTTCTGAACTGAAGTATACACACTTAAATGCAAATCAAAATTCACAAACTTGGCATCTCGGGTGATTTAAAATAACATTAGTACAGGTGGGAATTTAGATAGTCATTATTTTCCTGGGTTTCTGTCTCTATTTTTCTATTGCCTTAAAACCTCATTGGAGATAAACCCACCAGCTAACAAGACTACTCCCTCAATTAAGTCCCAAAAGACAGAGAGTTTTAAATAGAGTGGTCTAGAAAGTAGGTCTGGGTGGGAGGTGTAAAAGAAACATGATTATCCTTTGATGACCAGAGTATTGACTAGGTTAAAAAAGGCAGAGTGCATTTATATTTTAGAGGGCATAAAAAAGTAGAGGCAGAGGGTCCTGACATGGTGTCAGATTTTAAAATCCTCACCATCCTTAAAGTAATTAAAGTGTTACTTAAAAAAAAAAAAGTAATCAAAAGAAAAACAAGGAAAATCCAATGAGGGTATTAAGAATAAAACAAATCCGAATAAAGACAGTATGTGTGAAATAACTAAGGTGAACATCCACTGTAATAAAATAAAATAAAATAAAATCAAATCTATTTTTGGTTTTTGTTCATTCTAGTGAAAAAATTGCTCATGCATGTCTTATTTGCTGCACTACCAAGAGGTATATTTGCCATAGAAATTATGAGATTTGATTATGGTTTCACTGTAAGAATGAAAGGTCAATAAATGTTTGCGGTTGCTCCCATTCATCTCTTTTCTAAATTTCCAGGATTCTAAAGTAATGCGACAGGGGAGATGACTGTTTAACAGAAGATTAATTGATAGATTTTAACAGATTGTTGTAGTACTGTTCTTAATGTAGACTATTTTAACTAGCTTCTTCCTCCTAACATGAAAAGCAGTCATGAGGACAAGGTGTGAAGTGCTTACTATCATCTCCAGAACAGTGATGTTTCTGCAGCTGACTGAACTCCAATCATTGTTTTCAGTGACACTGTGTAGACTGATTCAGTCTTCATATTTAGAAACTACATCAGCAAGTCAAAAGCAATCTAATGACAATAATTTTTATAAAACAGACTGATTGACTTATTGAAAGCCCAGTTTAAGCACCTGGTTTCTGCACATGCCATAAAAGTTATGCATAAGTTTGGGCATAAAAAATATTGATTTTTTTTTTCAGATGTGAGGTAGTTATCCCGAAATTATGCTTTCAAAGACTAGCTTGGAGTCAGAAAATGAGTGGGAAAACATTCCTTCATATAAGCCACTAGTTTAATAGGACAGTTCTGTTTATTTCTGTATGTCAGAGATATATGACTGAAGAGGAAATTAGATGCTGGGTTAAGAAGCATGCAATATTGAGACTCTCAGTTAACTTTTCTTTATTCTAAACACTCCTTTTCTGACTTCTTTCCAGATATGTAGTAGGAAGAACTTTTACAGAATACAACTTAATAGTTGTGGTAAAAGTCTTTGCTTTGGATTTAATTTCCAAATATTAAAGTAATGATGGAAATATGTGACAGTAGACCTGGTGAGAATTTTATGTTCCTTAGAAAAGTCTGAAAATTAGTGGAGGAAGGCACAGAATAAAGGTAGAAAATCAGAAAATTTCTTAACATGAGAATACTGAAAATATTGATTTTGCAATTATAGATTTTTTTATTGTTGTTGTTGTAAAACTTTAAATTCTTATTTGAAGGAATGCCTCCTAGATCTCATGCATGGATACACATGTAATAAGTGCAAATTTTGTGGCCCATGGTTTAGTGCATACCATTTAGGCATCTTACAGTTGTGCCTGTTTGTCAAAAACAAGGTTTCATGGAAACTGAAAACAAAAAAAATATTACTAAAACTCACAGTGATGTAAGTGCCTCAGAATATTTAGTGATTGCATGATAGGCCTGGTTGCATAAAGAGAGAAAGTAAAATGTATCTGTGTGCATGTTTGTACAAAGGAGTAAGAGAAAGGGAAATTTCACAAGGCAAGTGTCCATATCTTAATTTAATATTCCAGAGATAAACTTTAATACTGGAACTGTTTCAGTATCCAATAAAAAAGCTTTGTGGGAAGCTCTATGTAAAATACCTGCTCACAGTTTTTTTAGTATCCATCAGAAATGCAAGTGTCCTTTTTTTATTTTTTTCATCATAGAATCACAGAACCGTTAAGGTTGGGAAGGACCTGCAGAGGTCATCTTGAACAATCCCACTGCTCAAAGCAAGGTTAACTAATAATTTACTAATGTGCCCAGTTGTGCTCTGACTGTCTCCAAAGGTGGACACTCCACAGCCTCTCCAGGCAAGATCTTACAATGTTTAATCACCTTATAGATTTGAGCAACCTTATCTACTGAAAGATGGTCCTGCCCATGGCAAGGGAGTTTGACTAGAAGATCTTTAAAAGGTCCCTCCCAACACAAACCATTCTATGATTCTATGAAATTACATCTTTTCTTGTACTTCTGTATTTCAATTTCTCCCTGCTGCTTCGTGGCTTTTTGTTAGGTAACTCTAAGAAGAGTATGGTTCCTACATCTTTGTTTCCTCCCATCAAATACTGATACACTTTGATGAGATGCCCCCTGACTTTCCTGTGCTTTGGGCAAAATGTCTCAGCTGTCTCACTCATAGTTCAATAGATGCTCCAAGCCCTGAATTGCCTTACTGGTCTTTCACTGGATTCTCTCCAATATGTTCATGTCTCCTGTACTATGGATCCCAGACCTCCAGATGCTTCTTACCAGTGCTGAGTGGAAAGATCAGCTACATCATAGACCTGTTTGGTGGTGGTGCTTTTCCTAATGCAGTCCAGGATGTTGCTGGCTTTCTTAACTGTAAGGGTGCATTTCTGGCTCTTTTTGCTGATTAATTTGTGAGAATCAAAGGGGCAGAGTTAGTTTTGTAGTCTTTAAATCTAAGTCCTGATCAAGTAGTCCGATCTCATTCTTGATGTCAAAGCATAACATCAAAGTATTGGTATTTAAAATGTATGTTTGATTTTTTATTAAAATTTCTGAAGTCCACAACCAGCCTTTTGAAACTTTGTTATTATGTTTTTCCACCTAACTAAGCCATCTCCTTTCACCCATCTGGAAACTTAACTATTGAGTCCTATCAGTTGTGGGGTGTTGTTTGCTTGGTTTTGCCTTCAGAGTTTTTACTGTGTGGCTTGAACTGTGAAATACAGAACAAGACACAGTAGTCCAGCACTGTATATAGAGATGCTATGTAACCTCCCCTATCCTATTCAGTGTTTCCTTGTTCATACATTTGAGCACCCAAAGATAGCTCTGTTTGCTCAAGTTATTGTAATAAATTAATTTAACTTTCTTTAATTTAGCTATCTCTCCACTGAATCTTGCACTGCTATTTATGCTATTTAATCTGTGACAGTGGTTACACTGAAGAATCTATACAGTTTGGGCTGCTATTTTCACCCTATTATACCAAATGCACAATGGCAGTTTCTTCTCAGTCTTTTGAAACTTCCAGAGTGGTTCAATGGAATATTAATTCTATAGAGACTTCATCAGCCAAGCCTTTTCCAATTATTATTTGTAAATTATCTATACCTTCTGATTTGAACGTGCAACTTTATTAGTTGCTTTCTAATACTGCTTAATATCTCTTGGGATGAAAAATATTTTTCTTTCAATCACCACCTGCTTGTTTTTCAAACTTAGAACAGTATTTACCAAAACACTTAAGTCTTCTATGCTAGAAGTTTTATATTTACATCATATAGGAATGCCTGAAAAGGGACCAAAGATTCCTTGACCTCTGAAAAAATGACAAGGGAAAGAAAACACCTGTCAGAGGAAAGAGAATTCATTTTATCCAAAAGGTGCAGGAGAAGGCATAACATACCCATAAGTAAATTTTGCTGTTAGAGAGGTAAGAGAACTATTTGGGAAATTAAACTAAAAAGTCAGTTTAGAGAGGTGGTAGATTTGATCTTAGATGATAGTGTATTAATAACTGTTACATTCTCTTTGTTTTCTGTCTGGCATAGTAAATCATTCTGGTCTTCAAGGTACAGCTTCTTGACCATGGATAGTGACAGTGACAGCTCCCTTTCCTCTGTCCTTTGTGGGAGGGATGTTACAGAGATGCAGTAGCCACTGTGGTAGCTGTCAGGAAAGTGGCAGGACACAGGCAACAGTACAGGGACAAACGGACACTTTCTAACCTACTTTCTGTTCCAGGGCAAGCTGAGTCCTATAGGATTTCTAAACATGTACTAAATATAAGGCAGATGGATTATGCAATAACATTTTCCTATAATAAGTATTACAGTGTTAACATTTTCAGTTAATGAAATTAAATCTATGAAGTTAAATTTACCTTTTCCATGTAACAGAATGTTTAAAGTTGAAAGAGAATTAGAGAAAGGAAACCTAAGAGAAGTGCAGCGCCTACATACACTAGCATTATCTTTGGAAAGTTCCAAGGCACGGCAAGGAAGTAGGGACATTGCTAATGTTCCCTCAGGTTTGGGGTGTCAGATGTTAGCTGAGACTACTGAGTGATGCTTTAGTGGTTGTAGAACTATAACAATTTTACAGAAGCAGAAAAATTTGTTTGTCTAAGGAAACTGAAATTTTGGTCAAATTAATCGTTAAAATTATGGAGGCTCTGGTATACTAAATAGGTCTCTGCTTCAGGTGATATTTTGTTCAGTGTTCCCTGTGAATCATATACTAGTTCTACAAAGAGCAATATAAACTGCCTTGCTGACCTTTTTCTGGCTCCAAGGCGATGCAGTCATGAATATATGGATGTTCAACTGGATGTGTTATTTTGAATGTGGAGTTGCGTGGGCTGAAGTTGTGACTTTCCCTGGTGACTCTGTTTAGGGACATTTTACAAATACATCAAAGGGACAATCCTAGACATATTCTGTAATGGGCAACTGCACAATTTAAGAAAAAAATTGGGGTGTTGGTTTTTTTTTTATTTTTTTTTTTTCCAGATTCAGAGTGAATGATGAAATTATAAAAAGGATTTACTGGGTTGCAAGTTGTGTAGCTGGAGCCCTGCATTGTCACACTTGATTCGTTAACGCTGCCTGGATATGAAAGAATAGGTAGGTAAAAATGTGCTAAATTAACAAGGGTCAGTAAGTTAATTCTATTTTATTTATTCAAATTCAGTTTCTTAATAAAACTACTGAGACTGTGTTTCAAGGAACGCTTTCCTAATGTTTTATATCCAAAACTTGCAGTAGAATGTAATTCTAGACCAAGTTTATTTTCTTAGCCTGGCAACTGAAAGGTAAAGGTTGAAAATATCTTATTTGAAAAGTCTGATAGGAGGACAATAGGTTAAAGAAGGCCTGTCATTTATCCCAAGATGGCCTTACCTTTTATATTGCAGACATTAACACTAGCTGAAAATGAAGTTACAAAATATTGACTAAAAGGAAAAAAAATTAATAAAAAGAACACCTATACTGGATAATACTGTGGAAAGAAAAGCTGATAATGTATTGTTGAATTCTCTCCAAATTAAAAAATAAAAGGAATGTTTGTTTTCACTACAGAGTTTCAGGTTTACATGTGAAGCAAATAGAAGAGTTTTAACAATTAAGGATCTTGTGAGGGGGTAATATTCTGTCCAGTTGTCTTTTTTCATTTTAGTAAGTGTACCTATTAACTAGAGACCCCTGAAAATAATTAAACATTTGGAAATGTGCTGGAAATATATAAATAGGAAATTACTCCAGTCATTTCAACAATAATTACATTTAAACATATTACATATGTTTATTACATATGTTTATTACATATTACATTTAAACAAATGACATATAAACATGGTATATTAACTTGCTGAGAATAACTAATCTTTGCAAATACTAAATTCATCACAGGATCATTTGATGACTGATCATCAGAATCAATATCATTTTACTGATGAGAATCCATACATCATAATACTGAAGAAAAACATCTGTTATTTTCAGCAAGATGATGTTTTACAGATTTTTCTTTCATCCCTCATCTTGCAACATTTATATCTGACTGTTTCCAAGACCAGTGTCCTGCAGCAAATGTTGCCAGCAATACTGAATACTTTCAATTAGTAGTTCTCTACTTTTCTGGTAGCTAAGCAACTGACCTGTGGTGAAGAATACATAATGATCTGCATATCCACATCAGAGTATCAGACAGAACATAGCCTTCAAAACATGGATTTGTTCACCCATATGGATGACTTTGGTTTAGCCTTCTGTGAATTATTAAGTGTGTTTACTGTGTGTTTGATGTAAATAAGTCAAACATGGAAATAGGAGGCTGTGTGTATATGTGTGTTGCTTTATCTTTCCCTGTTCATTGATAATTATCATGCTGTTAGCAAGCAAACATTCAGCATTCTCTAAAATGAGAGTAAATACAGATTTGATTTCATCATAATTATCTACACAACAGAATATCTTTTTGGCCTTTTTTTTTTTTTTTGAATATGGGTAATATGGTCTTGTTAATAAAGCAGAGCTTATGTAATGGAGATCTCAGAAAAAAACAGCATCTGGCAAAGACTTAAACCACATAATATAGAGAGGCTGCTAGTTGTCAGGGAGATGGTAGCATGAAAAAAAATGGAAAAATAACCTTACCCATTATGAGGACTTGCAATACATTAAGTGAGTCTGTACCCCAGAGTTGGTCCAGACTTCTTGTTTTTGAAGAATCAAAATTCTAGTGAATCATAAAATCATAGAATAGTTAGGGTTGGAAAGGACCCTAAGATCATCTAGTTCCAACCCCCTGCAATGGGAAAGGATGCTTCATAGTAGACCATGTCACCCAAAGTTCTGTCCAACCTGGCCTTGAACACCGTCAGGGCTGGAGCATTTACCACTTCTCTGGGCAACCCATTCCAGTGCCTCACCGCCCTCACAGTAGAGAACTTCTTCCTTATATCTAACCTGAACTTCCCTTGTTTAAGTTTAAACCCATTACCCCCAAGAAGTTATCTCCCTTCAGATTTCTTTGGTCAGAGGACTATACTTATTCTGGTCCAGTGAAGCTTTCACAGTTGTAATCCTTTTATGTATCAACTGTGGGAGACCGCACAACACGAGGAAGGCTGGGATGGTCTCACAGATAAAGCAAACTAATAGAAACTTCTTAAGCACACTGGCCAAAACCCTCACAAAGAATCCACAAGGAGCAGCACTAAACAACATTTTAGATTATTTGGAGTACATTATAATGATCTAAATAGGAAACATAAGGACACTTTGGCCAACAGAGATGATCTATTTGCAAACACACAAAACTTAAAGGTGAAGCTAATAATCATAATCAGTTTGGTTTAGCGATAGATTTTGCACAGTACCAGTTGTCATGGTTTAATCCCAGCCAGTAACTCAGAACCATGCAGGTGCTTGCTCGCTCCTGCTCTTGCCTCCCCCTGCTCCCAGAGGGATGGGGAGGAGAATCGAAAGAATGTAACTCCCATGGGTTGAGATAAGAACAGTCCAGTAACTAAGGTATAACACAAACCACTGCTGCTACCACCAATAATGACAATGATAAGGGAAATAACAAGGGAAGAGAATACAACTGCTCACCACACGCCAACCTATACGTAGCCCTACCTGAGCAGCGATCTAGCCCTTACAGGTAACTGCCCCCAGTTCATACACTGGGCATGACGTGCTGTGGTATGGAATATTCCTTTGGCTAGTTTGGGTCAGGTGTCCTGTCTCTGCTTCCTCCAGGCTTCCCCTCCTCCCTGGCAGAGCATAAGGCTCAGAAAGTCCTTGGTCAGAGTAAATGTTACTGAGCAGCAACTAAAAACATTGGTGTTATCAGCGTTGTTCCCAGGCTGAGAGTCAAAAACCACAGCACTGCACCAGCAACTAAGGAGAAAAATGACTGCTACTGCTGAACCCATTACACCAGTTTAAAGAGTATTTAGGTAAAAGTGTAGTTCGGACCATTCTCTAACATAGAGAGCACACTGCAATAACTGAAATGTTTGGGAAGTGTCTCTGAGGTACTTGTATCTGAGTAGTGAAAAGTATTCATCTTGTATACAGTCCTCCAACAGCTCTCCTTTTTCAGTTAGCACAAGTCCTCAGGGAGTTTTTAGACATTGTAGTCTGCAGTAAAATTAATTTGAAGGGAAGAGAAAATGTGTGCGGCCAGAAAGCCTGGAGAAACTAGCATTTACCTAGTAGAAGTCTGTGGGTATCTGTAATAGCTGTAATAGCTACAATTTTCAACAAGTGGTATCTATATTACTCTTGGAATTATTTTTTTTTAAATTCACAATTATTTCCTAAGTCTTTAAAATATTCTACCAATGATAAGCATAAAATTGAGGTGAGTTGACCCTGGGTGGACACCAGGTACCCACAAAGCCACTCTTATCACTCCCCTCCTCAGCTAGACAGTGGGAAGAAAGTATAACAAAAGGCTCATGGGTCAAAGATAAGGACAGGGAGAGATCACTCACCAATTGCCATCATGGGCAAAACAGACTCAACTTGAGGAAATTAGTTTAATACCAATCAAATCAGAGTAGGGTAATGCAAAAATTAAACCGAATCTTAAAACCACCTTTCCCTCACCCCTCCCTTCTTCCCAGTTTAACTTCACTCCTGATTTTCAATACCTCCTCCTCCCTAGTTGCACAGGAGGATGGGGAACGGGGGTTGTGGTCAGTTTATCACACACTGTTTCTGTCACTCCTGCCTCCTCAGGGGAGGACTCCTCACATTCTTCCCCTGCTCCAGTGCTGGTCACTTCCACAGGTGCAGTCCTTCAGGAACAGACTACTCCAGTGTGTGTCCCCCACAGGGTCACAAGTCCTGCAGCAAACCTGCTCCAGTGTGGGTTCCTCTGTTTATGGGGCCACAGGTCCTGCCAGGAGCCTGCCCCAGCATGGGCTTTCCATGGGGTCATAGCCTCCTGTAACCCTGCTCTGGCATGCTGCAGGTGGATATCTGCTCCATCGTGGACCCCCATCAGTTGCAGAGGGACAGCCTGCCTCAGCATGGTCTGCAAAACATGCTGCAGGGAAATCTCTGCTTGGATGCCTGAAGCACCTGCTCCCCTCCTGCTGCACTGACCTTGGTGCCTGCAGAGCTGCTGCTCTCATGTACTCTCACTCCACTCTCTGGCTGCAATTGTTCCTATGCAACAACTTTTTCCCCTTCTTAAACACACTATCCCAGAGATGCTTCCACCATCACTGATGGGCTCAGCCTTGTCCAGTGGTGGGTCCCGTTTTGGAGCCGGCCAGCCCTGGCTCTGTTGTTCACAGGGGAAACTTCCAGCAGCTTCTCACAGAAGCCACCCCGGTAGCTCCCCGTTACTAAAATTTTCCTACGCAAGCTCAATGTAACCATAAACATATAATTTCCATTGCTGAAACAGATGCTGTACCTGTAAAGTCTTTTTACTATATGCCATAATTGCCATTTCGCACTGACAGTGTGACATGGGCTTTTTTTGAGTCTTCAAAGTGGATATGGGAAGAGCTATCTATTATGTAAGTTGCTAGCTTTATCTGAGTTTGTAAAACTCATACATATGATATGTATGGAAATAAAAAAATATAAGCCTGTTAATGGCATTTTCTTTTTACAAATAAAAGATATTCAGACCAGTAGATGGTCCAAATTTCCTCAGTAGCCACATGTTAATAGCTTGGGAAGATTTTAAAGCCATAATATAAACCAGAAAACATCAGTGGTTTCTGTGGCTTGGCTCTGAGCCAGTCTTCATAATAATTTTTGTGTCATGGCATCCTCACAGACAGTTAAGCACTGCTTAGCTGAAATTAAAAACCTGGCAACATGTCCAGTCTTTTACTTATTTTTGTAGATCTCAGACCATATATGAAAAGGACCACAAAGCACATCTGTGTTACTGAGTATTAAATTCAATTATTAAAAAAAAATAAATAATTAAGAAGTCTGAGACTTTAAGATGGCTTTCTCTGCACAGTTGAAGAAAAATACTTCAAGTCCCTCTCTCCAGAATGAGTCTGCAGTTGTACAGGCTTTTAAAAACAATAAATTATTAAAACAAATAATCTGAAAAATTAGTTTCTTAAGCAAGGGATTTTCTTTATATTAAAGCAGAGGATTTCACTTGGGAACATTGATATAAAAACTTGTAACAGATAAATAGATGTGGATTCTATTCCGATCTGGGACTAAGAGTCCCTCTGTGATGTGGGCAGAATAAATCGTGTTTTCTCCCTTAACAGCTGTAGTCTGCTGGATTTCTTTCAGACTTTTCCAGCAGTACTAGGTATAGGATATATAAAAGAAAAAAAAAATAAGAGAGGGGGGTATTGTAAAGATACCTAAACTGCTCCTCCCTTATATAGAGAATAATTTTGCCCTTCTGTGAAAGAAAGCACTGCCTTGATGAAAGAACTTTGTCTGACTCCTGGAAGTCTTTGAAGTGTGATGGTGAAAGGGGAACAAAGTGGAGCTAGTGCAGTGAGAGAGTGAAGGATGAGAGGGAGTGAGAGAGAGAGAGAGTCAGCAGCCTGGTAGGGAGTGAAGAGGAGAGAAGAAAAGCTGCTAAAAAGAAGAGTCCATATATATAAGAATCTAATTTAAAATTATATCTCAGTTTTACAAATTTTGTCCTCATTTCTGCTTTCAGTACTGCTAGCTTTCAGGCTTTTTCATTTAGTGTGAAGAAAATTTCATTGGTGCCATTGTGTCAGCTGTCACAGCCACTCTGAACACTAGCAGACTGCTGCTATCAGTAGAAGTTAATCTATAGGTATGCAGTTTTCTGCCCTACAATGTACAGATCACTTAGTTTCTCCAGCTCTTTCCATGACAGATTGCTATCTCTGAGAGGGACTGCAGTTGATGCCAGTAAGTTAGTAATGGTAATACTCTATGCTACGTCAAATTATAAAGCCGTACAAGAATGTGATATGCAACAAAGTCATTCAGTGGATGGGAATAAAGAATTTAAAAGCTAAAATTTCTTCCCCATTTGATTTGTATTTTCCCAGATTTAAACCAAATCAAGGGGGAAGTTGGGCCTGTTAGAAATTTGTCAGTCAGACAGTTGAGCTGAACTTTTCTACTATTTGTCAGGATGGCAATACTTTCCAACAGGACTCATACACCAGGAAGAACCACAGGATAGTAGTGTTAGATGGACAGCAGCAGGAAATGGCAGTCAGAGTAAAGGGGAACTCGGGTTTAGATTAACATTTACTATTAAATGTACTTATACATCTACATAGCTTGAAATACAGGAATAGGTTATAATACAACATCTCCACACATCCATCTACATACATCCATCCATCTGCATGTGATTCCAGCTCCTACTGAATAAGAAACCAATTGCTATAGAAGTCAACATTCGGAGCTTTAGTGTGCTTTCTTAAAAACTTATGATATTTGGCAATTTCTGTTGAATTTTAAAATCTCCTACCTGATTACTGCAGCAGTAGTCTTTAAAGCCTCCAACTTCACCTCTCAGCCACTACCGCCTAGAAGATTCTTTATTCTTAGGATGTCTCATTTTGACTGAGAGCTAGGCATGAACGAGATTCATTATTTTCAGTTGTGCCTGTAAAGTAATGTTATTATTAATTATGTTTATAAGAAATGTTGATTTCAAGTTATAAAGAAATCAAACAGGGAAGGATGAACTATTTGTTTAAAGGTAAGAACTGAAGCGACCTGAACGCATACTCTGTATACAGACCAGGGTCAAGATAGGTCTATAATGTTCAAATGACTAAAAGTAGTACTTTTTAAGGATTTCCACATTTTTGTAGAAGGAAGAAGAGTAAAAGCTCCCTCCTGAAGAAGAACAGAGTGAAGTCTGAATATGGTCTCAAAGATGTTCTGATTTACAAAATATGCATACATCCGCAGAAAGATGATATTGTTCAGAGCGTGTTCCTCTAAAGCAGGGCTTTGATTTCATGAACTTGTATCCCAACTACTGCTGCTGCATGAATCAGAAAGCAATATCTTGGAGTTCTAAAGCATAGGCAGAAAGAGGATGCCTCTAAACTGAGTAGATGTAATGCTACACATTATCTATTTTCTTGCACAAAAACTTCGTCTGGCTTTAAAGAAGTTTTCAGAGTATGTGATACACATACCCGTGGCCATACCTAAAATCACAGTATTGGCAGTACGCTGTCCAGGACTCCAATACAAAATCGGGCAGCGTCAGGAAATTGCTATGCTGTTTGTCCAATAAGATGACATGATTACATTTTGGTAACACAGCATGTTGCTACTGGGATGGCATCTTCTCTTAAGGACTTCTAGCTGGAAGCCTTTAGGACTGCATCACGTTATCAGAGACATTGATTGAACTATGAGGATTCAAAAACGGTTTTAGCATCATCTATCAGCTTGATAACAGTTAAAATTACATTATATTCCATTTTATATTAGAATATATATAAAATATATATAATATATAACATACACAATATATAATATGTAATATGCACTATATAATATATAATATATAATATATAATATATAATATATATAATCTTTTGTCTCTAAATTGGAGAGACATCAATTTGATACATAAACCACTCAGTGGATAAAGAACTGGCTGGATGGCTGCACACAAAGTGTTGTGGTCAGTGGCTGAATGTCTGGCTGGAGACCAGTAACGAGTGGTGTCCCTCGGGGATCAGTGTTGGGACCAGTCTTGTTCAACATCTTCGTCGCTGACATGGACAATGGGATTGAGTGCACCCTCAGCAAGTTTTCTGATGACACCAAGCTGTGTGGTTCAGCTGATATGCTGGAGGGAAGGAATGCCATCCAGAGGGACCTTGACATGCTTGTGAGGTGAGCAGATGCCAGCCTTATGAAGTTTAACCATGCCAAGTTCAAGGTCCTACACCTGGGTCAGAGCAATCCCGGGCACAGCTCCAGGATGGGCAGAGAAGAGATTCAGAACAGCCCTGTGGGGAACGACTTGGGGGTGTTGCTCAATGAGAAAATGGACATGAGCTGGCTTCAGTGTGCGCTTGCAGGCCAGAAAGCCAACTGTGCCCTGGACTGCATCAAAAGGAGTGTGACCAGAAGGTCAAAGGAGGTGATCCTGCCCTTCTGCTCTGCTCTTGTGAGACTTCACTTGGAGTATTGTGTGCAGTTCTGGTGTCCTCAGCATAAGAAGGACATGGAACTGTTGGAACAAGTCCAGAGGAGGGCCATGAGGATGATCAGGGTACTGCAGCACCTCCCATATGAAGACAGGCTGGGAAAGTTGGATCTGTTCAGCCTGGAGAAGAGAAGGCTGCATGGAGACTGTATCTGAAAGGGGCCTACAAAGATGCTAGGGTGGTACTCTTCATTAGGAACTGTAGTGACAGGATAAGGGGTAATGGGTTAAAACATAAACAGAGGAAGTTTAGATTGGGTATAAGGAGTAAATTCTTTACTGTTAGGGTGGTGAGGCACTGGAATGAGTTGCCCAAAGAAGTTGTGAATGCTCCATCCCTGTCTGTGTCCAAGTCCATGTTGGACAAAGCCTTGGGTAACATGGTTTAGTGTGAGGTGTCCTTGTCTGTGTCAAGTGGATTGCAACTTGACGACTTAAGGTCCTTTCCAACCCTAACTATTCTGTGATTCTATGATTCTTTGGGATCTTTCTGGAATAGCATGTTATTTGAGATATTCTCTTGGAACTGAGTTTGAAGTGTTGTTTAGATAAACATTTTCAAAGTATGATTTCTGCTTTCTATTCAGTGGGTTGATGGAGATTTTTCATTTAGTATATGATATAAACTTGCTGCAACATCAAGGAAGAAGCAGCAGTTTAATATTCTCTTATTCTGTTGCAGTACGTATTTCATGGAAATATGTATATAATGAGAACTAGTGTCTATCATTAGACGATACCCTATGTCTATAAAGATTTTCCTTTTTGCCTTGCACTGAAAATTTCACCAGTTAGAACAAGGAAAGTGGAAATATGAAGGGGGAAAAGCAGCAGAGGTGATTTATGCTACTGTTGCTGTACTGAGAGCTGAAGGCATCAAGGAATGATAGTTTGATAACACTATTATAACTAGGAAAACAAATTTTACTTGCTAAAATATTTTACTATAAATGTTAATGGTTTAAGTAAATGGGATTTTTTTTTTTTCATTTTCTTGTTTTTGCACATATTACAGGTAAACTACAAACCATTAAGTCCTGCCTAACTATAACAGCAGGGAGTATTTCTTTCAACGTATCCTTACTCTTTTCTTGACAAAAGGAAATACTTAATGAACTCATGAAAGAAATTAAAGCATACATCTAAGAGATGAATTCAAATTCATCAGCAATATTTACTTTCATAAGAGAGAAAGAGTAAACAGATGATAGATTTGAAAACCTGAATAGAAAAGTTGACACTAGTTGTGAAGTGGGATTGATGAGTGACAAAGAAGATATTTAGCTGTGGATTTGATTCTTCTTGGGTAAAAAATTCTAAATTCAATTTCTTACTTTTTTTTTTCCCTGACCAAAAAAAAAAAAAAAAAAACAAAAAAATCAAGAAAACTTGGGTTTTTGGGGGACTTTACAGGATTGGTTCCACCCCTCATTAGCTGTTAAGAAAAAAATACATTATTAGCAAGAACAAGACTAGGTTTGTCAATAAACTTTTGAAATCGATCTTTCTATAATCTTTGCAGAATCTAGTTTGCTGATTTTATTCATTCTGAGTTTTGCTTGTGATAACCTACATGAAGGAGGTTGCAATTACAATGAGGTATTGTTACCATTGTGAATGCCAAACAAACCCTTTTGGTGCTTTGTTGATGTTATTTTGATTTCGGCATGAGGATTTTTTTTTTTTTTTTGGTGGATGTGAATGCAGTTTGTGAAGACTGTGTGATGAATGTGTATCTTAATAATAATTCTTAAGTATGTAGTTCAGGGCCAGGATGAGACCTGGAATATATTGGGTTTGTGTGGCAAATTTTTTGGTGGGGGGGGCTACAGGGGTGGCAATCACCTCAGCTAAAAATGTCTTTAGGAGGCAGTAAGTGGCAGTGACATATTTTATTTATATTTACATAATTATTAGATCATATTATATGTATAAAAATACAATTTTTTACTCTTCAGTGGATCTGTGAAATTCCTAACAAGATAATAATGATCGCGTGACTTTCATGTTAATAGAAATGACCACCTAGGCATCTCTTATTAGCTATAACAGTCAGGTATTTCATTGTCATTTTGTGTTTAGGTTTTAGCTATTTTTCACTTCCTAATGCTAGAAGACATAAATATCTCTGTGGATCTGAAACACACTGGGCTTATTTTTATTTATTAAGTTTTCATGTGTATCATGATATATTTAATTCTACCTAGTCTGAAAGAAAACCATTTTATATGGAGATTTAAGGTAATGAGCATTCAACTTTAAAAAATGGTTCTGGTATCCTGCAGCTTCTCAATAATAATATGCTTTTACATTCCAACAGAGAAGGATGGATTATGGGTTTTCCAATTTGCATCAGGCATATTAATTGCAGAGTAGGATTTCCACATAAAATATCAATGTACTGGAACAAACTGTTAATGTACCAGAATATGAACACTTACATTCATTTCTTGAGATTTAAAAGCAGTCTTCTTTTCCATACATCTGAATAGTATTTTTTTTTAAGTCTGTTAATGAGAACAATGTAACCAAGGTTTTCCTGAAAACCTTAATTAGCTTAAGTGTCAATAGTGCTTTCCTAGTCATTCTACTGGCAAACAATACAACAAGCCATTAGGGAAAGAAAATAATTTACAGGGTATGGCAAAACTTTAGACCAGGTTTTAAGAAACATGCCATGGAACATCAACTTTATGTTGTAGTAGCAAGCAAAGAAATATCGAACTCAAGTTTTTATTTTTTTTTTTCCACATTTTTTTTTTTCCTGGGAGAAGAGATTTCTGGACTAGTAAAGTGTACTGCGAAGTGAAGTTCAGACAGGAATTTTAAAAGTGATTTTGGTGATATATAATAGCAAGTTTATGGTTTATGTTTTATCTGATTCATTCAAATTACACATGCAATCCAAGAACTATGTTTTAATAGGTATTAACAACATAAAAGAAATACAAATAACACCAAGCATTTTGCTGTATAAAGAGAAAGTTTAACTCTTTAAGAGGAGTTAAGTAAATATTAGATTAAAAAGTATTTTTATGACTTAACAGTGCAAAACTCATTGTTTACAACCATTATCTAAATATTTATCTTATTGTATATACACCTGAGCAAGTACATATCTTATTGTTCATTCTCCAATACTAGTCTATAACTGCATTAACAACACACTATTATCAAGACAAATTAACTCATTTTTTGTTTATACTGTCTTGTTTTATTGATGCTTTTTCAAACTACTGATCTTTAATGGGTTTTCAACATTTTCCCCCTTTTTTTTAAATGAAAAACAGCAAACAAATGAAGGCCTTTCTTTTTAAAACCAAACAGAAAGAGAAGAATATTTGAGTTTGCATGCCACAGCTGCAGGCTGTGAATTATCACACTAGGGAAGAGTGGAAATACCACCCACATAATCTAACAAGAGGCCTGATTCATTTTGTGTCTGAAGCAATCATTGTGGTCTTTCAAAGCTGAAATGAGTTTCCTTTGCAATCTTCACAGGAGAAAAAAAAAAAATGAATATCATCCTTACTAGTTCAAAGCAAGTTTCCACTTTTTAATTTATTTCTCATTTTTATTTTTCTTCCTTGGTTTCTTACCATTTTGCAAGTAGCTTCACTTTACATATAACAGTGGAATTGAATTTGAGATAGGGTATAACAGAGAGCCAAGCAATGTCTTCCCAGCCCTATCAACCTCAGCTGAACTTGTGATATAGTTATTGTGTAAGAACCAGATCCAAGGGCCTTTGCAGAGCCTGTTTTTAAGGCTTCTAATCATTCCAGGGCAGCCAGAAAACCTTGTTTCCTATCTCACACAGAGGGGGAGTTACTTGTCTATTTAAGACCCCAGAACATGCCTAGGGTCCTCTCTAAATATGCAGGACTCTACTCAGTATGCATAGACACTCTTTATGTAGCTTCCTACAGATCATCAATAGTGAATAATGAAGAGAGAGAGATTAAATTCTGCATTTTAGATTCTTTACTCAAGGCTGTAGGGAAGATTTGTCCTCTTGGGATCCTAACGGAATTTTCACTTGAAGTGCTTTAAGGTGTTCAGGATTCTTTCACAAAAAAAAAACAACAACAAACCCAAACAAAACAAAACAAAACTGGATTAATGATTTAAAAGTTCAGCGATTGACAGACGAAATTTTGACTGCAGTAAAAGTCTACCAGTTGCTAACAATCTTTTTCATTGCCTCAAAATATTCATACACTTGCTGTCCATCCCTTCATACAAGGGTGTGGTTATTAAGGCAGGAGGACAGAAGAGAAGAAGAAAGGAGGGAGGGAGGGAGAAAGGAAAGTAGTTGATTTGAATTCTCTCTTGAAGGTTTAATTAAATATATGTTTTTGTTTCTTTTTCTTTTAAGTTGGGGTAGGAGATCTTTATAAGTCCTTTCCAACTTGAACTATTCTATTACTCCAGTAAATACCTTGGACATGAGATTAACACTTCTGTTTACAGGAACTGGAAACGAACCATATCTTTAAGATGTGTGAGCAGGTGCACTTTGAGAACATTTTCCTGATCACGTCTCTCAGCTGAGTTGGATAGCTGCATGAACCATTTAAGGTTACTGACCAAGCTTAGAGCTGGGTTATGTATGTATTAAACTGCTCAGTTCTCTCAATTAATTGTAAAAGCTCATTTCTTAATCTGATTTTATAAGTCTTTGCCATAGAAAGTTCATAGATTTCAGATTGTTCCTAGTAAGAAAAGATTTAAATTAATTAAAGCACTTAATATTATTGCAATTTTTTACTTTCAAATAGAAATATTGCATAATATTTTAATATGTTATTGCTATAAACTTTCTCTACTTTTAAATTGAGATTTAAATGCAAGTTATATATGGTTCTAAAACTTTAGACACATTTATATGTGATTAAATTCATGTGCATTTCAAAACTAAAATCTAGATCAGTACTTATTCTAGTCACAAAAGGAATATGGCTCAGAGTTCGGTTAATTTGCACAAATTTGGTGAGACCAGTTAATTTCTAAAAAGATATATATTTAATAGCCTTTAGACAATTGTAATGATCTTATAGTAACCATTATTTTAAGATTCCAGACAGAAAAATAATGAATCTGAAAAAAATAACGTCAGCTCACCACTTTTCAGTTTATTCATAAAACATAGCCTTATCTGTATTTTATTATGTATATTAAGGAACTGTAATCTCTGAAAAGCTTGCCAGGCATTGCCTGTGAACTCACACTAACAGGCATCCTAAATAGAAAAGGAACTCGAATACAGGAGAAATAACTGTTCTAAGAGCTTTGGCATGGTCCTCGTTGCCAGGGAAACCTCTTCTTTGTCTCTACGTGTTCAGAATGGCTGCCTCATTAGACACTGAACCTGATCATCACTTTACACTATGAGGAAAAAGAAAAAGGGAAGGGGAGAAGCTAACAGGTCTGCAAATCTTTAAGAAAATGCCAAGAATGAATATGGCTAATCTTAAATAAATCTATGTGTAATTATAATCATAATTATATTCTGCTGAGAGCAAATTTACCCAGGCTGCTTTTTTCCACATTTATCTGCAGGTAAAGGAATGAGCAATTCTTGATTGTCTTTTACTGAATTAAAAAAAAAAGAAAAAAAATACAACCAACCAACCCAAAAAAACCCAAGAAAGTGCAAACCACAAAACTGGTCAATTGCATGTTTTGTCTAAAATATATATCTTACTTTTAAATACTGTAAAACTTCTGTTTGGTAAAGTCATTCAGCTTATCTGAGACATTGTTTCAGCATTTTTGTAGCAGATTTTATTCAGAAGCATAAAATAGCAGAGAAAAACCTGTAGAGGTGCACTTATTACTCTGATCATAAAGAGGAGCAGTGAAAAAATAGTAAAGAAGTGAAAATATATAGTGACAAGAGAGCTGCTTTATGTTAATGACTAAGTTTTAATCAAGATACTAAAACCAGCATCGCATAAACATCTGAAGTGCAGCAGAACTAGATGCAGTTTTGAGGCATTACTCATTGGTAACACAACCATGAACCCATGTTCCTTCAGGAGCTCAGCTCCTGCCTTTGGCTGATGAGAAAAGCCTTTGAAAACAGGGTCAGAGCTTAACCTTCATCCTCTCTGGCTTATAAATATCGACAAAGGGAAGGGATTTTAAAGTCATCATCCATACAACTCTGTTCTCTGAGATGCGAAATTAAATCCAAGTCACAGGTGAAACAGTTAACAAATGCCTAACTTGCGTACTCATATTTATGAAGACAGAAAGCAACCCAGCTAGATTTTTTTTTTCAGCTATACCAAATGTGAAACTGAGTAAAGTGAAAAAACAAGAGTGCTCCTGACCAGGTGGTCTGGGATAAACTGGTTACTTTCCAACTTTCCGAAAATACAAATAAATAACACAAACTGGATTTGCATGAGCTTAGAGCTGTTTTTCTTCTTACTCAGTGATAACCTATGCTAATTCTCTGACTGTTGCTTAAGGAAGAGTACTTAAATTAATTGTTCTTTTAAGAATGCTTTTCATACAGCAAACATTTCTGTGAATTTCCACCCCCCATACCCCACCCCTCCCCATGATAGCATTATTAAAAAAGAGCTTGCAGTACACAACTAGAAGAAAAGAGCAAAGTAATGGCAGAGTATCATCACCTATCCACTACATGACAAGAATGCACACACCCTTGCTCTCCTTGGAAAGTAGAGCTTTTCACTTCCATGGTAAAATGCTCTCAAGATTTAATCAAAGATGATCACTAGCAAGATAAATAATTTTTCCAAATGAGGACTTGAAGCAGAGAAAGCTATTCAGGAGAATTCCTGTAACCACCTGAGTGTTTTGCTTTCTATATGGCAGCCTTTTAAACAGTTACATAAAGAGAAGAACTAAATGAAGATATTTAAAATCAGTATACAAGGCAAGAGGTAGCAACAAGAAGGGTACTAGAAGATTGTTTGAAATAGGCCTGATATGCAAGATTAATAACAATTTTTGGTAATAAAAAGAAAGTGAATGGTTCTTCTTGGCTTCCCTTTTAAGCAAATGTACTCAGGGACACTCAGGAAGAAAATTAAAACCCACTGTCTGAGATTTAACGCATAATTGTATGAGGATGGACATCTGTGAGAAAGAGTAATTAATTAGAAGATAAAGTTATTACTTGGTAGAAGCTATTATAATCTATTTTATTATCATAGCTTAACTGAAATAGGCTGAAACCTCTAGAACTTCAGTGTGAGCTACATTTCAAAGTCCCATTCATGTTTTGAGCTATCAAGTACCAGATTTTTTCTTGAGTTAGTCTCTACTGATATAATTTCTGGGTTGCATTAGCAGACTTAAAATGTAAAATCCTGTGTCTCTTCATTTTTGAAGAGGCGTTTAGAAAGAATATTGAAGAGATTTCAGTAACTTGCTGATCTGCCAATGCAGAAAGAGAAGAATGTTTAAGAAAAAAATATACATACTTTTCAGCCTCAATTTTTTTTACAGAAATGTAAGGCATGCTTTCTTACACAAAGGCATAAAAAATAAAGAGAAATTCAAATACAACTTTGTATCCAGCAGTTTTTAAGCTTACACATTAATTTTAGCTTTCATATAATTATTTGGTAATATCTAATTGCTAAAAAATGCACAAGTTGTACTGCTTTTATGGCCCAGGACCTCATTTTAAAGAAGGAGTTGCTTCTTCCTATGTACTTTGTAAAAATTCTAGAAAAGCTGTACTTATTAATGCATTTTAAATAATCTCTTTTTTTTAGTGTACCAAATTGTACAAAGGTACCAAATAGCTCCCATTCCTTCAGTTTACATACAGTGTCGTGAGACCCAAAGAAACAGTCTTATCAAAGTTTAAGACCATTAAATATTACACACCCATTGTGCAGGCCCTAAGGTGGAAATGGATGTACAGCCATCACCATCATTGAATCAGAAACTTACAGAACTAAAAGTATAAGGAATTCTAGGTGGAGATGGAAGACCATGAAGGAAAAGGGGCACTTGTGCAGACTGCAAAAACCTCAGAATTCTCCAGTCCTTAAGCTGCCACTGAGCTCACAAACTGATGATTGCACATAAGAGTCAGCCTATCACTATAAAAATCAGAAAATAAGCAAGCAAAACGTTTAGAGTGTTTTAAGTCATGAGTGGATTACAGATGCCTAATATCCCCTCACAAGATTCTTGGTCCTATAATGCAGCATGCATCTTGCTGTCTGACTTCAGTGCACTTCGAAGGCCACTGCAAAAAAGAAAGCAGCAGGGCAGCTTCATCTGTATCTTACATGTGACAGCGTTCACCCTTTTGACAACTAACTAGAAGCACTAAATATGGGCAGTAATATAATCTTAGATCTTACAAGCATATATAGAAAAAGGAATGACATCATTTAAGGTATATACAAAGTGACACAGGAGAATGGATAGTTCTTCCACTTGGTGTTATCAGAACATGATGAGTACTCATGTGTCTTTCTTGAGTTTCTTTCTTCTGTTGAAAAGTCACCTTTAAAGGTGCATGCACATGTCCCTAAGGTGCCAGCATTAACAGACGCAGTCACAGGAGAGTTTGTATTTGAGTCCAGTGAGAACATTGCAGGCTGTTGTCTCTCTGCTCTGCTTCTCTATTTGGTGAATATAATCAACAAAAATATTTCTCAGAGCTGGAAAGAGAAATAAGAAAAGCTGATTTTTGGGCTGCCAAAGAATGATTATCCTACCAGAGCCCCAAAATTGCACCCTCGTTTGGATGCTTTGAATATAACTCCACCTTTAAAAGGAAGGATTCTTAACAGTCAATTGATATTTTTAAACACCATATTGTCACTGCAATATGGAAATCATCAGCTTCTCTCACACAAATTTGGTACTGGCAGAGCTATAAAAGTATCCTTTCTAGGTGTAAAGCCCTGGGACATACTGTTTGTGCAGTCTAACAGCAGTTCTTGTCTCAGCATAACATACATTAAAAATCTAAAACAGGCTATAAGGATTATTTTTAGGTTTTCTTTTCCTGTTTCTTCAGGCTTTTGCCTTTGAAATTATCACTGAAAAAATAGCAAGCATATTTATGATGGATATGTCAGGTATATGCAAGAATATTTGAAAGGATTCAAAATGACACTTTCTCTTCTGTGTTCAGAATTGTAGCTGTACATGCATTGACTTTGCAGGTGAAATGAAAAAAGAAAAAAAAAAGAAAAAAAAGAGAAATTAACCTGTTGGTAGTAACCTACCATTGTCAGTCTTATTTCCAGTCACACAGAGGAAGAAAGCAGCCTGACACTTCTGTGACTGCTCCAGCCTATTGTAAACAGGAGGTGGCAGTTCTATTCTTTGATCCAATATGCTGCAGTGTTATAAAACGGCAGTAACTAGCTGGGGAAGACATTTCTACAATACGCAAGCTAAATAGCTTTTCCAAGGCTAGACAGATCTTCTTCTTGTTTAATCCTTTATCTGCAGGAGGCTAAAATGCGTTAAAGAAAGAGAAAAGGAAAAAAATTAGAGCAGTTTTCTGAGAATATTGGTAGTGTGATAGAGACTCTGGAACTCTGCACTGCATCCAAGGTTTTATCTTCAGTACACAACTACATAAAAATTGTCTTTTTTAGGGCTTTTGTGGGAAAAAATAATCCTTTTTATTCATCTTCTCTCTAATGCATTGTTGTCACAAATCTTTTATCACAGAAAATGTTTTTATTCTGTAATACTAAAACCCCACTTAAAAACGAATTAGTACACCCCTCCCTAATATATGACAGGGTGAAAGCTGACAGAATTGGATCTAAAATACAATATAGCCTATAAAACAGACCATTATTTTTTTAATTTCTATTGCCTTTCCAAATGCCAGTCATTTGTTAATAAGACATTCCTTTATCATTAAAGTAACTTCAGGATGAAACCTGCTCTAGACATGGAAATGAGAGCCTCAAACTACATGTTAAATCCCTATTATAGTAAGGACCAATAGCAAAGTAGAGCCACTCTGAAAATATTTTGCCACAAAGAAAACAAGCTGAACAAGGGAGGTAGAAGGTGTGAAGGAGATAGTATGTAATCTAAAAGAAATAATACAAGTATTGCATTTGCTACTTTCTAATCCAGCTCTGTGTCTGATCATGAAAAATGTCAGGAATCACAGTGGAAACATATTGCACAACCATGCTGAGAATTTTATAGAAGGTCTGGAAACCAGCTGGGGGTGAGAACTACTAAAACCACCTGACATTAAGAATTATACAGGGTAGGACATATCTGAAAGGTGCTATTCTCCATGAAGCTGTGTACTGTAATTGCCAAATCACAGCCTTTCTTAGGAAGAGGGTTGAGATGCTTCATTCTGATCAAATAATTTTTACCTTTCTGATATTCCATCTGCATCGTCTGTGCAAGTAACCTCTCTCAGAGTAGAATGACTGCTTGTATTGTGGTGTGTGAAACTAGGACATAATGTCATGGCCATAGATAACAAAATATCCTGTTTTTACCATTGTGTTGTCCAGTGGGGACTCCTGTAGTCAGAGTTTCAGCAGCATATATTAATCTTCACAGGGTTATACAGGACATCTCTAACTGAATTTCCTTACATCCTCACAACCGAGTATGTCCAATTGCAGAAAGATAAGACAAAGGTGTGATATTGTTAATCAGACAGGCACGTACTCTGACATGTTTCACAAGCCAGATCACATCCTGTAGCTATGGAAGATAATAAGAGCAATAAAGCCAGTACTGAACTGAGGAAGAAACCTGGTTATAGTTGTGGAAGCAGTGGGGATGCAGGAAGGTAGTGCAGACATATTGATAAATGTCATTCTTCCAGGATCTTTCTGAGAGTTTTAGGTAACATTTTTAAAATTTTCATGCAATGAAGCTCTTACAGTTTAATTATAGTGTAACAGCTGAGCTATGGTAACAATCCCCCAGAGCGCATTATGGCCAAAATCAGGTGCAAAACAGCGTTTACCCTTCTTACTTTCCAACCTATCTATGGTTTAACTGCATTTCATTTACTGAGCACTAGAAGAGCATAGATGAACAGGTTAGTTGTTCATAGTTGTTCTTCTGACATACAGTGCCTCAGGGTGTGTTAATCTGACATGGTATCTATGCTTTCTTGGACTATTTCCTAAAAATTATGAAGTAGGGTAAAGTCAGCATTGCATACCCTAATTTAAAGGGACATCTGGGAGACCAAACTTCTCATACAGAAGAAAATCTCATGGTAAGAGCTAAAAGGTTGTAAAAAATATTCACAGATGTTTTGGGTATAAAAGAGAAAAAAAGAGAGTACGGCTCAGGTTCCTCAACTTCTGTTCTAAGCAGACGTAGGTGCCTTCTTGCCTACCACAAAGATCCCTCTCCCTTTAAGGTTTAAATTTTCTTACATGAAGATATTTTCATAGTCTTCCTTTATCCATGAAAATATAAAAGCAACCCCTAACTGCAGAATTCACAAGGGACAATGTTTATTTGTCATGTTGTAGAGCATAAACTTGAATTTAGTTTCCCCAAAAGTCAGAGATCACGGGGCATTGTGAGATGTTTTTTCCAGTGACTCCACTGGAGTGGCATGTAGTCACCTGCACAGTTCAGCTGTGTTCTGAGCAGACAAATGCAACTCAGCACTCCTGCCAAAAGGGGAAAGGGTTGCCTGTTCTGGGAATCACGTTTTGAGTCTTCTGAAGTCTAGCAGTAGCTATGATAGCTATGTAGCCTTGTGGGTGATTTCTAAGAAAGGAAGACAAATGAAACTGCATGGAAATAGAGGCAGACATAGAGCAATGTGGTCACTGAAAGGCAGTTCTGAGACTGCAAAGCAGATGTTGTGGTATCTATGCCCATCTGAGAAATCAGATTTATAAAGCTCTTACTGAAGCTCCACTATGTAAACTGTCCTGATAGCTTCAGTGAGACTACTGAGGAATAAATTTAGGTATGTGGTTAAGTACATCCAACAAGAGAAAGAATGCAATATATCAACTCCACTAGACCTTTAAAATGTTTGAAAAAAGGCTTAGAAAGAAATGTGAAGATACGAGTTGCTGAAGGTTAAAAAGCTATTGCATGACAGCTGAGACACTCTAATGTTCATGTGAATTCTCTTTCATTGCAGATGTGACTAAATCAAATTATCCCAATTTAGCAAGAGTAAAAGCCCACACATTGACAGCAGAAGGGAAGGGAGGAAAGGAGAAGAAAATGGAGAAGAGAGGCACAGGAAGGGGAAAAAGGAAAATACCTGCCATCAAGAACCAAATAGCTGAGAAAAATGTCAGTTATAAAATCTCTGTTTCTGGAAGCAGAAAGACAGTAGTTATAGATGTGTGAAAAACACAAATATAAACAAAAAAAGTAGGACAGAATAGGGGGGGTTGGAATTCTACATTAAAAGTTGGACAATATCACGGAAAACATTATGGTTTTTATTTCTGCCTTTTCACTATTTCAGTATTTACAAAATGCAAATGGTTTCCCCCTCAACATTAGATGAAAATGTCTTATCTTTCTCATTTTTAGTAGGTTCCTGCTAGAATTTCAGACACAGTGAGCAGATTTGTCCAATAAGCTGTTGGAGATGTTTTCTTCGGCAAAAATATTAAAATAAGCTTTCTCCAGTCTTCCTCCCTTCCTTCCTCCCTCCCTCCCTCCCTCCCTCCCTCCCTCCCTCCCTCCCTTCCTTCCTTCCTTCCTCTCTCTCTCTTTCTTTCTTTCTTTCTCCTTCCTTTCCTTCCTTCCTTTCCTTCCTTTCCTTCCTTCCTTCCTTCCTTCCTTCCTTCCTTTTGCTTTTCCTTCCTTCCTTCCTTCCTTCCTTCCTTCCTTCCTTCCTTCCTTCCTTCCTTCCTTCCTTCCTTCCTTCCTTCCTTCCTTCCTTCCTTCCTTCCTTCCTTCCTTCCTTCCTTCCTTCCTTCCTTCCTTCCTTCCTTCCTTCCTTCCTTCCTTCCTTCCTTCCTTCCTTCCTTCCTTCCTTCCTTCCTTCCTTCCTTCCTTCCTTCCTTCCTTTTTCCTTTCTTTTTTCTTTCTTTCTTTCTTTCTTTCTTTTTCTTTCTTTCTTTCTTTCTTTCTTTCTTTCTTTCTTTCTTTCTTTCTTTCTTTCTTTCTTTCTTTCTTTCTTTCTTTCTTTCTTTCTTTCTTTCTTTCTTTCTTTCTTTCTTTCTTTCTTTCTTTCTTTCTTTCTTTCTTTCTTTCTTTCTTTCTTTCTTTCTTTCTTTCTTTCTTTCTTTCTTTCTTTTCTTTCTTTTCTTTCTTTTCTTTCTTTCTTTTTCTTATGAAGGTCTTATTCTGAATTGTTTTGTCAAATAAATCACATTGTGGTCTAAAAAAAAAAATCTATAAATTTAATCAATATGATGATAAGTGGAAATTTTAAGCACAAGGCATTCTTCATAAAAATTGTTGAGTTTTCTGTTTTAAAATGAATTCACAGAAACTAAGTTTGTGATAAAACAAAGAAAACTGAAACATGCAGGTAACTCTGAGTCTGCACACTGTCATTAGCATAGATGTAGTATTGGTAATAGCGACTTATTTCCCATTAAAAAATATTAAGAAAAGGGAACAAATCTTTAGTGGTATATCTACTTTCTTTAGTCATTAATCACTAGCACCAAGCTCTCATAAATATGGTGACAGACACAGAGTAATTCCCATATTTCAGAAAAGGTCAATCAAAAATAGATATAGCAAAAAAACAGTCAATAAATAATCTTATAAGGCCAAACATTGCACTCACTCTTTTCAAGTCACTCATTAGTCATCTACAGTGCCCTAAATGGCATTTTTAACATATTATTTCAAAGTCTTTTCTTTGTTATGAGGAAAGGAAATATTTTTAGCTTGCAAAGCTCCATCTGTATCTGAGGTTTTGTTCACCCTAAATGAATGATTTCCCAGTAAACAAGGAACTAGTTCTGTGACAGGAACATTAATAATACCTGGGAACGTCTACTGCCCCATTTAATTTTTAATGTTTTTATAAAAGGACTTGTCGTTTTATGGGGAAATACTGGAAGAACAAAAAGGAGAAAGAAAGAAGAGGTAGGAAAGGACATTTTGTGGCTAAAGCTAGTTGAATTCTTCACTGATTAACATTTCATCTTTTAAATTACTGCTTAAAATTACAATCCTAAACCCATAGTTTCAGTTTCAGTACAAGGATCTACACCTTTGCATAACAGGCCACTCCTTTAAGGGTAAAATTTCTAAAGACAGTTAAATGACTTGGGTATAACTTTGAACTTGAAATATAGTAGATGTGTTTAAAGCATTTTTTAAAATCCCTGGAAATAGCTTAGATGACCATATATATATACATAGATTTCATTTTCTAGCTCCACTCTTGATATCAAACAAGCATTAGGAAGTCTAATATAAGCAACTAATTATGAAATTTGTCATAGAATCATAGAATAGGGAGGGTTGAAAAGGACCTTAAGATCATCTAGTTCCAACCACGCTGCCCTGGGCAACGACACCTCACACTAAACCATGTCACCCAAAGCTTCGTCCAACCTGGCCTTGAACACTGCCAGAGGAGATGGAGCATTCACAAATTCCTTGAGTAACTCATTCCAGTGCCTCACCACGCTCACAGTAAAAAACTTCCTCCTTATATCCAATCTAAACTTCCTCTATGTTTTAACCCGTTTTGTCCCATCACTACAGTCCCTAACGAAGAGTCCCTCCCCAGCATCCCTATAGCCCCCCTTCAGATACTGGAAGGCTGCTATGAGGTTTCCACGCAGCCTTCTCTTCTCTGGGCTGAACAGCCACAACTTTCTCAGCCTGTCTTCATACAGGAGGTGCTCCAGTCCCCTGATCATCCTCGTGGCCCTTCTCTGGACTTGTTCCAACAGTTCCATGTCCTTTTTATGTTGAGGACATCAGAACTGCACACAATACTCCAAGTGAGGTCTCACAAGAGCAGAGTAGAGGGGCAGGATCACCTCCTTTGACCTTCTGGTCACACTCCTTTTGATGCAGCCCAGGACACAGTTGGCTTTCTGGGCTGCAAGCACACACTGAAGCCGTCTCATGTTCATTTTCTCATCGACCAACACCATCAAGTCCTTCTCCACAGGGCTGCTCTGAATCTCTTCTCTGCTCAACCTGTAGCTGTGCCTGGGATTGTTTTGACTCAGGTGTAGGACCTTGCACTTGGCATGGTTAAACTTCATAAGACTGGCATCTACCCACCTCCCAAGCTTGTCAAAGTCCCTCTGGATGGCATTCCTTCCCTCCAGGGTATCAACTGAACCACACAGCTTGCTGTCATCGGCAAACTTGCTGAGGGCACACTCAATCCCACTGTCCATGTCACCAACAAAGATGTTCCAACAAGACCTGTCCCAACAGCGATCCCTGAGGGACACCACTCATTACTGGTCTCCAGCTGGACATTGAGCCATTGACCACAGCTCTTTGTGTGCAGCCATCCAGCCAGTTCTTTATCCACCGAGTGGTCCATCTATCAAACTGATGTCTCTTCAATTTAGAGACAAGGATGTCGTGTAGGACAGTGTCAAGCGCTTTACACAAATCCAGGTAGATGACATCAACTGCTCTACCCCTATCTATCAGTTCCATAGCCCTATCATAGAAGGCCACCAAATTGGTCAGTCAGGATTTCCCCTTAGTGAAGCCATGCTGGCTGTCACCAAGCACCTTGTTGTTTTTCATGTGCCTTAGCATGCCTTCCAGGAGAATCTGCTCCAAGATTTTGCCAGGCACAGAGGTGAGACTGACTGGTCTGTAATTCCCCCTGTCATCCATTTTCCCCTTCTTGAAAATGGGGGTTATATATCTCTTTTTCCAGTCATCAGGAACTTCACCTGCCTGCCATGATTTTTCAAATATGGTGGCCAGTGGCTTAGCAACTTCATTCACCAGCTCCTTCAGGACCCACGGATGGATTTCATCAGGTCCCATGGACTTGTGTATGTTCAAGTTCTTAAGATGGTCTCGAACCAAATCCTCTCCTACGGTGAGCCTAAGGTCTTCATTTTCACAGTCCTTGTGTCTGCCTTCCAAGACTTGGGTGGTGCGGTCAGAGCATTTGCCAGTGAAGACTGAGGCAAAGAAGTCATTCAGAACCTCAGCCTTCTTCAAATCCAGGGTAGCCAGTTCTCCTGAGAGCTTCTGGAGAGGGCCCACGTTGTCCCTAGCCTGTCTTTTATTTGTAATTATAGAGTCCCTTCCTGTTATCTTTCACATCCCTAGCCACGTTAATTCTAACTGGGCCTTAGCTTTCCTAACTTGTTCCCTAGCTTCCTGGACAACAACCCGGTATTCTTCCCAGGTCAAAAATTTGTCCCTTATGGATGTATTGCTCTTTTGTTCTGCACTGATATAATTCAAAATTAATTTATACCACAGATTGTAATGAGCTTTTCAATATATTTATTCTTTTACAATCTAAGACTTGAAAAATCTTATTTTTGATAAACTTTTAAAATTACCTGTGTCGCAGAGTCTTATTTTTAAATTTCTCCGTCTCTGTGTATCCCATTGAATGCTGCCATTTGACTGTAATATTATTCATAGGATGTATTTGATCTATTGACATTTTATGTATTCACACAGGAGATCTGCTCTTCAGATGTTTGATGTCAGTTTTACAAGGACTATAGTGACAAATATCCAAATATAAATGAGTAATAAATCAGTTATGCAGTTTCAGAAAATATAATTTGCTCAATGTATTAAAGAAAAGTGAAGAATCTTTTCAGTTGGGAATATAGAGGCTGCCAAATACTTGTAAATAGTTTGTAAAATACAGAATAAATTTGCTAATCACTGTAAGAAATGATAAAAGGAGAAATTCAGGCAATTCAGAAAAAATAAGAATGCTCAAGGACATGAAAAAAGCTAGTAGTAGCATGAAAAGAATGGGATTATTTTTCCTGAAAGAAAAAAAGTGAAACCAAAAATGTATGTAAAACAAATGCGCAAAAGTGCAAAGATAAAAAAAAAGAGAAAAGAAAAAGACCCAAACAAAAATCTCCATGCCATTTCCTATCCCAGTTCTATGATAGAAGAACAAATCTATAATTAACTGGTGGAAGGCCTGAAGTAAATAAAGGAATATAGTTCCTCACAGAACTTCAAGTCACTGAAGCAAAGAAACTGAAGAGTGAAATGAAGACTGGATATACAATTTCCAGTGCGGATCAGTATGGCAATTTTAAACCAAGCAATCTGGGTGAAAGACAGATCCCAGTCCAGCCAGGACTAGGACAAGGTACATAAAGAAGACCTCAAGCTACTTACAGTGGCACAGCAGTACCTGTTGGTGAGGGAGAGATAAAGCACTGAGTAGGACTGCACTGTAAGGGAAGGTAATACAGATTCACAGGACTGGATTTTGCCATCTGACTAGGGGGAGAATAATCAAACTGAGATTAGGACAAGAACTGCAATATTGTTTGTGTTCTATTTCCCTTACAAAACTGTATAAACCCCTGGTGGAGATTGATGCCATTTTCTTCTTGTCCTATCACTTGTTACTTGCAAGAAGAGACCAGCCACCTCCTGCTCCATCCTTCTTTCAGGTAGCTGTAGAGAGAGATAAGGTGCTCCGTAAGACTTCTCCAGACTAAACAACTCCAGTTCCACCAGCCATTCCTCAGAAGACTTTTGCTGTAGCTCTCAGCTTCTCAGTCGCCCTTCTCTTGACCTGCTTCAGCACCTCAATATCTCTCTTGTAGTGAGAGGCCCAGAACTGAACACAGTACTTGAGGTGTGGCTTCACCAGTGCTGAGTACAGGCGGATGATCACTGCCCTAGCCCTGCTGGCCATACTATTTCTGATACAGGCCAAGATGTCGTTGACCTTCTTGTCTGTCTGGGCACAATCTGGCTCATGCTCAGCTCCATCAATCAGCACACCCAGATCCTTTCCTGCTGAGCAGCTTTTCAGCCACTCTTCCCTGAGCCTGTGGCGTTGCATGGGGCTGTTGTGGCCCAAGTGCAGGATCCAGCACAACTGGCCACAACCCATTGATCCAGCCTGTCCAGATCCCTCTGCAGATCCTTCCCATCCTCCAGCAGATCAACACTCCCAGCCAACTTGGTGTCATCTGGGTGCACTCAATCCCCTCATCCAGATCATTGATAAAGAAGTTAAACAAGACTGGCCTCAATACCAAACCCTGGGGGAGGCCTCTAGTTGACTGGTCACCAACTAGATTTGACACTTCACTACACTTTAGGCTCAGCCATCCAGTCAAGATGCAGCTATAACCATGACAAGAGAAGCATTGATACATAACACATTACACTGGTGGCAGTATTTGGGAAATATTCTTATGACCTACATCTCTAATTAACAGCAACTCAAAAAGTTTTATTTCTTGCCTAGTTATATGTGTGAAAAGATATTTTTGTATCTGTTGACTATTTCTCTTCTACAAATGTTGATCTGAAAGCTGATATTGACACAGTAGTACTTATTATAATTTGACATACATTTTCTGCTATTACGCAGATAATACAATAAAACTCTAAGAAAGAAAACACAAATAAGTTTAAAAGTCTCCAACCGTAACATGCATACCTGCATCTTTGTAAAGATAAATTTTAAGAATTCCTTATTTCTATTGTGAATCTTCTTTAAAAGTGTGTGGGTTTTGGCTAGGGTAGAATTATTTTTCTGCTTCTTGTATCACCACAGCTGCAGGAGGCTGGGGGTGCACAAGGAGTTGGGAAGGGGACACAGGTAAGACAGCTGATACCAACTCACCAAAGGGGTATCCCATGATATATGATGTCATCAGTGTATAAAGCTGGAGGAAAAAGAAGGAAGGGGGTAACTTTCAGTGTTATGGCACTGGTCCTCCCCAAAAACTTACTATGCATAATGGAGCCCTGCTTTCCTGGAGATGGCTGAACACCTGCCTGCTGATGGGAAGTGGTGAATGAATTCTTTGTTTTGCTTTTCTTGCACGTGCAACTTTTGCTTTACTTTTTAAACCCTCTTTATCTCAACCCATGAGTTTTCTCACTTCTACCTCTTCAGTTCTCTTCCCCATCCCACCTAGAGTGTGACTGAATGGCTTCATTGGGCTTAGTTGCTGGCTGGGGTTAAACTATGACAAGAAGACAGGCTTTGTTGAAAGCTTTTTAAAAAATCCATTAACATCTGCTGCCAGAATCTTCATAAACTCAGTTCAGAGAGAGAATTTAAGCATTTTTGCATGATTGGATTTTGAGCAGGAGCAACTGGGCCTGACTGGATATATACAGCATAAAAAAATATTTAGTTGTCAGCTCAGCCATGTATGTACATCTGATGAGTCCATGCCAATTGTGGAGTGGATCTCTTTCTCTGAAATTTGGGGACACTGCTTCAGGTAAATAATTCATTGTTGTGAACTGACTTCACAACAGTTTAATTAAGATTGCAGATCAGCCTTAGGGCTGACTATTATTATGCCGTATATGATAATTTAAAAGTTGAATAGCAGTGATCTGGATATGCTAGATTAGTCACTTGGAAACAGTGTTTTCACATCTATTAGAAAGCCTAACCTTTTATCATAATATGTGAATATCTCTTGCCTGATTTCCTGGCATCATGCGTTCAGCAAAGGCCTTTTGTATATATGTTAGTAATGAACAGTCTTTGGAGAGTGACTTTGAACAGCAGAGATCTGTAAACATAACTTTGACTGCTCGGTAACTAAACAATGTACCAACAACTTAGACACAAAAGATGCGGGATACAAAAATCAAGATAGCTAGCCACAGTGCCCAGTCAAAAGAGCATTCTGTAATCTTGTGAACTAAAATAAAGAATGATTAAGCCACTTGATCTTAGAATATGGGTCTGAATCAGACAAGAATAGAAGAAAAACTGGAATCACAATGAAAATACTTCTTTTACTAGACCAAACAAGCTTTTTTAACAGCAGGGAAACACAATAACAGTTTTATTGCAGTCTCTGCTCACTGAAGAGTCTGTATGGAAATGTCCTTTCACCACCATATGATTGAAAATAGCAGGTAATGAGACAAGAGTTTGCCATGAAAGAGCAATAAAATATAAACTTACAGAGAAAGTGTGCTGTTCTGTTTCCACTTGTTCTGTTGTTTTCATTTAGTTTCAGTAGCTTGATTACTTGGGTACAGCAAAGAAACAATTCCCATGAGCTATTTTCTCATTTTGAGAACAGAAAGAAATGATATCAGGTGGTTCAAAGAAGCAAGGGTGACTAAGACTGGGAGTTGTGAGAGCTTAACATTTCTTGGAAACATCTAGGGTGATCCCTTCTGAAGACACTTTCTCCTAGCCATTCAAAATCTGTCTGTTGCTTTTAGTAAGAAAGCTTTCAGTGTGCTTTAAAGAAGAAAATAGAAGAATGGCTTATTCTATTCAGCCTCCCATGTCATCAACCAGTTTAGAAGCCAGACTCCAATTGGAGGAACTTTATTACTGGTGATACACAAATCAGGATTAAAGAAAAAAAAAAAGCCCAAACAAAATAAAGTAAAATTGAACCAAACCTTCTTGGCTGTTTCAGTTATAAGACGAGCTGGGCTGGAAGTTAGAATAAACTGTCCTTCCACTTGTACATACAACAGATGTTATTTGTAAATTGCTGAGATAATAAAAGCTGTACCTTTTAGAAAGCTGCATTCTAGAGTAGAACTTTAAGCAAAGATTTTTCATGTTCTTGGTGACTTTTTTCTACAAAAGAAATTTAACTTTCCCCTCCCCCTTGTTTTTTTCCCCCTTCTTGAATACAATAAGTGGTCAATTTGTGTATTCATGACATCTATTACATATTAAATAGCAATCTGAACATTGTTTAATTTCCTAGAGAAGAAACTGTACTTTATGTACTACTGGAAAACTAGAAACTTTATTTGATATTAATAAACCACCTGTTAGAGAATATAAATGGTGAAAGGAAGAGTAGATGAAAGGTTACATGACACCAGAAAGAGAGTTCTTTAAGAAAAAAAAAACACCCAGTTTAGAAGTGTTTTGCTTATGCTACTATTTAAAATAAAAATTGAAAAAATTAAAAATTTCAATATGTCAAGGAATAGGATTTAATTAGCTTGAGGTGTGAGGAACACATGCATATTTAAGTTTTGACCTGTACTTGCATCTGTTTGAAAACCCATAGGCATATAAGACTGATATCTATGTACTTGCAATATAAAAATCACTTTGTAGACTATTAAGCATCTGCCCTGAATTTCATAGGGATGACACTTGAAGGACATTCAGCCAATAATCTGTGTATAAAGCTTTGATCCTCTCCCTGATCAGACTAGCTTTACTATTGATTCCTTATTATAATTTATTTAACGTGAATCCTATTACATGAGGTGGTTAAAGTTGCTTAATGAGCTAACTGATTAGGGAGAAATGAATTTGAGATCACTTTGAAACCGCTCTAATTTTCCCAAAGAACCAAAATTTATGAGGTTCAGGGTCCTAGAGGAAAAATATAGAGCACAGTTCTTTAATTTACATGATATCTTGGTGGAAAAGATATTCACTACTGAACAACTTTGATTTTTCCATGGAACTGAAACATGAAATCAGCCCATTCTCTGCTTTTAGTTATGCTCTTAACACTGATCAGAATTTGCCCCACGGCAGAGTGAAAGCCCTTCACGCTAACACAGACTAAATTTTAGTTGCTCAATATTTTCAATATGAGATCAGTGTAGAACTACTTAAACAAATAAAGTTGTGGAGAAGAGGGCAAAACAGAGACGCTGTATTTGAGTGTATAAAATGAAAGTTTGATTATGGCAGTTTTTATCACATCCATTTCTGTATCCCATTTATAAACCAACTGGACCTGATTAAATTTCACAACCCTTCTGCACCTGAATGTGTTCATGTATGTGATTTTTGATCTCTAACAACGTAAGTGAGATCACAGCTGAAAACTTCGCAATAGAATGATGGGAGATGTTAACAAGGAAAAACATTTAGGAATAAACTCATCATAAATGGTGTTCAAATTTTTCAGTTGTCAGCTCAGTTGGAGTGGCCTAGGTTTTGGTTTGTTATTTATTTTTCAATAAAGGTACAATAAGGGCTACAATAAGGATCCTTACTGCTGTTTTTCACACTATTGGTTTATAAACAGTCTGTCTGTGTCTTTGCTATTGTGACTTGTACTATATGAAGTTGTGCAATGGCCGAGAATCCAGCCAATTAAGTCAGATTCAGGATGGAAAATAACTTAAAATGGAAACATTTCTAATATTCTGTACCTCGATGACTGACAAAACAGGAACAACCTTGTATATTTGTATGAAAATGCCAAATGAATCAGAAGGGAAATCCATGTTACTTTGCAACTGTGGCATAAAAGCTGTAGAAAATAGCCCTTGTTTAGATTTAAGTGCACTTGTCAGGAATATGACATGATGTAGGCATTAGGAGAAAAATAGAAATAAAAGGTAGCATAAAAATCATCAGTATATTTTAATATATTCATCCCCTAGAAAGCCCTTCTTCACTGGTAATTTATGAGAAAGCATAACTAGGTTAACTTTTATATTTTTCTTCACATGTCTCTCACAAGAGTACAGATGATCCACATGTGAAACAAAAGTTGTTCTCTTTATTTGTGATGCTTGTTTTAAATATTTTTTCAATCTTTAAAAATAGTTTGACTAAACCAGAATATATAGAATTTAGAGTGAAATTATAATTATCACAATCTGGGATTAAAAAAAAAGTCCAGGAGCAGTTTCACAGTAAGTCATCGAAGAGACAACGCAGACCAGACCCCTACATGCCTTTTCACCACTGAAAGTCTCTCTGGGAAAAGACTTGAATTTCAAGTGAAAAAAATAATATCTTTAAGACAGTATATCTCAGCGCTCCTTGAAAAAAAACGTGAACTTGTCTTGCCAGGCTTTTGCAATTTAGAACAACTAAACATAAAGGCTCAAGTATTTAATTATGTTATATGACATTCAAAAAAGAAATTTTAATTATTAATAAAATTGGGTTTCCCCTACCTCCAGAAAATAAGAACAATTTCAATTTTGATCCAGCCTCAAAAGTTCATCATTCTAAGGTACCAATTCAAGCTACTAAACTGGAATTCAGTTCACACTGCAGACTGCTTTATGTTTTTTTCTTTCTAAATTGCATCTGTTATTTCTGAACAGTTAGGAGACTGATTTCTTTCTGTTTCCCAAGTACTCAACCTTGCCTTTTCTACTGTCCTTCCATTTCAGTTAAGACAACTAATAAAGTAATTTGCTTGTTTCTGTATGAGGTTATTCTGTGTTGATGGTGGCTTTCCCTTCATAATTATCACAGAAAATTCAACATATGGCCACCACGTCACAGAAAAGCAATCTAATGAGAGTGACTGTAAAACCAGGTAACTAACAGCCAATATACAGAGAAACAAGGTTAAGAATAAACAAAATCAGAAAGTACCTCATAACTTAAATATTGGTTCACAGTTCTGAAGATGAAGTTATGGAAGCTTTTTTGTGCAGTACTCTTCAAGTTGTCTGCTTGACATCATGGGTAACTGCACTTAAACACAAAGCCAGACTTTTGGCTTTTTCTTAGGAATTTTGGTGCAGTTTGTTTTTCTAGTGTGCTTGTGCAGAGCTCTTGAGTTTTTTTTTTGAGAAACAGGAGAATGTTAATGTAAAAGAAGATGTGAGAAGGATATAATTTTGACAAAGGTCTCCCTGAATTCTGTATGCCAGTCAGGCATTCCCTCTGCTGTACTGAATCTGTTGATGTATTAGTTCTGTCAGGCTTTTCTAACCTGCTAACACTTCTCATGGGATTCATCATTTCTAAATCTAGCCTTTGCTGTTGCAAGAGTATTTCATTCAATCAAAAAATTGCATGATGGCATTGTTAAGCTTAATGGCTATGTTCAAGAGTAATGCCCAAAAGGAAAGCTAAAACAGGAGGTTTTTTCCCCCCAACAAATATGTTACTCATTTTTTACTGATGTTTTAATGCTTCAGACAACAATATGAATTTTCCTGCAAAATTATTTTAATCTTCCTCTCACCCCCTTTTCAAATTAAGCTTTCATCCTTAATAAAGGTGATGATGATCTCGTCAAAGATTTTTGAGAAGGTGAAAGTGATATATCTAGCAAAATGGCTTGTAGCTGTGAATGTAAACTGAAACAAAATACTGACAAAATTTCAGTTCAGAACTGCATGAATTACTTTTACCTAAGAACACTTTTTGCCTACTGCCAATGAAAACAACATAATAGGAAACACAAGGTCCCTACTCAGACTAAATTCCCTACTGCACTGCAAACTTAAAGATAGTGTTATGCTGTAATTCTGTTAGTTAGCTAAAACACTGTAGAAAAGAACAGAAAAAAGTTTCAGTAATGCTATTGACAATGGGGAAGACTAAGGTTTAAGTAACAGTTTGTTGAATAATGAGTCATAAATTCAGCAGCCCACATTTTAAATGACTGAAGATAATAGCTACAGAAGTGTGTTGAATATGAACTCTATTTTAGATGAAAACAAGGATAATTTTCTCAAAGTAGCTTTTTGATTTGTTATGAGTGACACCAACTGCCAGAGAGATAGTCTTCCTAACAATTTAATTTACCTTTGGATGACAAACCTATTAAAACCTAAATTTAATTTATTAGTAAGTATTGCACTTAAAAGTAAACTTCTAATATAACTTTATATATATATACATATACACTAATCAGACAAATTCTAAGTGACCTTTAAGTACAAAGAATTATAGTGTTATAGTGAAGCTTTTGAAAACTCTACCCAGATTTATCAAAAAATATAATGAATGAAAATCCTACTTCTGCTGAAGCAAGTAGAAAAAAATCCAACCTATTATTGCGTTTGATCTAAGTTTTCCTACATTATAATAGATATTTGTACATAATTGAAGCGTTGAGTTATATATTTAACAATGATGCTTGTGTTAAATGACAAGTATCTTTAGAAGCATAATTTTGAGGTCTCTAACAAATACGGTTTTTAAACCCCCCTGCATTACATTTTGTTGTATAAGTATTTGAAGGGCAACTAAGGATCTAGTACACGTTAGTGGTCATTTGATACAGACACTGAAGGAAACCTGAAAATAATTTTAAATAATTTTTATACCTGATTATAACTGTGAACAAGCTTTGAGGGTAAGGAATAGTTAGAAAGCATACTCTTTGAAGCAATCTAAGATAGACTAGGGGAGTAAATTGAGGCAAAGTGTCATAAGAAAGTATACTAATTCAAAGAATCAGGATTATCATTGTACAAGTCTGAAGTTCTTTTTTTCCTGCCTCAGCATCATCTCTGAATGTAGGAAATCCACACATAGCAGCACAATGTCTCAAAAAGTTCAGGCAAGCTGGGTGGACAACCAGCACAGCAAGGCATTTCAAATCATGCAGTGTCTAAGTTGCCTTGCTTTATGTTCCTCAGCAGGAGAAATTTGGTTTCTCCAGACTCCCAACTGGATGTATTAACCCTGTGGTAAATCTTTTATACATTTCTTCAGCACTTGTGAGCAAAATAATGAGCTATCTCTGCAATGGAGCACTGCTGTCTTGATGAACACACTTAAAATATTATAGAAAGCATGTCTTAAACATACAAAGCTCGTACCAAGTTGATATTCAAATAAGTTATTTACTAGTAAGTGTTTTTTGAAGAAAAGCACAACACAGTAGGAGACAGTAGCAGTCATAAGAAACAGATACTTAAAAAATATTCAGGTGCATCTGGCATTTTGTAAAAGTAAACAGACAAAAGTTCTTTCAAATAAAGAGAGATTAATTCCTGTTGTGTACATTTTGGGAATTTTCAGGATCCCAAAAACATATGGAAGAGTTGAATTTTCTGAAGGGTTTCATAAATATTTGACTTAATTTGTAAGGTGAAATCTTGGCCTTGTCAAAGCTTGTGGGAAATCTCCCTTTGATTACAAAGGAGCTGGGTTTCCAGTAACCAAGATTTTTTCAGCACCTAACAAATCTGTACAGAGAGTGAGGGAGACCAAGACTTTCAGGTATTTTTAGTACTCTTTCAGTGAATTTTTAGTTCTCTTACCATATTGATCCACTTTCATAAACAGTAGCTATTGTGGAAATAAAAACATAGAGAAGAAAAACATATTTTGATATATTTAAAGATAAAGGAGGATATATATAACTATATATAAGGAAGGATAAGCACATGTGTTTACTTTCTTAAAATTCTTCTCTGTTCTATCAGTGATGTAGCCAACACAAATTGCAAGACTGAATTGATGATGAAATAGTTTTTAATAGCCTTTATTTTTTTTGTTCCTTGCTTTGTGTTTATATTTCCTGAAAATTTTGCTTCGTTTGCAGGCTTCTGTGGTTTTGTTTTCCCTTTCATTGTCAAAAAAAGAGTTTGAGAAAATAATTTTAAAATGTTAATTTAAAACTATGAAGGCAAAAATACTTCCTCCCCAACCCAATGGAAGCTTCTCACCTAAGCTCAGATGAATAGGTCTGAATTTGCAATATTTATTTAAAAGGACATGCATCCTTCTTTTCTATTTCCCCTTAAATTCTGTGGTTTTCTCTACTGAAGGTGGTGAGTTTTTACTTACATAGGAGCTTTTGTCATGAAACACAACCTTTGAGGCAAGACTAGATAGAAACAGAAGTAGAAAATGCTTAAGGGAAATTACTAAGCATGCAGTCATCTTGCCGCAAAGGATGATAGGATTCAGGATTTGGTGCATACCTTTTATTAACATGATCAGACTGACTTAATCTAAAAGCAATTGTGTTGAATGGTTGGAAAATTAATGAACTATAATTTGTTCTTCTGTATTACAAATCAATCAAATTCATTTAGTGAATTTTTGTTTAACATTGTCAATAGAGCTTTTAAAAAAGTTTGTTCCTAAAAATCCCCAAATAATATACATTTTAATTTTCTTTAATAAAGGTATTTTTTACTTAGTTTGACATTAGCAATGTAAAAGGGATCATTATAAGTTTTCATCTTGAGAAGTTGTTGCTTTTTTTTTGTTGTTATTGTTCTGAAATAGTGTTTATCTTTTCTACACATTCTTTTGGCTTTCTTGCCATTAAGGAAGGATCTTATCCACACTATGACGTTTTGTGATGAATACCGAGCACTGCTGCATGATTGTTCATGTAAGCACACATCTCAATTTTCTGAAAAATAATGAAAATTTGAATATTAAATGGATTTTAAATGAGCCAGTTTAAGTACTTAAATAATTTAGATTAATTTCTGGAGTCAAGGCATGAATTGTTTTCTTCAGCAGTGTAGACATTTAAAGAAGGTGGTATCACGTAATGGACAGCAAACAGTGATGGGTTATGAAGGGCTAACTGACTCAGGCTGCTCTCTCTTGAAAAGGATGTTCAATTCTGTGCTGCATGCATTCTTTACCCAAAATTATCTCAACCTTCTAGGTTTATTAGGAATGTCAGCTGAATCATGGAATAGTTTAATATGTACTGGCACATTCTGGATACTTTGATTTCCTTTATCATTTAGTTTGCATCATCACTAAGGCAGGTACATAAATATCCTTATGTTAGTTAGACTTCAAATTAACAGAAAAAAATTGCTTCCCATCTCTCAGAAAACTGGTATAAACTCTCCAAGTTTTGGTTCTTTTTTTTCTTTAATTCTTTCAGCTATTTCTGCAGTACCTTTTTGTCATAATTTTGGTTGGGAGAGGGGTTTAAACCACAACAGTTTTATGTTTGTATCATTATTGTGATAACATTTCTGTTTTATGGTATTTGTGAAGTTGGTTACCAACTGCAAGGTCACAGAAACTTTTGGAGTCTTCTGAATGCAAATATAAAATATGCATATGAAAATATAATTGACTTCAAGATAAGTCTTTTTTCCTTAATATTTCCATATATTAGCTTTTTAGGTGGGGACCTATGAGTAGAAGCATTTGATTCCAGTTGGATTTGGAGGCGTATTGCATATTTATTTTTATGCATAAATTGAACATTTTGGTGGATTGAAAATTAGTGTTAAGCATTCTGTATGAAGTTAGACCCTTGTTCAGCAAATACAGTTTAGACTACTCTGTACTTTTTCATCACACATTATATAGCACAAGAGAACAAATCATTTAGGAATGACAGTCTATCCTGTGAGTTGTTAAGAAGAGTTTGGATTAAAGTTCACTTATGGATGGAAATTCACTTCCTGACAAAAGAGAAAAAGGAAATTATTTGACGTCCTTTATTATAGATTCTTGTGATTTTTAGGCATTCATAAAGAAATGGATCCAATCCAATTGTTAAGAAAGTCAAAGCAATAATGTATAAATATTTACCTACAAAACCAGTTTTCCTTTAGAATAAAATATGCTATTCTTTTTTCCTTTCCTTGTCCAATTCTGTTCTAGTTACTTTAATTTATACAGGAATATTATATCACAGATTTCTGTACCTGTGCTAACAAAGATAAATGGAAGCTTGGATTTCAATAAAACTTTGCAAACAATTCCATTATAGCTTGTCAAAAGCATACAGGACCTCAGCTGTAAGTTTTTTCATTTATGTCAGTTTTGTCAACATCACTGACTAAAAGGATGGACCCTGGCATTCAATCTCTGCAAAAAAGAGTAAATCGACAATTCATATATAAAGCTTTTAACAGTATTTTTAGCTCTGACATTTCTTATTACCATATAAGGTTTTATACCAAAAAAAGAAGAATTTCTGGATAAAGCTGAAGGTAATGCTATTTGAATATTAATAAAGTATTCTAACAGAGTAGAATAGAAAAGTTGCATAATTTTGGTTATCCTTTTTACATTATTTTCATGCAGCTTGCAGCGGACATAAAATTTAAAAAATATTAACTCTGATTTATACGTTTCTACTATGTTAATGACATTGTGTTTACAATTTACAAATATTTAAAAATAATGTTTTTTTTTCTATTTGTGGGGACTGAGTTACGAAGTTTGGCTTCACATTTTTATGACCACCATGTTAGTGTTTGCATGTGCATAGGGTATTCTTATTTCTAAATTCACTAGTTCACACTAGTAGAAGTGGTATCATATAATGGGTACAAGGAAATATGCAGCCTAGAGTCACATATAAACTGTCAAAACCCAGATGATGTTTTCTGCTAGAGAATCTGTGGGTAGCAGAGAGAATCATTTACTTGATTAGGCAAAAGAATGTACTTAAGTAACTTTTAGAACTGCCAGTATGAGTTTCTAGTTTCTTATTTAAGCGGCTTTTATATATCTTTTCAGGTTTTATAAAAACCTATGAAACAAGCAAACAAACAAAAATGCAAGCCAGTCACCATAAGTCCAAACCCCTCTCAGTTATTAATCCAAGAAATTAGACATTATATTTGAAAATCAAGCTCAGATGTGGGACTGAATTAAATCACAGACCATTGAATTAATACTTTCAGCAATAAGATCATTAAGTTAATACAGGATGCAGTCGCTTCTTATGAGTCTTACTACAGGAACTGAATAAGGTTGTTCAGTTCCTTATCACCAGTAGAAGTAATCTTCTAAATTTGCCTTCATATAAAAATCCAAATTCATTTAACATTCAGTCCTCAGGCCAAATTGAGATTTTTATTTTTCCTGAAAATGCCTCTTGTACAGGACAACTCCCTGCTCCTCACTGCTTCTTTTTATTTCCATTCAGTCTGTACTCTGCAATCCTGAATCTGTAAAAGTCAACTGACCATACATGTTTTCTTACAGAGGTAAACTAGATTCTCCGACAGTTCAAGCTTCCTCGACCTAGAAAGTTGTTCTCAGTGCATTCCCAAGGGAAGGGGATTATTCCTTATAGAAAGGAAGGCTGAATAAATACACATGTATGTATATTGAAGCAAGTGTCAGATACTATATATAAAAATATGAGAAAACCAAAAGTGAGGCCTGAAATCTTTACGCCTTGTGGCATTTCAAGGCACATGCTATTAGAATCTGTGTTGTAGCTCAGGATCAAAGGTAAAACAACAGTTTTGTTCCCTTTGATGATAAAAGGTGTGTGATATTTACTAAGAAACTTTCCTGTTCCTTCCTTAAACAACAGAAGAACTTGCTTTTGTGGGTAAACTGATCTATCACTCAAAATAAAATCATCTGGCAATGACTGATATTGGCCTTGATAAGATGGTTAATTCCATGGGGAGGAATATATAACAAATTTTGGAGATTAAAAAATACTTCAATGGAATACAGTAAATCCAAAAAACCTTAATCTAGCAAATATAAAATAAACTTTATTTGGGATCTTTTCAATTTTATCATATTCACATATACAATAATTTAAGCCTTGCTGGTGTGATATAGACTAGAACTCAAGAGAATACCAGCTGGGGAACAGGATGCTGAGTAAACTGCCCTTATAGGAACTAAATCTAAGATGGGTGCTTATAATGTAGTTCCATTTCTTCCTGTTTAAAACCTTATATAATAATTTTTTATTGCTTATGGTTACCAGCCAATGAATGTCTTATGCTGTTTGGTTAATTACATTGAGAATAATCTACATAATTATTTTGCTATAATTAGTGTTCCTATTATACTGTTGTTTTATTTCCTTTATAAACCATTAGCTTTATGACTATAATTCTTATGCCAATACACATATTAGAATATCCACATTTCTTCATTGCAGTTAAATACTCATAAGTTTAAGACATTGCTTATTCACAATCACGTAACTGCTAATTACAAACATTCTATGGCAGAATAAGTTTATAACTTACTCTTTAGTCTTCTGCAGGTATTACTACAATAGGAAAGTATTATGCTTGTAATAAGCCAAATTCATACCTATTGAGTTGCACTTCACATTTCCTGCATTTATGAAAGAAAACGAAGAAAATGCTGCTCCTATATCTTGTTAGCCAAACAACATAGGCTCCTGTATTAGAAGCTGGGTTTCTAGCGAGTATAGCTGGCACCTTTTTTGCAGATAAGCTATGGTTTCTTTATGACATGAACAGATGCAAGCTCACTGAGTCTTACAAACCAAACAACAGGAGGCTGCATCCCTATGCTGCCCGGTCTGTTAGAAATAAAATCTGAGAGATGGGCTCTATGATATTAACATTTATAGCATGATAGCCTGCTCACAGGTCTCCCAGTGAAGTCTGTGCACAGTCAGCTAATTTTTCCTCTGCATGCAAAGGGCCAATAGGTAACAACTTGTTTAGAATTCTGCCTTTATGACCTCTTACAAAGGCAAGTCATACATATCATTTTAAACAGAAATAGAGCATATATTCCAATTGTTGTGGAAATAGGGAGGCTTAAAGTACAGAAAGTCTGATAAATTCACTTACTGGAAGCTAATTACAATACCAGACAGAGCAATTACCTGTAATCTGGTTCCAAAAATATTAAGAATAAGAAAACAGTCCTACTGTCTCTTTAAAGAAAATGTCACAGAATTTTAGCTGCAAATATTTTAAACCTTATGATTTGAACTAGAAATAGAAATAACAAACAAATCTGTACTTACTACCAGACACAACTATAAATAAATGTTACCAAATACTCATGAATAATTGTGATTATAAAGCCACTAATTTGTTTTTTTTTCAAAAAGCATGTCTAAATAAATATAAATTCAAGGAACATGTGATCTGCTTGTGGATAAGCCTTGAACAGAAGGAGAGGTTAACATTTTTAGCTAAATTATGCATTGCAAATGGCTCACTCAGCTTTGTTTCATTTTTGTTTCATTTGCATAAGTGGCCTTGGTTCAAAAACTCACTGATTGCAATGGAAAAAACTTCACTGGTGTTTTGTTGTTTTTTTTTGCTTGTTTGTTTGTTTTGTTTGTTTTTCTTTTCTTAAACCACAGGGCTCAAAACTATAAGATTTTGGGAAAACCAGCACAAAATGCACTTTTAAAGACCACCTTCCTATGCTTAATTAGCACGACAACGTAACTGTTTTTGTAAATTAAGTTCTATAATTGACCATCTGGAATAAAGAAGTTAAGATTTTACTGAATATTATGATAACCAATATCAAGTTGCAGGCAAAAATCCTCACTACTAAAACCTCAGGCTTCATCCCCTTAAGATATGTTTTACAAGAAAAATAATTTTTCTGAGTAACAGTCTTTGGATAACCTTGTATTTCAGGAATGCTTTAGCAGAAAAAAACATATACTGTTAACTTAGTGAATTTGCTTCTGGTTAGGGAAGTGGAAATGTGTTGCCCAGAGGTTTGGAGCAATGGGAACTGAGGTACAGAAGGCAGAAAAGAAGATTAATAATAGTTTTTTGCTATTTTTCTGGATTATTTTTAAGATTTGCATCTTTCAGCAGCATTACTTCATCGCCACTGTTTTAAAACTGCTAATATATATTCAGTCTGATGTAAAGCATCAGCCACTGAACTAGCACCAAAATAAAAAGTGATAGGTAATGTATCATGTATAAAAAAAAAGGTCTATCAGCAACTCAGATGTTTATTGCTTTTCATTCAGTCAAATAATTCAGAAAATATCGTGGCTTCACCTAAGAAATAAATTACAGAACTTCATCTTTATTTCATTAGAGGAGAGCAACATCAGCAAAAAAAAAAAAAAATCAGATTCATAATTTTAATCTATTTAAGACCTGTGAATGGGATTTTTCTATTAATTATTATTTAAGACTGATGCTTTCATAGGGATATTTTGAAGTGCAGAGCTTTACAGAGATATGTCCTGCAGATATTTGGTTTTATTTCAGCTTCTCATCTTTGCATCATTCTTCCATTGAATTGTTGCATTTTCACATGCTGGTCATGATGTATAATTTTGCTGTGACTATATGAGAACATTTACAAGGCTCATCAAGATTTATAAAACAATAAAGAGCTTAGAGTATGGCGGATAAAAAATGCAAATAAAAACCTAGCTAGCATACTAATCCTGACAAAGAATTTTTCATTCTGGAGTGGTAGCTGTCTCTGACATATATTCTCTGCAGAAATATTGCTTGAAATATCAATCTGGGATTTCCATATTGGAAAATGCATTTTTTTCCTTGGTATTTTCCTCATTTAAGTAAATTAATTAGTTTTCTAGGATTTTTAGGCCTTACTGTGACTACTTAATAAATAAGCCCTTTGATAGGTATAGTTAATTTATATTCCAAATAGGAAGCCTCTTTGTTGTAGTTTCATATTTCAAAGGCTTTTCAGTTTTGGCTGAGAAATGTCAACTTGCAAGTAACTTCATATATATATACAAGAGCAAAGTTGAGCCATTTGCATATGCCTTGCTTCCCACATTTGGCACAAAGTCAGCAAAGCAACTGAACTTCTATGAGCAAAACTGAATCCTTGACTGAATTTAGATGTTTTTACTATAAGAACCATAAGCAAGACTCCTTGAGGAATTACTGCAGGGTAATTCAATTGTGTTACATTATTTTAACCTACAGTGAGATCTGGGTATAATTTACATTTTATAATGAGTTGTAGGTTTGAAACAGAATACCTACTACACTGGTAAAAAAGCATATTTCTTGAACAAAAGGTGGATATTTTTTCCCTTTTTATCCACATTTATAAATGAGCAAAAATATATTGCTTTAAATTATCAGAATAATCTAGGGATTAGGAACTTCACATTGTGCATTTGTCCAGAGGTATTTTTAGGTAAATTTGAGCAATCACTTACATCTTCCATGTATCATTGGTTTAAACTCATAAAATCATCACTTTCTTATCTGGAAAGGGTTTTGGGAAGATCTTAAAATCGTTGACTAATATAATTAATATAAGAGGAATAGGTGCCTTAGAACTACTGGAGGCAGATATATTCAGAAAAACAGAGTGTTTAAACTGTAACTAAATGCCTTAAAAAGACATTATGATCATTCATTTGATGTTATCATAGCTTAGGCATTAAGTCAACTATATTGATTGCAGCTGTAAGGATTAAGTAAGGTAAAGCTTGTAGAAAGGTAGAGTATCTATCTCTTTTTTTAGATCAGTTGGTACAGCTTGAGAAAAGGGGCAGGCTTTTGGATCCTTAAGATCCTGCTATCAGAAACTGAAGAAGCAGTATTCAAGGCTAAGTACAAATTTTAGACAAAATGCTGTGAAAGTAACTAGGTACGTTAATCAGACTGTCTGAAAGAAAAGATCTGATCCCAAAATTCTATTCAAGGAGAAAGATTAGATGGATTACTATGATCAATGAAATTATTGTTTCTAGAGTTTATGATTTTCGAAAGCTGATGATGATATTTTATTTTTCAGATATTTCTATTCTTTTGAAGGTTGTACGGTTTGTTTTGGTTTGTTTTGTTTTGGTTTTTTAACTTAGATTTCTCTTAAGAACAAAGACAGATGACAGAGGTGAGGTGATTGAGGATTTTTTTGAGATGTTTTCTTAGTGATGATTAGGTGTTCATCGAATCATTATGAAGGGAATATTAACACATTTTCTATTCTAGCTTATTCTGTTATGTAGCAATTGTTTAATTGCCTGCCAGTAATTTCCGTTTATACATACTGACACATACACATATGTTGCCTAGTTATAGTCAGGTTTGACCTGTTACCTGATCTTGGAAATCTTTCTGAAGACAAATGCAGTTCTGAAGAGGTTGGTTGAATATCAGTTTCTGAAAAGCTTTTCTTCAGGTAGGATATTTTTTAATGTAACTCTCAAATGCCCAGTGAGTCCAGATTCAAGGATGAGAAAATACCTTTTTCAAAGTGTGAGTTCAACACATTTTCTGTATTCTGAAGTTACTCTCTACAAGGTATTTTGACTTTTCTCTGTGAAAGTCTGCTTGCTGGATAAAACTTTCGCATAGATTGTCGAAACAGGAATCACAGCTATGTTCCCCAGAGCACATACAGGTGTTTTCCTGGGGGCCTCCTAATATTTTAATATATTTGCAAGACAGTTTCATAGTTATCACAAGTGCAATGTAAGTCAATAGCAGAGAATTTTCCTATATATTGTGGAATATTTCTTTAAAATAATATCAGTAAGAAAAAAACAACAAACACCCTCCACATAAAAGTACTGCGCTCATTTGTACAGAAGACTGGAGAGAATAGATATTCAATTCAGTCAACATTTTGCTAAGTGCGGTAGAAGGTCACAGGCAGATTTACCCCAGGATTCCCTAACCCATAGATAGTGCAGATTACACATACAGCTACTAAACAAAACATCGAGGCATTTCAATCAGATTTTCCAATAGATGTCCTAGCACTGTTTAGCTTTGATGTTTCCACTGTTAGGGCAGTTTCCTTATTTAATTTCAAATAATTGAAATTAAAATTTAATTTTGTCTTAACTTACAAACACATTAACCCCATACTCTCTATACCACAATTTTTGTTTCAAGTAATGCTAAAGCAACAGCTATGAAAGACATTTCAGTAAAACTTAAGAGTTATTGCACCCAGATGCTGTTAATTTGAAATGAAGACTAAATTACCACCTGAACAAAAGCTGTTGCCAAAAGATTTGAGGTTATGTTCCCTGATAAGAATCATATAAAACACTGGAAGAAGAACGATTGCCTGAAACCACAGGAAGCTCCATTTATTTTGTTTTGCATTTTCTCTCCCCTCCTCTTTGTATTCCTCTCTCTTTAAGTGTATTTATTTATGGAACACCTGATTCCCTGCTATTCTTAGTATAATTGGACATATAGGTAAGAAGGCTTAGGCTTAAAGCTTACCACTTAAATGCTACTTTTGCTGAACAATCAGCAGCATATGTACTGAAATGTGAACTGTTTTTTCCTCATCAGGGTAACATTTTTCTGTATGATGCTTGTCAGGTATTTCCTACTCAGTTTTTGAAAAATTTTTTGGAGGAAATATTTCACTCCAATTTTAAAGGAGAACTGCTGGAAGCTCAACAGTCATTGTCATGAGATGGTAATGAAAATAATATATTTGAATTTAACCACTCAGTTACATGAGACTAATTTCCAGATGGAGATCACAGACTAGCTTGAGTAGAAAATCTGCAATATGTCATTGAATTTGTTGTTTCATTCCAGGTAAGATTAAGGGTGCCTGGACAACTGAGAGTACTTGGGCTACAAAAAGATGTTTGTTTAATGGTGTCTTTTTTTAAAAAGGGCAAAACCCAAAACACACACAAAACCAAAACCAAATGCTAATCCAACAAACAAACCAATCTCTTTTAAATGCAGTTCCAGAAGCTCTGACCCTAAGCTGATTCCATTGCTTTAGCTTAGTTATTTTTGTCACTGAAATCTCTGTGATTGCAAACTAAAATTCAGTGGAGACGAAGAGGGTTGTTGCCCTCTCAGTCAATGCTGGAGTTAGCTGGAGTGCATGGCACTCTGTCTCAGGATGGATGAGGAGCTGATCAAAAGGTTATGGGTCAAGATTAAAGGAAGGTCAGGAATAGGGGACTTTATGGTGGAGGTCTGCTCCAGGCCTCCTGACCAGCCCTCTATAGCCATAGTAGCAAAACCATGTTTACAATCCCTGATCCTCACTGGCAACTTCAACCATATCTCCTGGAAAGACAATGCACAAGCAATCCAGGAGATTCCTGGAATGTGCTGATGATAACTGCCTTCTTCAAGTGATAGAGGAGCTGAAAAGTAGAGGTGATACGCTGGACCTTGTTTTCACTAACAAGGAGGGGCTCGTGGTGAGCCCGAGGATAGCCTTGGTTGTAGTGACCATGACATAGTGGAGCTCAAGATCCTTAGGGCAATGAGGAGGGTTCACAGCAAGCCTGCTACCCTGGTCTTCAGGAGAGCAGACTTTGGCATCTTGAGGGATCTGCTTGATATACATATTTTTTAGCAATTGATATTTTTGTTAAAGTAATCTTCAGCCAGCTCTAGAAACCAGTGACAAGAGGCAAAAAATATAGTCTCTCCAAAATCCATTGTTTATTTGGAAATGTGTAATAAAAAGACTTAAATTATCTTCCTTACTCAAAATTCAGGAAAAATGAATCTCTACACTGATCCTGCAGAGATCTGATGGAAATACTTTATCGTTGACACTTTCAAAAGTGGAGATCATACCTTGGTTAGGTTAGAAGTATATAGAAATAAAAACAGGAACAAACAATATTGTGTATCACACTTCCTTTCCTATTTTCTCTTATTTATCTGCAAAGATCTAACAACTGTTTTTAAGAAGCAAGTTGACTGTAGAGTTTAATACATCTTATGTGTAAAATGGAAGTGTTAAATTCTGTTAAATCATCTTTTGAGTGACTGGGGAAGATTTGTGAATTTTGATTTATCTCCTAGTTTGGTTTCTGACTGACACTTTGAAGTCAACAGAGCATCACATCTGTCAGCTGGAGCCTAATCCTAGTGATGCATATATTTCTTACTGTTAAACATTTCCAAATATCTACATTAAATGAGTATTACCATTCTAGATTTTTGGATGTTAAGCAAACACTTTGATTGTATACCTTCCTTGTGCTTTGAAGTTCTGTTCTGCCTCAAGAGTGTAAAGTTAATGTGGAGAGAAGTATTCCTTCCTGTTCATTAATTTGATATTGGGAATGTCCTTGAGGAACTCAATGGTATCCCTTATTGCTATGATCTGAAGAAGGAATTTGGCTTTCATTTCTTGCACTGGAAATTTGCTTCTACTGCATTACGCTGTACTCTGTAGGACAAAACTCTCAACTGCCTCTGTTTAAAATCCTCAATGTTATATGAAATATTCAGAAACTCAAAAATAAGTGCTTAGCGCCTTTGTTTAGAGAGTAGAACTCCTGTCTTAGACTCTTTTCCAAACAGGAAGTAGATGAGGGTTTTTAAAATGCTTATACGTTTCAGGTTGTCATCCTAACCACTAGATATTGGGTAAAAAGCAACACTAGGAAGTTGTTTTCTGCTGTTCTTGTGCTAAATGGATGACCATGCTTAAGGACCTTCTTCACACATGAGAAGCAAGCCCAGGTAGATAGAGCTTTCTGTGTTTCTAAGATGAAACAGGTCTGGTACTTGAAGACTAGCTTAGAAAATTCTGCATTCAGATTGATGGCTTCTGTAAGTGTTTTGTGTATTATTTGGAGAAACCTGAACATCTCTTTTAGGGCTGCAGACACTATTAAGTGTTAGGATATCTAGAACTGAGGTGCTCTAATACCTGAATCATTGGTGCATTTAGTATCTGTACTTTAGTCTTATGAGTCAGTACTTATAAACCATGAATCTGAAGTACAGTTTGTCATTACTACATTTCATTATGCCTAGTTGTTGCGGTAAAGACATTCAATTTGGCTCTTTCTAAAGGAATTAAGTATCCAGAAATACTGGAAAGCCCTTTAAAGCTACTTATGATGGTGTCACATGGGTATAACTTCCTTCTGTTTTCCCTAAACAAAAGAATTTCTGCCTCTTTTGTGTAAGATCATGCTACTTGTTATGCTTGCAAGCTCTTCAAATTTACATTGACTTTGAAGAACCTACTAATATAAGGCACTGTTTTGCACAGTGCATTGGAAAAATGTCTTGATCTGACTACTTGAAAAGTCAGAGTAGCTGTATGAAGCCCATTCATTCCTTTGCTCATTTGCTGCTTGTTTTCTTTAACTACAGTATGCTTAAGAATATTTCCAAACAGGACATTTGGAACAGGAACAGAACCATAAACTAAGGAATAAGAACTGAATTAGTAACAGTGAATATATGAAATTAGTACAATTTGTTGCTTGTAAACACAGGTTTTTTTTAGAGTAAATACAGTAACTCTCAATACCAAATTAGTCTAAATTCTTAAGTTAAAATGAAACTAGGACAGCGTTTCAAGCTTTAGCTATAGGTGGAGCAGTGTCTGTTCACATCTGTAATAGGAAAAGTTGAATCAGTAGTTACATTTACAGTGTTAATAACAGTTATAAAATTGGTATTATTCAGTGACTTGAAAACAAATGTGTATGACTTATATTTCATAGGCAGTATGTAACACCATGAATCTCATGAAAGAAAAATATTTCTAGCAAAGTTTCGGAAGAATTTGGTGTAATCAGGATGACATCATCCTCATCAGTTAGGGACTGAGAATTCTATGAGATGGCCGACTCAACTTATTCAGCAGATCTCCTTCTGAACATTTGCCTTCAAATAACTTCAAGTAACTTGATTTTTTTTTCTTTTGTTTCCTTGTGTGCAAATCCAGAAAGTCTGTATCACTTCCACACTGTTCTTTGAACTCTTCGTACATTTGCCACTGAGCAATTATGCTATAAAAACCTGTGAAGGGTGATGACTCACCACTTTTAAATTTCAGGCACATAGTAAAATCTTCACCTCCTGCACAGTGAGGGTGGCTATGCTCCCTGAAGGCAATACTACTTAAAAGAAACTCACTGAGGATGAAGCTACCCTACCAGAAGTATGCGCTGCAAAGATAGATAGTTCAGTTTACATGTGAGATACCTCACACATTATTCTGAGATGTCAGCTTACATATGAGATACCTCATACATTATTCTGAGATGTCAGTAGTAATTGCGGAGTAAAGTAAATCTCCTTCACAGATGCAACTTTATTTTTTTTCCTGATTTTATAAAGAAAAAAACATAGCAGTGACTATATATTCCTAATATTCACATGAATTTTATGATGTGTTTTCCACCACTTTGGTGTTCTGTGGTACACATCAAAATGGAAAACACTGAAAATAAATTTTTTTACTATATATTTTCGGAAAGTTAAAATACATATCTCACCCTTTTCATGTTCAGTTATGAAACTATGCATGAGAGCTGATACCAGAGACATCTATTTTTAGGTTTTGGTATTCTTTACTTCAGATAAAAGTATTAATTCAGACACTTGTTAGTGTAAATTTTCTTCTGACTTTACTTATAGGTTACATTATACTTTCTCTTCAACTGGATCTTCACATATTCAAGACTCACTTTAACAGACTAAATTTTTTTTTCCTTTTTAATAGTTTATACGAATTTCAAAAAGCCTAAAAAATTCTAAAGAATGACTGTCCAGAATATTTTGAATATTTAATGGTGCTTATGTATTTTTGCTTCACAAAATATGTCACTGTCAATAAATTGCACTGTATACTAATGTTTTTGAAGCTAAATATCTTACAATATAACTTCTGCCTGTGACAGTCTTCTATTTCCCTGTAAAAGGTAATTTCAGATACAAAGCCCAGGACCAAAGAATCTAAATCTATTGTGATAATATCAGACCTACATATAATGAATTATTTTCTTTTCCATTTAAAATATAAACAAATAGTACCTGGTGCATTTCAAAGGCAGAGCATAAAAGTGCATTGAAATTATTTCAGAGAATAATTCATTAAAATTTATGATATTCTGAGCAAATTTCACCCTTACAAAGTTGATTAATTCAAGGTTCAAAAAAATCTAAATGAAAGATTATGGGTACCACATGATCCAGTTTTAAAACATTTAAATACCAAGAACTTAATATTTTTTTTTTTTTTCTTTTGGTTAATGGGAATATCATCAAATTTTTCAATTTTATGATTTACAAATACCTAAAACATCAAAATTAACACCCAAAGCTTTATTTATAACAAAGAGACTAACATTTTCCTGCTCCCTTAATTATCCTTAATTCTCAATACATTTTGACTATACTGAGTCTCTGTATAGGAGTCTCCCTGTAGTGGCTTCATTTTTGGTAGTACTCAGTACTGATCATTCCACTGCATAGTGAGCACTTGAAAATCTGGCCTCTTCATCTGATTTAAAACTGAGAGCTGAGTTTTGAAAATCTGGCCCTTGTAGGCCAAATTGTCAAAGCACTTGCCTTATAATTACTCAAGAGAAACCCCCTGTTATGCTGGAACTTGAATTTTAAGACATATACCACAGAAGAATCAGAATTTGGAATCACGGAGACAAATGTTTTCATTTAATTATTCTCATGTAGCAGAATGTATTTGAACTCCTCAGGATTACAGCAGGCTCACGGTTCACATATTTAGATTTATTTTTTGTTAACACATTTAATCCACCTTTCCTTAATCAATGCAACTAAACAAAAAAAATAAATTTGATTTTAAAAACAGCCAGTATGAAGTGAGAGCAGGTGGTGCAAACATACCTAGTGCTTTCATAGAAGTGATATGAACATTTCCTTCATTATTGTAATTAAAAGTAACTCCACAGAGGAGGAAGAACCCCATCCTCTCTCATTCCTCTGAGTGTCTGCTTGTCCCATTTGGTACACCTGCAGCTGGTATGTATCTCAGTTTGTACTTTTTTAACACATCATCTGCCAGGGAAAAAAGGGGAGGGCAGAAACAGTTCAGCAAGCAGCTGCCGGCAGAGAATGGAATCTTTCATGCAGTGTGAATCAAGGATTATATTGTGAGGTTGGCAGCTGATACAAAGTTTGGAAGCAAGAATCTGTTATTTTAATCCATGAATTCTGAGAGTTGTTTGTATTAACCTAGACAGTGTATCCTAGTCACATTTAATCAGGTCAGATATTACACAGATTTAGGCAGAAAAGAAAACCTAAGCATTTTTTCTATGCTGAAAAGGAGTATCATGGTTGTTAACGTTGTCTTTTTTTTTAAAGACATTAAAGAATAGAATGGAATTTAATGAAATGGAATGGAATGGTATATATCTGCATGGACTCAGCAATTATGAAATTTACCTTATGTGAGAAAATCTGTTATATTGTGTTTGGTGCTTATATGTGATTGCTATTAAACCATTATGGATTGAACTCAAACCATCAAGCTTGTTTCTATTTACAAGCTTCATGTCATTAAATGTGCAAAAGAAAATGGCAACACGTTGATCTACTCCTAACATATCACCCATACAATATATTTGTGTTGATGTGTATAATTTGTCTATTTTTCTTTTTCTATTTTTTTTTTTAACACATTATCTCTCAGCTCAGATTCAGAACATTAGATTATAACTGAATTCAAATTAAGGTAAACCAAATTCTTAAATAACACAGGCCATTTGTATCTACTGTCATAAAAACAAATCCTTTTAAGGTCCCCAAAGCAAAATCAGTGCTATCTAGTATGCGTAGGGGGCAGAGGAGGGGTAGAGACTAATTCAAAGTGAATTAATCTCTAGTTCATTAGCAAACACTAATGTTGCTTTTGGGAATGAGGAAATTAACAGGATTATAATTATAAGCAACAAGTGTCTTCACAAGCAACTAATTGCTTGTCAGGGATGTTCAATATACTGTATCAGGCCATTTGGTAGGATTGTTGCATGCCATAAATCAAGTTTTGAGCTCTGCAACAGATTGTCTTTATAATGTAACAATGTTTCTAAAGAGACATCCAGTGACCAAATTCACAGGTGTCAGCAGGCTGGATGAACTGTAATAAGAAATTAATTAAAGCAAAATTTCTTTCTTTATCTTAGATTAAGCATCCTACTCTACAGCTACAGCCAGACCACTGTCAGCTGGCTCTTTTGGTTAGGCACTGAAGGAAAAGGTTCAAAAAGAGGATCTCGTGGATAAGGCTGTCTGGTCTCTGTCAGGGTTTGTGTGTGTTTACACAAATGCAAGCAGTGATGTGAAAGGAGAGGGGAGACCATTGCCAATAAGTCACTTTCTTTAGTCATGGCAAAGAGATTGGCTGTCAGGGGAGTTAACTTAGTGAATCCTGTGGGGGCTTGTTAAGTTATAGAGCAGATGAACTGCAAAAACCTTGAATAACAAACAAGCCTGGCAGGCAGAAATCATGATGATTACGAGTTGCTGCTTTAACCAGTCTCTTCTCGCAGGATCACTTGATGGGATACTATAAAGAGCAACAAAGGGATTTAGGAGAGCTACGTTGCCTAGAAACTGGCTGAACCTTTTTACAGGGGAAAAATTTCCACACTCAAAACTCTTCAAAGCCTTTTCTAGTTTTAGTATGTTACATGCTGTATTTTGGATTCTGATTCCAAACAGTTTCGTGGATGCTGCAGGAGATCAGATGTTTGTAAGACTTGCTTGATACAAATTTCATGAATGTAAACTCCACTGATTTCAGAAAGCTTTACATGAAAGGCTTGAAAGAGAAACATTACTACATGCATTTTATGCCTGTTCTAAATTTGATTTGCTCTTTCTGCTTGTTTTTATAGTTTGTCAGCTTAAAAGCCTGCATCGGATGATTCAACCATTTGCAAGGTGACAGGAGCGACATGCAAATACACAAATAGATTAAACTTTCTGCAATTACATAGATCTAGATTAATGACTGCCATGTTTCTTGTAAATGTGCTGTTGACAAGATTTCCAGACAAGAGTAAATATAAAATATTCTGTTTTTTAAAACCATAGAAACATAAAGAACACATTGGAATTACTTCTAAAAATTTAAATATTTAGATATTCTTTTCTGCTATTCCTTGACCTATATCCATAGAGACTACAGAGGATGGGGATACAAAAATAGCTAGCGTGAACTGCCTTCTCCTGGCTTAGCTTCCAATGCTGTTTAACCAGTTCCTGAAATATTCTCAGGCAAAATTCCCCATGGCTTTAACACTATTTTACCTGACTAAGGGCTAAGCAGGCACTGAAAGCTTTCTGTTTCAGTGAATTGAGTTGAAGTGGGAAGTAAAGACTGCTCAGAAGTGATGAACCGTTTCTGAATGTGAATTATGTAAGTAGATATTACAAAATGAAGCCAATCCCAGTGAAGGGGCACTGCTATCTCCAGTATCCTCTGAAGTTGTGTATTTTAACATACGTATTCTATGATGTTGCATAGAGCAGCTTACCCAAGATGTATAAACTTTCTATACTACAAAGTTCTTTCTGATTCCCCTTTTTTTTCCAAGAAAAAGAATTTGCAAGATCTGGTAGGACATTTAGACTACGAAGGTAAGTTACATAGATGAAGGAAAGACTTCCTTCATCTTATTGCATTAAAAAGATATAAATATAGTAAGATCTGCCAAGTTATCTTGTTAAATAACAGTAGTTCCTAAAATCACCCCTGCTTATATAGAGTACTACGGTACTATCAGGTTAAAAATCCTCTTTATTCATTAAGGGTGAGAAGACCTGCTTGGGGAGGTATTTTATTTTATTGGCATTTGTAACTGTGTCACCCTAAGACTATCTGGTGATTTTATTATTTAAAGGAAGTTCTCACTTTGTTTATAAGTTTAATACGCTTTACATATTGTCATTATTTCCCTTTAGATTAATCATGTTTGAAACAGATACTATGAAGTTTGCAAGAGCATTCAAGTTCTTATAGATATTTTTGCCAAAATAGGCAGCTGGAGATTGATTCCAGAAGTAATTCCTAAGCAATCAAAACCTGTTCTCTTCAACAAAGTTTTCTGTAATAACTCTTTGTGTTTAGGTTTGAACAGTACGATTTCTCCCTTCTTAGCTAAAGAAAAAAGATTAGTTTAATTTGCAGGAATAACTGGTTTGTGCATGGCTGAGAGAAAATACATCTGGGGCTTTGTAAATAATAGAAATGAGGTTTGTTTATAAGACTGAGAGAACTTTCAAGTTCCAACTTAACTCTCAGATTCATGACAGATTCATCTTTAGTTGCCTGGAATATCAGTTTGATGAAACAAAACATTTCACTACTTTAGAACCTAATTGTGTTTTACTTTGAGAAAAGAGAATGAATTATCTCAGTAATAATTCACTTCAAAAATAAATTGCCAGAGAAGATATTTATAAATCTATTCTTTGATCAAGCACACAGTTTTTGACCTGTTTGTCTGAAAATGAAGATAACAAATTACTCAATGTGTATTCCCAAATATTCAACACACTGTGAATAAGAACCTTACTTCAAAAACATTGATTCTTTTTTCTCTAGAAACTGAGCTTTTTTTCAGTTTAAGACTAAGATTTGTAACAATCAGAACTGAACTTTTTGTCGTCAAACAGTGTCAATCTATCTGCTTCTTAGGATCCTCAGCTCATGCCGAAGCTCAACAAGCGTTGGGATCTGGTTTCATTACCAATGTTTTACAAATCATAAAGATTAATTATTCCTTATTCCTCTAACATTGTATGACAAAGCTTGAATAGCTTGAATAGTTATGAACCTTTGAAGTCCTTCAGTCCTTCAGTCTCTAATCATACAGCACTTGTGTTGAGTGTTAACATGAACTGGCCTCTCATAAAACTTAAATAATTTTAATTCAATGATCTTCTTTTGACTTGCTTGTCATATTGTTCTGGAAGACAATACAGTCACTGGAATTTTTGATACGGTGGTAGTTTTTATGAAGATGATTATCTTGTGAAAATGTTGACATTTAACAACATACACTGATTGACAGTCTTCACCTTAGGGGAAAGCCAAAGCATGTCAATAGTGACTTGCCCCATGAAATACCACCAAAATTAAATTTCTTATAATAAAAGTATAAGTGAAAGGACATTTTATAATCCAAATATATAATCTATATTGTTCCAATTTTTATTCAGTTTCTATTTTCAAATATAAAATATCTTTTTTTTCAGTTTCATAATTTGTCAACATATCATTTGTCTTATTTTGTCTCACCTTGCCCATTTAAAAAAAGCCTACCAAAATGTAATCGATTGAGAATTACAGTTTACACTGAATCACCTAATTGCAGTTTGAAGACAATTATACCCACCATCTCAAAATATCCCATATTCAATCATGGGTGTTCTGACTGTGCAGAAGGTTTTACCGTGTTTTTTCTTAAGGAACACATACTTTATTAAAATATGACTTCCAATTAATTTGTCAGCCAGCAACATTCATCAGAAAACAATAGATAAAGTCTTTTTATTCTTTCCATTTTTTCTTTATTGTTTTGGAGTCCATCCATGCCATCTTCCATCTTTTTTCCTACCAATTACTTAGTAATACAAATTTTGAAAAGAATATATGGAAGTTGCATTGGAACACATGTATTCTCTTTGCCATTAAGCCTTTGGTTTCCTGTTAAAGCAAGCTTGCAATGCACCCCACACAGTGAACTGATCTGAATAGGCCATTACTTGCGCTCAGGTCAATGTGAGATTATAACATCATGATTTTTTGATTCCTTAACTGTCCAGCAAGATGCTTTTCAGCAGTGTTGAACCAAAGAACCATAGGCAAGTAAAGTTTCTAACAACCACAGACTCCTTGCTGTCTGAACAGGACTGAAAAGCTCATTGAAAGTTTACTATTTTAAAGCTTTAAAGGGTTTTATTTTGTGCGGTGGAGGTGAGAAATAATTCTCTGAGAACTCAATCTTTTTTTTTCTTCTCAGCATGGAATCTAGAGAAATGACTACAGCTCTGGTCTCTGTCTTTCTAATTTTCTTCTGCATGCAGACACTTATCTACTCAAGTCTAAGAAAACACATTCTCTTCAATTACTTTTTAGCTGGCCAGTTTTTATTCCTCTTTCTCCAATGCAAAGAACCATTTTCAGCTAATGAAAAACAGCTTAATCACACTTTTCATTCTAGGGATATTTTAGGTGGGCTTTCCAATCTGCTTGAATACTTGGTGGCTATTGATCAAATATGTGTTTTATTTCTTGTTCTTCATTTATTCCTCTGATCTGAGGAACATAGAGATTTTTCTTCATTAAATTCAGTATGTCCCTCCTCCTCATCTTTGTATTTCTGCAGGAAATGTTACCATTACATTCTTACTGAAGTCTTTTATTTTTCCAGACCTCAGACTCTACTGTTCTTTCTCTCAGCTGAGCTGTTTCTGCACTATATGATGTACTTGCATTCATCTGACAGATTCTAATATAGGATACTATTTCAAATTGTCTACATTCTTGATCAATCTTGTTCATTTTTCTTTTGGGTCAGGAATATGAGTTACATGGTTTTATGTATGTGTGTGTATATATATATACATACACAAATGTATATGTGTATACATGGATGTGAAATGAAGTACATTGGGTAAATCAACCATTTCACTGTTCACAAAACATAACAATAACTGTTTTCAGAAATGCAGAAGATGTACATTCAAGGGCTTCTTTTAAAACATGATATTGTTTTCTAAGAAACAAATTTACCTATCTCAAACTCATATCTTGAAAAAGAGGAATGGGTTTTACTTTGGTCCCACTTTCTTCATTTGTTTCCCTTGTGACCATTGTCTCTTCACTTACACTCCAAGATTCCAAATTATAGATTCTTAGCAAATATTTTATGAAGAACACAGACAGACATAAAAGTTCATATCTCCAAACATAGCATTTAAAATATTCCTGTAGTATGTTAAGCTAGACAGAATCAAAAAAACCTGCATTCCAAAATCTGAGTTAACACACACAAAGACAGTAAATATGATGTTATGTTCACTAATATTCATGGGCTTGTCACATCAGCAGAAGATTGATCTAAGAATTCCTTAAACTAATTTGGCTCTAATGTGTAATTAAATAGAAAACTAAAATCTAAGCATGCAAAGAATTCCATTACTCATGCATGAGATGAATGAAAAAGATAAAAGGTATCTACTAAAAATTCATCAAAAGCAAAGCAAGATTTCACTAAATTTTTAAAAAGGATTTTTTTTTTTGCATCATTATTAAAGCTTATGCCCAACGTACATGTCAAAAATTCACCTCAGGACAGAATGGAAGCTTTATTCTTTGTTTAATTGCCTAACTACTGTAATTCATATGTGTCCCACTTATAGTTCTTGAGTTTAAGATGCTTCCATGTAATCCACTAATTTTATGATAAAGCAAATTCTTCAGCAAGTGCTGAGACTTCTAGCTGTGCTGTATCAACTACTTCAATACCAAAAGTTTTTAATAAATGAGACTCAAAAATTGTTTCTATATTGGTTTAAAATATTCACCTCCTGCAAATTAATACAGAGGCAAGTTAAAACCACACTCTAGGCACTATGACTCAAGAAGTTCAGATGAAAAGAGTATCAAGTAAATAGCAAAGACAAAATATTTATCTGGGTCAATAAACTTTTGATTTCTAATCCAGAATGACACACATTTCCTCAATTAAAGGTTTTTGCTTAAAGAAAAGATATTGCATATTACAAAGTGGGCTGTTGCTAGGATCCCAGAATAAACCAAATGCAACTAGCATTTATGAAAGTCATATAAAAGAGGTTCTATTAGCACTTAGCACAAGATGAATTAAGGATAATCAAATAGTCTCAGCCCACATAAAACAGAAGAAGAAAAAAACCAAGAACATTCACTTTTCACTTTAGTTTTGTTGATAAATAATAAGCATTCTTTCTTACTGTGAATAATAGAGTAGAAAAATAATTGCAGTTTTAACTCAAATATGTACAGTCTGTAACAGTTTTCAAACTAAAAATTAATACTTCTTGAAATTATTTTTATTTTTTGAAATATCTTTTTTTTTTTTAAATTCTAGCTATTCGGATCCCTGAAGCTGCCTGTATTTTATGTTATATATTGACAGTGTTTTGCCATAAGCAAGGAAAAGAGCTTTTATAGGAAAGATTATGAGTTCTTAGTAATGTTGTCCTGTTTTTTTCAATATTTTAGTAAAACAGCAATTTTTAATGACTTAATCCATGATATTATTATTATTTATAATAATTATCCATATTATACAATATTTATAATAATTATCCATATTATACAATAATCCATTATTATATAAGCAATTAAAAGTGCAATTTTTTTTGTGTGCTCCTTTTCTTGTATTTTTGTCTCTATTCTAATTAATAATGCAATACGTGTAAAAAATTTATATTTGACTGCTCGTCTTCTCCTCCTTTGTAGATTCTGTGGTTGTTATTTTGTGCATAAATTTAAAGTAACTTTGGTTAGAAACAAAACAGATTATTCCTCACAAATTTCCAAGTATTGTTATGCCTATTTTACAAACAGGGAATCAAACTCCAGGAATATATAGACTGCAGACATCACAGAATCATAGAATGGTTAGGCTTGGAAGGAACTTTAAAGATTATCTAGTTCCAACCCTCCTGCCCTGGCAGGGACACTTTTCACTAGACCAGGTTGCTCCAAGCCTCATCAAGTGGCCTTGAACTCTTCCAGAAATGGGGCAGCCACAACTTCCCTGCGTAACCTGCGCCAGGGTCTCACCACGCTCATAGCACCAAATTTCTTCCCCCTGTCTAATCTAAATCTCACCTTCTTTTGTTTAAAACCATACCCCCTCATTTTATCACTATATGCCCTTATAAAAAGTCCCTCTCCAGATTTCTTCTAGGCCCCTTTAGGCATTAGAAGACTGTTAGAAGGCCTCCTTTGAACCTTCTCTTCTCCAGGCTGAACAAGTTTAGTTCTCTTAGCTTGTCTTTATAGGAGAGGTGCTCCAGCTCTGTGATTACCGTTGTGGCCCTACCCTAGACTCAAGCAGGTGTCTGCTCCTCTTGTTGACAGCCCCAAAGCTGAAAACAGTACTTCAGGTGGCATCTCATAAGAGCAGAGTAGAAAGGGAGAATCACCGCCCTAGACCTACTGGCCACACACTTTTTGTCCCAGCTTTTGTTATGTTGGCTTTTTGGGCTGCAAGCACACATTGGTGGCTCATATTGAGCTTCTCATCAGCAAACACCCCCAAGTCCTTCTTCTTAGGGCTGCTCTCAATTCATCCTCCACCCAGCCTGTAGCTGTGCTTGAGGTTGCCCAACCCAGGTGCAGAATCATGCACTTGACTTTGTTCAACTTCATGATATTTGTGCTGGCCCACCTCTGGGAACATACTAAGGTCTCTCTGGATGGCATTCATTCACCCCAGCATGTCAACTGCACCACACACCTTCATTTCATCAGCAAACTTGCTGACAGCATACTCAAGCTCGCTGTCCATGTCACTGGCAAGGATGTTGAACAGCACCAGTCCCAATACCAACCCCAGAGGAATGCTCTTGTCAATGATCTCCACTTGGACATCAAGCCGTTGACTGCAACTCTGAGTGTGACAATCCAGCCAATTCCTTCTCCACAGAGTGGTCCATCCATCACATCGAATCCTCTCCAATTTAGCAGCAAGGATGTGTTGTGGTTTAAACCCAGACAGTAACTCATAACAGGCAGCTGTTTGCTCACATCCCCCCCACTGCTCCCCTCCTCCAGGCAGGATGTGCAGGAGAATTGAAAGAATGTAAACCTCATGGGCTGAGATAAGAACAGTCCAATAACTAAAGTATAATATATCTTACCTCTACTACTAATAGTAATAATAAGGGAAATAACAAGGGGAGAGAATATGAAACTAAAATGGGAAAGGAGAAAAAACAATAAACCCAAGCGATGCACAATAAAATTGCTCACCATACAGCCCAACCTGAGCAGCGGTCTGTCCTTTCTGGGTAACTTCTCCAGTTTATATCCTGGATATGTCTATAGAGGGCCTCATCCACTCGGTCTTGCTGGTCAGGAGGCTAGTTTGGGTCAGGTGTCTTGTCTCTGATTCCTTCTGGCTTCTTGTGCCCCTCCTCACTTGCAGAGCATGAGAGACTGAAAAGAGCAGGGTAAATGCTACTGAGCAACAGCTAAAAGATCAGTGTTATCAGCATTTTTCTCAGACTAAAAACAGAACACAGCACTGCACCAGCTACTAGGAAGGAGAATAATAACTGTTACAGCTGAATCCAGGACAGGACGCCAACGGGATGCATCAAATGCCTTACACAAGCCCAGGTAGATGATGTCTGTTGCTCTGCCCTTATCGACCACAACACCATGGCCCCATCATAGAAGGCCACCAAATTCATCAGGCACAATTTGCTCTTAGTGAAGCCATATTGGCCGTCACAAATCATCCCCTTACAGTCTATGTTCCTTAGCATAGTTTATGGGATGATCTGATTTAGGGTCTGCTGGGCACTGAGGTGAGACTGACTCTCCTGTAGCTCCCTTGGTCTTCCTTGTTGCCCTTTTTAAAAAATTAGGGTAAAGGATGGTCAACGGTAAGCTGCTATGCAACTTCTTGTCCTGTCAGTTCATCTCAGTTACTATTTCAGTAAAATGTAACGAGATTCAATTTGAATAAGAATAAATTGAATTTTATTTAAGTGGGAAACAAGTAAGCTATTTGTCTACTGAGGGATAATAGAACAGAGCAGGACGGATTCTAAGGAGACCAAAAGGGAAAATGTTTCCTCAGTTAGAAGATTCTCTTGCCTTCTCTGCTTTTGGTATTCTTCTTGGTGGAGGCTGCTCTTCATTATCCACCTGTAAGGAGATTATAAGGTTAAATACTCTGGTCTCATTTTTATTTATTTGATCAAAGAATAGGACTTATTCTGTTTTGCACTAACTACAGTATGAAAACAAAAAATTCCTTATTAACAAAATGGACACTATGATGATGATGGAATTTTATGTCAAAAAAGAAGTGTCTTTGTTGGTTTGAATATGTTTCTACCTTCTAATTCATGCCAGAGATCCTGAAACTGCTAAGGAAATTCAGATGTTGCTCAAACTTATGCTTTTTCATGTCCTTTGTTGTGTTGTTTGTTTTTTTCCTGAAACTAACCTATGCATGTACTACTCTTTGTAACTCTTGTTTTTGGTTGTTTTGTAACTCTTTATTTTGATTTTATCACCAAATTCTAAAGGAGTATTCAAATAGCCTTGTGGTTTTATATATGAGAAAGATTAGGATGCTCCTAATATCAATGAATAACAAATAAATATATTCATATGAGTTAAGTCAGAATTAGAAATTATTTTTTCACAAATGAATGCAATTATCATAAGTGAGGCGTTCTTATTCTCAACACTTGTCTTTGTTTTTAAAAACATTTTTTTCACTGCATGGACCAGCAGCTTTTTTTACTGCTGTCCCACTCTTCCGTGAAATACTTCTGCCACCTTTCTTCACAATTCCCAGATATTTAGAAGAATATAATTAACAAGAAGTTCCATAGAGGAATCTTTCTAACCTTTCTTATATCTGCATATCTGAACATCTGAATGCACGATTGAGCTGTTCATAAACAAACTTTAAATGACACCATTATAGTATTTCTTTCTTGTCCTATCACGTCACTATTGGTTGTACTGCTTCTTTGACGTCAAAAGGGCATATTTGGAGTTGCACTTTTTTCTGTTAGATAGGCTGGCTAACACAACACCTTATATTTATTGTTCACTGTATAAACACTGTAAGCAAGTTTGTATTGAAGTAGACACCCCAGTGTACAAAGGTGGCTAGAAGACATGCAACATATGTAAAGACAGGTTGTATTTTTAATAGAACAGGTGATAGAGTTAGAAAAAGCAGCCAGACTTTTAGATAAATTGCCTTTTCTCTAGGTCTGACAAAGTAACAATAAATTTCAAGATAAAACCAGAATTTGATAATTTCAGTTTGTGTAAAATAGATGACTTTGCATATTTCTAATGATGCTTTTCCTATTCTGTTTGTTCCTGTCCTGCGTACTGCTCTTTGTTCCTTTCCCAGATTTCTGAAATATCCACAGTAATGCTAGGAGAATTATTCATCTGTCTTTGAAGGATAATTAATGTTCATGTAACTATTGATAATTTTATATTTCATTCATATTCACCCTCATGTGCAGTGGTTTACACATATTTCAACACAGGATACTTTGTGGGATTAAAAATACTGTGGTTTACCAATTTCTCCCCTGGCATACCTAACATTATAACTATTCTAATCTGGGTCCTGACGTCTTAGGCTTGAAGTCCTTTCTTTAATTATATAAAGAAAAAATGTGCAAATGTTTTATATGTTGCAATGGAAATATTTCTTTTCCTTGCCCAGTAGAGTGAATTTAATTTACAGTTCAGCTAGAACTTGATACACATATGTTCAGTACCTGCATACATTATCTTCTCATATCATAAAACTGCATTGCATCATTTCAGGAAAAGATACCCTAAAGGGTGATAATATAGTGAGTGCTCCTTAGTATCAGCTATTCATTTTTTCTCTGATTCATATTACGACTTTCTGAGCACTGTTTTCAGGAAGGCATAACTATAGATGTCTAGTAAAAGTAAACATACTCAGAAAGACTATTTTATACTGCAGTTTAGTGTACTAAAGAGATAGCTAACTTGAACTACTGCGTCATGTCAGAATGGACTGCAGCAAGCACATTCTCATTAGAATCTGTATGGTGGAGATGATACACAATTGCAGTTTCACTCCCTCAGAATATCAATATAACATAATAGTACAGTGCAATACACAGAAGAGTTTCAGAGAAAATTATGATGAGTTTACAGTCTGCATCAGACCATTAAGGCTGAGAGGGGGAACCAGTTCACAATAATGTAAATCTTTTGTCAGACAGAACTCTGTAACAAATATTGTAATATATATATGTATAAAAGAATGTGGTTTTCACTCTCTTCTCAATCAAGTAGCCAACCACTAGAATGCATCAAATGACAGCTTATGCTTTTACACTGAACTGCATGCATCTGATGCAACTGACAGACAGACATATAGCTGAAAAGAAAAAAAAAAAAAGAGAAAAGACTGTTGAACTGTGTCCTGTCTTTCCTGTCTTTGCTCTTGCCACTGTATTTCAAGATCATAGGGTCAAGGACAAAGTCTGAAAATGGCATATGCCTTCTTCTGTGCTCAAAATGGAGCTTGCAAATTATCTGCACTGGCAGAAAAATAAGTTCTGAATCTTTGTGTTTCGTAATTTTTGTTTGCTCTCGAGAGAATGAATTTTCTTTCATTTCATTCTTACCTCCTTTGTCCCCTTCAGCTTGGTAAATAACTAAATGGATATATAAAACAAAAAGAAAAAAGAAAGAAACAGCTCATGTGGGAAAAAGAAAATAGATAGAAGACTTAAATCTTGAACTTAAAATTAAGGGTAAAAAAAAACCTTGTGGCACTATTTCTTGCTACGAAAGTGGAAAATAATTTTCTTCTGCTTAGTTTTTTCCTTCAAAGTGCCAAATATTTTTATTTTTTTTAACTGACTGGAACGATAACTTCACATCCTGTATTTATGCTCCTTAATCAAGTCCATTGACTCTTTTTCTCTAGAGGAGGAATTGCAAAAGCTAAAGTTTGCTTATTATTTTGTAGTCACAGGTGGTCAATTCCTGCTTTCCTTTTTTACTTCTTGTTCTCTTCAAGAACAGAATCATAGATGACAATTTCTTATAGTTTATTTATACTTGTAAGCTTGGTTTGGTTTCTGTTTCTCCAGATAACTGTGTTACTAAATGATTTGCCTTCTTAAATCCTCTTTTTTATCTCCTAGTATTCTTGCCATCATAGCTTAATGTGCAATATCTTCTTACCACAAACTTGCATGAGTTATTACACTTTAATGCAGGAAAAAAGTCCCTTCGTAGGCAGATTCATTCTAAGCAGCCAAGGTACTGTGTAATAAATCTAAGTAAGCTCAATGAAACTAAAGCATCATAAGCTTAAGAAAAAGCCTTGTGAGCCTGCATAAGATCTTAAGTAAAGTACTGCTGGCTGGCTGTAGAGGTTATTTTTTTAACATATCAGATTTTTTTGATACTCAATAGGTGAGGCCTGTCTATATTTATAGCTATAGAAACTGAGATGGGTAGATAAAGTTAGTTCTAAGACCTGCTGAGATTTCAGTTACACTGCTTTTTGCACTGTTGACATATCCATACTGCAATTTTGGCAGGCAGCTAAAGCTGAGACTGCTTACTTGAAAGGATACTTACAATAAAACCTTCTGGCACTGTACATTCTGGATTCACATTCTGGATTCATCCTACATAACCTCATTCAATTATTTTCTTTGCAGAAGATAAAATGCCCATTCAATGCAGAGTAATGAAGGCAGAAATTCTTTTAATTTGGCTAAGATATTTATATTCCTCCCTTCCCTGCAGTATTCATCTAAGCCTGATCAGGGTATTTATGATAATATCCCCACTGTGAAAGTGACTATCATTTGTGGCTTTGACACCAAAAAATAGAAACAGGTAAATCTGCTTGCATATACTAACGTGTTCTAGATCCAGGTGTCTTTTGCACTGTTCGAAGTATATATTTTCTTCATTGTCACACATAAAACTTTGTAGAATAATCCATTTACATTATTTTACTCAGTATGGCAGAAAATATCTGTTAATATAGAGATCTGCAAGGAATCAGGGTCAGAGCCCTGTGGCAAGAATTCTTTGTGGTCCGACCTGGGAGGGCAGACCTTATGTCATTCCTGATCCTTCATTGGTCCATAGAAGACCTACTATCTGTATAAAACTGGGAATGTACCATGAAAAGATAAGAAAAAACAAAACAGAAGGAAAATTGCGTTTATAGCTAAACCAAACCCATATAAAACAACAGGCAGGTCAATAAACAGTCTAAAAGAATAAGCCTAAAAATCCTCAGTGCTGAGGTGCTGTAAATCAATGCAAAGCCTGTAGGCTGCTGTTAGCAATAGGACTACAGGGCTACATGAACAAACAGAAAACTTCACTAATTCTCCACCCACCTTTGTGCCAGAGAAAATCCTGCATCTTCATCATCACTACAAAAATGCCTAATGATTAGTCATTTATTTTAGCAAGAGGACACTGCTCTTCATTATTATTAATGATTCTTGTGAAGCATTGTGGGTTTTTCATAACTGAAGGAGAACCTATTTTGGCATTCTAGTCGTTATCAGAGCTGCAAACCAACGGAGTTGCTATCATCATATGATTTAGTCTCCTTACTACATAGATTTGAGTCTTGATATCTTAATATAAGTTGATCTAAAGCTGCTATGAGTCTTTTTTTGTAGAATTCAATGGGAATCATACTAAGCCTTAGGACAGGGTGTCAGTCAGGCCCAGGTTTGATGTAGCTCTGTTCAGCGTTAATTCTATATGATTTTGTATTTGAGGTTACCGAGAAAAAAAAGATCTCTATCCATGAGCAAAAGTTTCTCTAAATTTTATTGGCTGATGTAAACAAGGAAGGCTCCAGAATGGATCCATGCCTTGCAATACAGTTTTATTAATGACTTTGTTTTCTTCATGCATGTGAGAACAAATTCTCAACAGATTTTAGTAGAATACTGTTGTGTAATCTGATATGCAATTCATCGTATGTGGTAATTACAGCGCTAGAACCATTTTATTCTGAGGCATCTATCACACAAGAAAAGGAAATGATCAGAAATGCACACACTTTATTTTTTTTTTCTGAGGATTTTTTATAAGAGATTTGCTGATATTTGTGGCCTTAAAAAAAATTAAATTAAGATCAGTAGGTAGACCAAATCTTGCCGTTTTCTTCACCCCAATTAGACCTAATAAGGAACAAGGCAAAATTCTTTGCAATTCTGTGTCCATCTGTTCTCTCGGTTCCTCTGGTTCAGAGGTGATTACTCTGCCATATAATCCTGTCTTTTACATCTGCTGATTTGACAATGGCTCCTTCAAACTGTATATACCCTGGCTGTTCTAAAATTTTTTGTTAAACTCATGTTAAGTTGTAGTTGGTATTGGAGAGACCAGCAAAATTATATAATGAATACTGTTCTCACAAAGGCTTCTAAATAGAGAAAATCCCCAAATAACCTGTCAGAGTAGGATTTTTTCCTCCATATTAAAATTTTCTTTCATGCAGTTAGTTTACATAAAGTGGCTACCTAGGGATATTCTTTACAATTAGCTGACATATTGTTTGTGTTCTTGTTGTTACCCTGTATATATAATGATCTGAAATCAGATGAAAGAAGTTTTATCCCCCCCAATACCTGAGAGACTGCAACCCCCCTCCAAGTTTGCTATTTAAATCCCAGCTGTGCTGTTGCCTTTAACTATGCGAGACAGCAAGACAACACATTTTGTAGATTAAACCAATAAACTAGCAAACATAAAAGAAACAAATCTCATAATTGTGGATTTCAATTAAAGAAAAGAGGATCAAAGCAAACATTCTGCTTGAAATTGCACAGCTGCTATCTGCAAAAAATGAGAAAAAACCCTCCTCCATCTAGCCATAATTTTGGGATGGGGGAAGGAGGAGGGAGAGCTCAAACCCTGCAGTAGGACAGATTGCTTATGCTCCTCACGTCCCAGTCAGTAATACAGAAATATTGAGTAATAAATTCCCTGCCTTTCCTGATCTGAGAAGCTCTCACCATCTGTGAAAGACAATTTGTAACAGCTTTGGTATTAAGATTCAGTAAACAGACAATCACAAGCATTGTGTCAAATAGTGCCCACATTTGGAGAAAAAAAAAAAATTAAGCAAAAGCTTGAGTAACATGACAACCTTGTACTGCAAAATAGCCACCAAAACAGTTTCGATTGCAGAGGGTTTCTTTTTTTTTCCCTCTTCTTTACCCAGTCAGCAAAGAGTGCTGGAGACTGTACACATTTCAGCTACATCTGTGGGCTGTGTATTTAGGCCTCATCCTAATGTGTTGAATTATTATTGATGGCTGAGGCAGTTCTGCTCTGCTGGTGAACCAATAATGTCAAGGCAGTACCTGCAAGATTAATTATAGGAGAGAATGGGCTCTGGTTTCCAGGGACTGAGACATTAATAGAGACTGAGCATTAGTTTCAGGGGATTCAACAGACATCTGAACAAATGCCTCAGATAATGCTAGACATGCTAAATCCTGGCACTTACCTCCAAGCAGTACTGAAAAAAAAAAGTTTAGAACAATTGTGTTTAAACTGAGAAAAACAGAAGGCTCTATAAACCAAATGAAAAGGAAAAAAAACAAAGCCAATACTGAGTTTGCTAAAGCAAGATAGGCTCCATAAACCTATGTGAGCATATCGCCCTCTGCAATATCCTGAAGGAAAAGGAGACAGAAACTAATTTCTGTAGCATAAGCCGAAAAAGAAACTGCTTTTTGGCGACTAAATACCCAAGTTTTCAAAATAAATATGACATTCTACACATGGAAATGTAAGTTGGATCAAAAAGCAGAATATTTTATGCTGTTTCTCTTGCACCACTGCAGTGGAAATTTGTACTCTGTGAAGCACTTTAGCTATAGAGAGCTGAGAATATGCAGTGGATGAAGCTGCAACCATAGCAACAGCTACATAAATTTTCAGGCAATGACAAGGCACATGGTACAAAATTTAAGCAGTGTAACTCCTACACTGACTTCCAAAAGAAAAAAAAAAAAAAAAAAATGGAGAAGAGGGTGTTGAACTCCTTTTATTACAAAGTACTCATGTCTTCCACTTTATCAAGACCCTGCATTTTGCTTGTGTGATCAGAAGTGCAGCTGAGAGATTAGATGTAACTCTCTATCTTGTCCTTTACCTTTGGCAGCTGATATCCCTCTTTCTCTCATTATCTCCTATGCCTAATATTTTTGAAAGAGCCTTGGGAAGTTTGAAGCCAAATTTTCAACACATTGTCCAGCTACCCACCCTTTGTGCCTTTTTCTAGTTATGCAATACTTTTGACAAAATAATCCCAGAATGAATAAAACCCAGAGGCTGGTGTGGCTCAACACACCAAAATATAGGCTTATGAAACTGATCTCAAAAGGGAGTGAAACAAGTTCACACTTCACTGATTTTCCAGTTTCACAATTGCAAAGTGCATCAGTGCTTTTCTTCAAGCTATAAACAGCAGCAGGAGAACTATTAAGCAAATGCACTTGAGGTTGAAAGATCCACAGGAGAAGGATATTTTCAAGCTTCCGTCTTTATTTTGTACCCTTAGCTTCTAGGTGATTTCTTTCACAATGTCATGTGAAACTCTACAGCCAGATTTCCTTGCCCATCGATACAAGATAGGAAACCCCGAGGAACTTCGTACATCTCAGACTGTGTGTCTGCGTGTTTCACAAGCTTAAATAGAGTTTAAAATGAAGTTGACAAAAGGGACTCAAATCCTGCTCTGATATGAATCAATGAAGCAGCAAGGCTCCTAAATATGTTTTTACCCCATGACAGAAACTGACTCTCTTTAATGTATGTTTTCAAAACCAAACCTTAGTAAAAAACATAATTTCAGCTGGAACAAGCTTTTATTTTTTAGTTTTAGTTACTGAGTTCATGATAAACCCTAGGGATGTTCTTTTGAAACACACAAATTCACAAAGCCTTGCCATTTGACAAAGTGGAGAATACCAGTGAAATGATATTCATCTGAAAAGAATACAACCAGCTTGAATAGGAAACCTATGTTCTCCCTCATAAATTCAATTAATTTTGGCCAGGATTGTTTCAGTTGATAATGAATAAATTAAAGCACAAAGAACTAAATCCAACACCTGAGTGTAAGAAAGCATTTCCTACTATGTTGTTCCTAGGTGAGCCTTGGGAAGAAATGAAGTCCTGAAGATAAATCTTTTTGAGCTGAATTATGAAAAAAAGACAGTTTAGAATTGTTCAGCTTGTCCCTGTATCTTTTCTATGCTAATTTTGTTTTAAAATGCTCAGCAGTCACATAAATAACACTGTTTCCTGTCACATGCCATAAAGAAGTTGCAAGATGCTAGGAGCATGACTGACAGTAGAGTACATTGCTATGTTTGTTACCATCCTGAAGATGATCTCTTGCAAGAGTGATTAGTCAGCTCATATGTCACATTATTCCCAACGATATTGAAGTAAGTGAAACACCATGGCTTTACCATATCTTTATCAAACAGTAGTTTGTGGAGGTATAAAGAAACATGATGGAAATCTGTTATATGGCAGCATCATTCTTTTTTGAAGTTATATTTGAACTTGTAGTCAAAAGGTGTCATGTTTCTGCTCCACCATTAGCTGGTATTTTTTTTCCTGATGATCTGAGTTTTGGAATGAAAAGAGTGCTCAGCCTCAAAGTCCAGGCCTGGATATTTTATCTTTTACTAGAACTCTAAAAAGTTTTAAGATAGAAATAAAAACCCTTAAATGATATAAAAACATTGTCTTAATTTTGTGTAGTTACTTCAGAATTATTTAAAATGGGATATATTAAGGCTCCCATGAAGAGAAAACAACTTGCCTCAAAGAACCTGGGCTCAAATACAGGTAGGCTAAGTACATTGAGTCTAGGGCAAATCATAGGTAGAGTGGTTTGCTTTAAAAATCAGATCCAGCATACTGAGTTTCTCCCCAAACAGTACAGTATATCACTGAATGATGTTGGCATGCAAAATCAGCAGAACTTAACAAGAAACTGTTTTATGTCAAAATTTCAGAGCAAAAACTCTAAACATTTATAGTATCACTTTTGAAGCCACAGACTTTTTATTACCTTACTGTGACAAAATTCTCAGAAAAATGCTTCTCTCCCTCACACTGGAAAATAAGCAGTACAAATGTATCAGACACATCTTTGATCAGTTGATAGACATTTGGAAACAGTAAGAAAAAGATGAAGTCTAGATACTATCTCCTGAAGTGTGGAAGGTGTTATGCAGGTGTTATGACCCAATCAACTTCAATTTTCTCTGCAGGGCAGTGCTTCATGCTAAAATGATATCCTGTCTGAGTTTTCATCCATCCAAATGTTAATATATCCTGAAACTCGGTTCAGAAGGTTAGCAGCATTTGAACATTAGCCAAGATAACTTGTACAGAGAAGCAGTAAAGTAAGGAAGCAAGGAATTACAGAACAGAATAGTCATTCCTAAGTGAGAACATTCCTCAAACTAAGAATTAATTATTTAATGCAGTGGACATTATCACCAGCTCCTCAGAACTGAAATTAGAAGCTATGTAAAAAAAACATCTCTGATAAAGGAAAGAAAATATCTGAAAGTGATTTTTAATTGAATTAAAATTGAACTTGTCTGGGTTATTCCCATACCAAACTTACTACAAACCCATCTCTGTGTGCTATTTTCTTTTCAATGTTGATCATCTCTTCAAACAGGAAAACCAGATAACAAAGGAAAAAGGGTTACAGCTCATCAAAAATTAATGCTAGCGCTAGAAGAAAATTGTGGTTTTGTCTTCCAAGAATTAGTGTTAGTATACTTAATGTATTTCAAATAATAAAAAAATGCACTACTTTTTAGAGTGTTTGCAACCTACTGTCTTAGTTACAGCTTTACTATTAAAATAAGGACAAAGAAAAAGAAAAGCTTAATAACAACACTAGAGCTTCCTAGAGGAAAAATGGCAAAATGGAAGTGTTGAAGCTTTATTTTGTGTTCATACTCTGAAGTTTTTTGAACTGTTTGACAATCCTAATATAACCTTCTATCGAATACTAGCGCTCTGTGTATAAGCACATTCTCAATTATAAATGTACCTAATTTTTTCACTTTTCAAAAGCCATCTTTTTTTCTTAAAACATAAAATGCAATGTGCAAATGCACTGGAAAGTTCCAAGTAAGCTCTTCCTTTAGACATTTGTTAAAACTTTCTGTAATTTCTCCAAATTACATAATATTCAAAATTAAGTTTGAAGTGTATTTTAAGTTTTTTGTGAATAACAGGTGTATCACCTTTACCTCTTATACTAATATAATAGCTTTGCCTTAACATGGATACTGACACCTGTATTTCTTGTTGTGTTGCATGGAAAAGCTATTGAAGTCAAAGTTTAAAAGTGATTCCTATTTTTTCTGAACATGCAGTACATTATTTGAATAAATAATCAAAAGAGGCATATTTTCCAAAGGCAAAACCAGTTTATGGTGAGAGATGTGGTAGACATTTACAGCACAAAACCTCTTAGCAGAATAAACCATCTTTTAATCTCTACTCATTTTACCTTCCCTCAGAGAATAAAGTCCCACCAACACAACTGGCACACCAGCTATCGTACTATGTCCCAGCTTCTGAGCGCATCTTCACTACTTTTTAATTGGTGATAAGAACAAAATATTTCTCTTGAGTGTGTGAAATTCTAATGGAAAACTGCATTTGTGTGCATTTATTTTTTTTTGCACACATGTTTAGCAGGGAGCTAAACATATATGTGGTTTCACTGCTTTATAAATGTATTCATGAGGTTCAGCTCATGAAAACTAAGGGAATTGATAAGTCAAATGTAATTATCAAATGAAATGTAAAAGATCAAAAGAGCAAGTTAATCTAGATAAGTAGGAAGCTGCCCAAGAACTAAAAGTGAAATGTCTACTTCAGTAGTGTGCAACTAGTGCTCCACAGCCTGTGTTTGTAGGTCTGCTCTGTGGAGCCCAGTGCCAGTATTTTAGCCCAGATGGCTATAGTGATGAAGGGTGGCTGCAGTCCTTCCTGAAAAAGATGGTTGTAACAGTAGGTGAATGTGTGTATCTCACTGTGTATGGGAAGGAAAGGGAAGGAAATCAAGGTAAGGCAAAGCAAAGCAAGGTAAAGGACTAGGATTGTTTTCACTCACCATCCTTTTTTTCAGTTATGATGTTTGGTTTGCGCCTTTTTTGTGAAAGTCATGCACATGAAATTCATGGGAGTTAAAGACAGGGAACAAGTAAATGTGTGCAGGAGAGCTGCAGCTATCCATTACTGGCATAGAGAATGTGTTCAGTTACAGTATTTGGAGCCAGGAAGAGTAATGGTACCTGAAAAAATACTTCTGGCTCTTCCACAAGAATTAATCAATCTTGTCACTATCCTTGGGGGTCATAAAATTCAGTTTTGCTTGTAGTACTTAGATGGCTTTAACTGTTTATGCTACAACTTCATCAAAAAGGAAAGATACTTTTATTTTTATTTATTTTTTTTTTTTTCTTTATAGAAATGCCCTTCTGTCAAACTAGAGACCCAGGTTCTTTCCCTAGCTTCAGGTAAAGCTTCTCCTGATGTCATAAACAATTCAGCACATTTACAGGTTTAGAAGTGGCCTGTGTCTTCATCTGGATATGCCAAAATCCAGTCAATCAGAAGTACAATAGGGAGCAATAAAACACCAGGGCCATTGGGGATCGAAACTAAATGTTTTGATATCATTTACAGTGAAAACCTATTTGGGATAAACAATTAGAAATTATATTTTATTTCCTTTTAAAATGGAAACAGATTTGAGAAAATATGAGACCTTCCAATGCATTTTCTCATTTTATTAAAGATACTTTTTATTACAAAGATTTTATTAGAGTTATTCTCCTAGAAGTACAGATGACAGAAAAAGCCTTCTTAAGGGATTGCTTTCTTTGCAATTTCATATTTCTAGGCCAAATGAAATTGAATTTTATGATTTTACAAAAGGTACTCTCTTTTAAATAGATTTTATTCAGAAATTTATGATCTGTTTCATCTGAGTTCTTTTAGCAATTCACATACTCTTCTTATAGCAGGTCAGATGACTGCAAAACTGCCTTCTCAAGACATTTTTCTTCCCACAGAGTTTCTTATTTCTGGACCAAATGAGATTAAACAGAAATAATAAATTTTGATTTGCTCCTCCAACCAACCCAAAATTTTGTAGTTAACATGTCGCTTATCACACTAGGTTATCTCATAACTGTGATGAATATGTTCTTTGCATTCATTTCTCTCTTTAGAGCAGTCAGTAAGCACAGTGAATCTAAGATCTTTAAATAGTAGAGGGACTCAGTGCATTGCAAAATAAACAGTACATCAAATTCAAATACCTAAAATGAAGAGATCAATCATAATTTTTTTTTAATATTGATCAAACTGATTTTCAAGTAACAAAATTTACAGCTGTTTGACAGCATCAACCTCACATATAAATAGTACTTTTTTCAGCAGCAGAAGAAAACACATTTTGGTCTTAATATTATGTACTTAGGTATAATCATTCGGGAACAGATTCTCAGCTAATAAAAACTGCCATAATTATACTAGGATGTTATGACATGTTACACCATCTAAGAATCTGCTTTGAATGTCATAGTATTTGCCCTTAATTTCAGCTACTAATTTGTTTTTTTAGTATGAAGATTTTAGGTAACTACAGGAAAAAAAAATAATCTTTTGAGCTTTACAAAGCTCAGCTTTTGAAACCTACTAAGATGTACAGAGTATATGCTACCAATCATGTCAACAGTTTATTTTCTTTGATTTCTCACTATAGCTCTAGGCATTTGCTATAGCAGATAGAAGTAGCTTTTGATAGCTCACTAAAGCTATCATAGCACCAAAGGACTTGAAAAAAGGGCTAACAGATTTAAAAAAAAAAAAAGAAAAAAAAAACAAACCAAAAATGGGGGAGGAAAGTAATAGCAGAAAAGAAGCACAAAGCTAGCTTGTGCCAAACTGAAACACTAAGACTTGCAACACTGCCTTCAGTAGTGAGGAATCCACTCGTGTATAGTGTACAGTACTCTTGCGTTGTGAAGTAGCGCATAGTGGCAGAGAATGCTAGAACTGATTGCTAATTGGAATGATAAGACCAGTTTATCAACATCTTCCTGTCTTTACAAAAGATTTGCTGTTACTGCATATAAACTAGGTGCTGTCAAGAGAGCTGTAAATTCTGCTGGTGTGACTGGAAATTATTTTGATTGATTTTAGGTAATGGGATTGTAACTGATTTCTTTTGTTAGATACCTGAATTTGATATACTGTTCATAATACCATGCTCTGGCTCCCCTTCATATTTGAAGAAGCTAGTTCCATAGCACTTACTGCTCTAAAGGGAGAAACAACTGAATAGCGCTCATTTATCATACTTACAGTGCAACTTTGTCTGATTTGATATGCTAACCACAAAATCTGTGTGTTATTAGAGAAATTCTATACTACATGCTTCAGACTTTAAAAGATGATGAGGACAAAAGGGCAAAGCAAAACCCAGTAGATTAAATTATTATTGTGAAAACAATGGATTAGACCTGGAATTTCCACACTGCTCAGAGGCAAAGGGACATGGGAATGGCAGGACGCTCCTTCCACTGATCCATATCCACATATCTAGCGAAGGCTGAACTGAACTGACACCATCTGTCAGCAAGTTAATTTACACTCTGGTTTTACTTGTTTTGAATATTCCAGCAAGCAGCAGGGAAACTGGTGTGCATCAAAGGTAATGTTAAGAGTCACATGTATTTACTGGGAACATGCTTTGGTGAGAAATGGATCATGTTTAAGAAACTTTCTCTCCAAAGTCATGTTTACATGAAAAAGAGTCATGATTTGGTAGGTCAGAAAAATTTCTTTTGTCAACAGACTTGCATTTAATAGATTACCTTAACATAAGTTGCAACACGAAACTCTGCCTTAAACATGAAACATACTGCTTTGCAACTAGCCCTGACAGATGTGAGGGGACACAAGGTGGTGTGTTCTGTAAACTACACTTAAAATCCAAGCGGTTGGAAGTACCCTGCCACCATTTTTTAGAGAGGTGTTGGGATGATGATTCTGAACAGCTTCTTGGTACAGCTGTCTCTACTGTCAGTACTACTTGAGCCACCACTGTGATAACTTGAACTCCTACCATCACTGAATGATTCACTATGCTGTTTGATCCTAGGAAACCTTGATGCTGTACTGTGACTTCAAAGCTGCTGCTGTAGCTGCATGTGTGGAAGGTTATCATCTTTGGTATCTAACATAAAAGTACTGAAAGTTATTAACCCTTCTGTGACAGACCAAGTTTCTATTGGAATTATATCCTGAATCAATGTGCTTTTATGTCCTAAATAAACCCTGTATGTACTCTGGTCCTGATTTCACTCTCTGGAACTAGGCTTTCAGTTTGGTATTCACTATTGGAGGTTTCATTTTGGTATAATACTGGTCTATTTTTTAGACCTTCCAAATTAGTAATTCCTAACCATACATGAACAACAAACTGCCGCCGCAAAAATACCACCACTACCCAAGCCTTAAATATCTGTTTGCAACACCTTCTTGTTAAGTTTTCAAAATTAGAATTTCTAAAAATAGCCCCTTAAAAAAAAATAATAAACAACCAAGCTCCCACAAAGAAAAATAAAACACCTATATGAAAATATGTATTTATGCATATGTGATCCCCCTCCTCCTCCTATGAAACAAAGGCTTTGGATTGAAGCCAATTACATGACTTATAAAAGTGTTGGAAAATTGCAGTGTGGAATATCACGTTATAATATGACTGGCAAGCATGGTAAAGTACTGGAATATGTCATCGTGTAATAAGTGCACCTCTGACCAGAAGAGAGGAATAATTGCACGTTGGTCATTTAACTGTAATAAATATATAGTCATATGACTCTTATATAAGCATACTGGATTACTCTGTTTACAAACTCTCTTTATACAGAAGTGGTACAGCAATTGTCAAAAAGTGCACTCTTCTGATTCATGGAATTAAAAAACATGTTAAAGAGTTCTGCTGGTACAATGTCAGTGATGTATCAGAGATATACCCTAAATAGTGTGGATAACACAGATGCCAGATCAGACGATTGTGCTGGAGGTACAGGACTGGGTTTCGATTGTAGCAAATGTTCCAAGAGTCATTAGCTGTCAGCTGTGGTTTAGTTCAACTGTTGCATGTGTCCTGTACACATAATTTGATTGAATCTGTAACTGAAGATGATGTAAGAAAACTAGGCAAAGAAAAATAAGAAAGTACTCCTGAGATAAAAATGGTCCTGCTACTGAGTGTCAAAGGAAAAGAAATGGTAATCACATAACTGTTCAATATCATATGCCAGCTTTTATGTAGTCCTGACAGGATAGTGTTAACAGTTATTTCCATCTGTCTGTTTAGGAATGGAAAGTAATTCAGCAATTTGGATTTTATGCCTCTTGCATGATATTGAGGAAGAAAAACAAATAATGGAGATTTTTACACTCTTAAAAATGAGATGGGCATTTTTCTATCCAGATGACTTTCTTGGCATTAACAAAATAATAAGCACAGCATAAGTTAACATGCAGTTATCGATAGGTAGATACTGATCTCAATGCCCCAAAGTTCCAAAGCTGTGGGATATATGGCAGTCATTTCTCATTTCAGTCTCAGTCTCAAAAACTGAGCCATTGTAGTAGCTCATAAAATTTTACTCATACATTGAGTTACCAGTTAATATGACATATACATGCAGGAGAAAAGTAGCTTCAAACTTCCTCAAAGTCATTTTCTGTTTGCTAAATCCCAAGACAGGAATCATACTTTGAGCATTTTTGATATGTAAAACCAGAATTACAGAATCTTGCATTTACACAATGACTGAGTTTCCAATATCTTTCCCTTTTCCTCTTCTTCATTCCAGTACATCTTCATCAACCTTCTAGATATTTTTCACTATTTCATTCTCATGTTGCCATGCAATATTTTTGCAATATTTATTTTTGTTTAAAACTGGCCTCATTTCTCATTTTCTTCAAAATACTTGTCTTATTTTTGTTGTTTCTTTTTAGATTCCTTGTTGCATTGAATTTTTTTTCTTTCCACTTAATGTCCATTTGGATTTCTTCCTTCTGTACTACTATATCTACTTGTATTTCTTTAGTCCTGTAAGTTTTCTTTCCTGCTTCTTCTCTAGTTGCTGTTTCTCCTGCTCTTATTTTCCTTTTTTCTACACTTTCCTTCTTTTTATTTTTCTCTTAATTTCCATTATTTCTTCTAAACACACACTCATCTGCAATTTTTAAAATCATTCACAAGCTTCATTCTTCTCTCAGTTGTTACCAAAGTTTTTGCTAAAAGATCTCTTCCTCTTTCTCTGAGGAGCAGCACTTCATATATTATAGCTAATATAGTAAATCCAGTATGGGGTTCCACTGGAGCAGTCTATAAAAAACTACACTGTAGTAGTAGGGAGCCTGGGGAAGCTGCTATCCTTTCCTGTTTTTCACATGTAAGTAAAAGGCACTCTTTGTGGAAAACAAAGAGACAAAGAAACAAAACTCTCCCAAAACTGTAAGAAAAGGAAGTACTCCACCGAGATGGAACAGAATTAATTTTATAAGATTTTGATCCAGGGAATTTAAAACATTTGAAATTTAATTAAGAAGTCATTGTTACATTTTAAACCAGAAAAGAAAAAAAAGCAAACTAAAAAACAACACATTACCTAGTAGTGGTAAATTGTAGTGTATATACTAAGACGGAAGTATTCAGTTACTGATTCTTGATTAATCAGTAGGATACATACTAAAAGGTAAAGCAATGGATTTCATCTGAGGATTTCTGAAATCAATCGTGTTTATGAATGCACTTTAGAATTAGGACTTTGATAAAAAGAGCTGACATATGATCGAAGAGCCCTTTTTACTTGGTATTGGAGGGTAAGTTACCTTTTTAAATAAAAGAGCCACATATGAAATTTAATTTTATTTGATCTAAATTGCAGCAGAAAATTTAATGTAGTTCTAAGACAATGTTTAAAATCCTTGTCAACATGCAGTGTCAAAATATTTTAAGACACACAGTAGGGTGCAAACATCTTAGAATCCCCTACAAATGGTCAAATCAAAAGACAATGAGGAAGTTGATTTGATGATTTCTAGAGCTGAGTCCGTGCTTCTATAGAACTTCATAGTGTCCTTTGCAGTTCAAGAAAAAAAAAAAAAAGTGATAATTTGGGATTTAATATTAACATGAAATCAGGGGAAAATTCCAGTGTTATTCCATAAAGTGGAGGCATTCTAATTCTAACATTGTTATGGTTTAAGCAGTTTATAAGGTATTTTGGGGAAGCACATATTCTTGTCAATATATGTTAACTGTTTTCCTTATTCCAAGACCACTGAACTCAAGAGTTTTATGAGGAGCCTAAAAGAATTAAAAGTTTCCATTTCCCTTGACTCCCATTTAAAAAGGGTGTGCAAACAATCCTGCTATTTCTCAGACTGGCTCTGTAGTCAGTTGCAATTAGGCTCCAAAATATGCACCAGTGAGGGTACAAGTCTTCAGCGACCCATGGAGATCAGTTAACTAGAGTAATTGTGCCTAAGTAGCCACAGTCCTTCTGAAGGTTACTCACATAGATGTTTACTGAGAGATGTTCTCTCAGCACACATTACAGTGACACTGACTCTTCCTATAGTGTTTTGCCAGAGCTATTCAAATGAACGTCAGTGGAGGACAGGTACTTTAGTTCTCTTTCTTGTTTATCTCTGCCATTCTAGACAAAAATTATAATTAAAAAGAAGTTTGGGAGTTTCGGAGATTTGTAGTTTAATCTGAATTGAGGATTGCAGTTACCAGTAGCATTTTGCCATGGATTCATGCAGCTGACACAGCCAGGGAAGTCAGACCTGAGAGCTTTGCTAGAAGATCCTAGTGTTGCACATAAAAAAGAGCAACAGTATGGTCTGGCTGAGCTTGGATCTATTGAAATAAATATGGATGTGCTGCCCTAGGACTAGGGTCATGTGGACAGACACAGGTCAGAAAACAGTCACTGTTTTTGGTCTCTCATAAGGGCAACTATCACCAAACAGTGCAGATTTAAAAAATAAATCGGAATGAACACAGAAAGCTGAGACAATAAGAGCTTTAACTATTTTTATTAGGGCATTTGCACTCAATAAAAAACCAAAAGTGATCTGCTAACATTCTGCATTTTTAAGTCTTAAAATGGCATCATAGTTAAATAGCTATGAAAAAACTGTTCCACAGCATCTACTCTGAAGGATTTTGGAGTATGATAAGCCTTAAATAAAATAAAACTCCAGCTTATGCTTTCCTACTACTTAAGTCTCTTAATCTTTTATATAAATATCTTCCCCACTAAAACCACAGATGTACAGCATCAGCTACTGTCAGGGGGGATTCTAGTACCCAGTAAGCCAAACAGGTCATCCGCTGGAGAACAAGTCAGTGTACTGGGCTATGACACTGTTAAGATTAGCAGGGCATTGAAAGAAGTGTGTATGTCTGTTTTTGTTGAATGATGCAACAAGTAGCAGTACGTAAAAAGCTGACAGGGAGAAAAGATGAAAGCAAAAAGCTGGGATGGAACTAATGATAATAAAACTCTTGGCAAGTAAAATTACTAAGTCTCATATCAAAAGCAACTTTGACAATGATGGGATTCCAGAGTCTATAAAATTAGTCATGATTCAAAGATAAAAAATCAATAATTTGCATAAAAGCTTTACTTTAAAGATTTAGCACTGTGTACCAAATGAAGAAAAAAAGCACCACCATAACAGTAACGCTGTAATATAGGTATCCATTACCTAATGCTTATATAATGGGAAACAAATGAGCTCATTATTATCAGTGCTATTACACTGATTCCTAAATGAACTCGTCATAGAAACACACTTGCTTTAAGAACTATTACCACACCATCAGTGACAAGGAAAAAAAAAAATTGCATACAAACTTCCTGAGATGACTAACTTGATTTCAGTGTTAACTTCTAATGCATTATTAATCAGCAGTTCATTATACTTTTAGATAGCACTTAGTTTATTTGTGGTTTATTTGTATACAATTCATTTCAGTAATCTTTTATTATATTGCACTTTATTCCTATGTAAACAATGTTGGTTTGGTCTGATACAGATTTACAGTAAATGGAAGTATGCTGTTTGTGTGTAATCCAAATTTGTTCTGTTTTGCAAAACCAGGAGAGGTACAAAAAGGGTGATGAAATCCAAAATGAACAATAAGCTAATATTATGAGAAAAGATGGAAGTTATAAATTTTTAAATGTACTGCATGAGTTTATTGCTAAAAAAGTGAAGAATACTGTAGCATATATAATATATATTAATATATGTGCATACTAACATATCACAGATTAAAAATAAGTACTCATTCTTAAAAAATATGACCTCAAAGAATGTGAAAATTCATATACACTATTCATATTTTCATCAGACTATTTATATGTGGATACTTTAATGTACAAAAATCATGTATATCAAGAGTACTATGTTATTGGAGTCTGAAAGTTTTGTGATTTTTATATTCTATTAACAAAATTTGAAATATTTGCATGATGAAAAATGAATATTGCTTTAGTCTGGACTAGACAAGCCATGACTTACACTGTAAGCAGCATTTCAGTGTAACTTCAAAACTCTGATGAGATTTTTTCTTAAAAGAGTTTATGAGCAACAGGATAATGGAGAATTACAATGTCTGGAATGTAGAAGTTCTCTTCAGGATTTTTTTTAGCTTTTATAAAAATTACTGAAAAAGTTCCCTTTTCCCAGTATTTCATTATTTCACTTTTTTTTTTGTTTTCATTTACATTCACATTATATATTCAAGTGTTAGTCTAAAAAAAATCACAATTTAAAACTAAATTGCAAATTAAAAGGAAAAATGTTTTCAATTATATAATTTCAAGATATTTGTCATTCTGCTAAAACAAGTTTTATAGCAATGATTTTGGAAGTAAAATCAAAAACTAGCTCTCTAAAAGATTCTCAGTGAGAAGCTGGGCAAATGTGTTATAAACTAAAGCCACCAATAAGTTAGTTACAAAATTTGCAAGTTGGACAGCCTTAGCTTAAACACTAGGTCTTTTTCGAGCTTTATTCTGTCTGAAATATCTTAATTTTCTAAACTGCAGTTGACTGCATCTAGATATGGCACATAGAGATTGTTTATCCTCCAAATGTGACCAGATTCCCATAATTTATTTGGAAAATCTAAAAATTTAATTTTGAGTTGACTATTTTTTTTCTAAATTCTACCTAGGTTTAATTACTATAATAAAAATGTAAATATCCTGAATAAGAACATTTCAGGCAAAAACACAAATGATCAACATGTCATGAAATCATGGTAGCTTTTTTTTTTATCTTGCACTTGTTGACGATTCTGGATTGATCTAATGAAGCAGAAACCTAACTGAATTGCATTATTTACTTTCAAAGCACCTCACATTTCTTCTTAGGGAAAGATCATTTAGTTCCTTCGTGCTATGCATTTGTTAATGATCATGATTTGCTCAATGCAAGAAATAAAAGGTATGAGGCAACTGTGAAGTTATCATGTTAAAATAAACACAGTAGATACAGCATGTCCCGCCTAAAAGTGAACATTCTTTCCTTCCTTTTTTGCAGATGAGGTCCTCTTTCTCTTATTTTATTTCAGTACTTTTGCCAACACATGTTTTTCAGAGCACAAGCTTTCATATGTGATTCAGCAGCATCAATGAGGTATCTAATTCTAGAACTGTCTAACACTTCATATCTATGCTCTTTGAAGTGCAAAGTTGCATGAGCCTAAATCTGGAATAACTTTAATGCTCTTTGTCAACAGTCATCTTAACTTATGGAAATAGAAATGCTCAGCTAAATCTGTTTTCCATTGTCTCAAGTACCTGCCCATAAAGTAAATTCCCTGTTTAATTGCTTATGCTTAGATAGCTCTATAAGCAATATTAATGGCAAATTAAATTAGGTTGTTTGGCTTTCTATGACAGGCCAAAACACTATTACAGGACATGCATTGCTTGAGCTCAATGACCACTGAGACTGGTCCCACAGATAGATAGGAGACACTACACATCATAAAGGACTGCATCAGAACTGAAACTGGTAATGAAACACATTACATGAAACATTAATTTCTCATTAATTTTACAGTGCAAAACCTAATTTTACAACCAAAGAAGTCTAGCATATATTCAAAGGTAACAAATGAGTGTTGTTTGTGGTGGTGTCTTGATATTATAATGATGCACATTTATGACAGGAGTTTGGGGTAACAATGAGGGATTGGTACCATAAACAAAATAAAAAAAAGTTATATTTTGTGAGTTTTGGTTCCTTATCTCTTAACCAGAAATATAATGTATTCCTTTGCAATCATACTGTAAAGTCATAGTTAAAACACAGTAGTCTTTAATGTTAAATCTTGCTTTGATTTTCTGGACTAGAGCAAGGTAGACCTTGCCAAACTTGCAGCACTTTCATGGCAACTTTCAAGGATCTATTCCAGTAGTTAGCCAATATGTCAAGTACGGATTACATCAAAATTTTTAATGGAAAATGATATTTCAAGGCTTTATTTTGCTATTCCCTGGAGTGGCTGAGACATTAATGTAGCACATTTTTGAAGTATTGCTTGGTAATTAAAAATGTCCTCTAACAACAGATTATATAATGATATACCTATGTGTGTAAGGAACATACAGTTAGAGCATACAATAGATGGAAACGAAGGTGTTCTGTATCTTGATAGTTTGTTGAGTGACATCTATTTTGCAGCCCAGGTACATGGTTACAGGCACCGAGAGGCTGATTGTTTTCTGCTAAGCTGACTCACTTATTCTTCCCTCCTAGTAGAAAAACAAACAAAAAATGGAAGTGATGTCCTTAGTTAAATAAAAAGCTCATAGTGAAGTCATAGTTACATCTTACAATCCCTTGATATAGTGCATAGATATCTGTATGTGAAAAGTGGCTGGAAACAGGTCAAGTCCAGCTGCTACTTTGTTACTATTCTCCTGGCCTCAACAGCTCACAATCATCTGGTTTGTTTGATGAACAAGATAGATGCAGAAAGGAAGATTTCCTGGGCAGCAGAGAACATCCAACACTTAATCTTAGAATGGATTTCATCTTTCTTTACTTGTGTAAAGGTTAGACAAAACCATTAAGCTAATCAACTAAAGGCAGAGATGAGCCCTTCCAGAGGGTGCTTCAACGTATTTATTTTACATGCCTCTATTAGGTGAAGATGAATTGATAAGGATGTGTATTAACTGACAACAGAAGTATTCCAGACAACCAGCTGGTTTATTTTTCCTATAGCTTAAGTTGGGTAAGATAAATCCTGTCTTTGATTTGGAACCTAGTATATATTCTTTGACAACATTTTTATTGGTCAAACTAATTTCCCTGAATATGAGTTTTTATATAAGCACCCAAACACATCTCACCATTCATGTTCATAGAGCATCCTGGCTAAAGTTATTATAGTAACCTCTATTCCCTACATTTTGTTAGGAGAGTCATTACACAGATGTTGACCTTTTTTGTCAGCTCATGTTTTATTTAGCAAACATTTTGCAAAAGTTTTGGAAAAAACCTTCAACATGGTAGCATTTTGACTCATTTCTGGTGGTTTTTTTTTTAAATTTATTTTTATTAAATCCAGCCCCTATGACCACAAATCAACATTTGTTCAAAAATCTCACATTTTTTATGTTAAAGCAACCACCAGATGGCAACCTTATAATTGCATAAATAAAACACACAAAAAATCGGATGTGGCTAGTTTTCTTTGGCTTATATTTAGTTGTTTTTTGGTGTGGGTGGTTTTGGTTGTTTTTTTTTTTTTTGGTGGGCTTTTTCTTTTTTCTTTTTTTTGATGAAACAAACTATTTGAATAGTATAAACTGTCTCCAGCTATTCTAATTGGCTTCAGGTTTTATTATGCCATATTCTTTAGGGCAAATTCTTAGAGCATTTCATCAGAGCGAATCCTTAAATTCTTCATTTTTCCTTTCTCCACTGTAATACACTGCATTTTTATTCTTAAAGTCTGTAATTACTGGCACAGAAAACACTAGCACAGTGGTGACTCCCACAAAGTATGTAGTGCTACATTTACTGATGAAATTATGGTCAGTATGTCACTGCTTTCCATTTTGTATAGCAGCAAAGCCTTTTTAAAGACTTTTCAGTTTTCATAGCCAGGCTCACAAATTGATCTGTCTGTCAAACTGATGCAGGTGCCAGACTGATACAGGTGCCAGACACACACTAAGAGCCTTATCCAAAGTCAGAAGCCTCAGCTGGGAGGCTTTCCATCACTTCCAGTAAGCTTTGGACCAAACCCCTATTTTCTCTTTCAGTCCCTGTCTGATATATATCTAGGAAAGATTTGATGTAGAAAGCAATTTCCTGTAAAAACTATGTCCATAAAATACACTATTCTCCACCAATTTAAAATAGAAAAGTCAGGTAGTTAAAAATAATTTTTGGCAACATATACTAGCAATCTGACAATCTTTCAATGTTTGATTAAACCAATTTAAAAGAATAAAATTATTAGGAGTTTACAGACCACATAGTCTAACTTTGATACTCAAAAAGATAATAGAAGAAATTACTAAACGACCAATTTACAAAAATCCAGACAAAAAGAAGATGATGAGAAACAGTTAACATAGATTTGTCAAGAACACATCATGTCAAGTCAGCCAAATTTCCTTTCCTGGCAAGGTGATTGGCCTAGTAGACAAGGCCGAAGGCAATAGATATGGTATATTTTGATGTTGGAATGAAAAGTTCCACTTACCATTTCTGCAAGTGAATGTTGTGATGAAATCACCACATGGGTACAAAACCAGTTAAAAATCATACTTAAGGACCAATTAGCACTGGTTTGTTTTCTGATTAGAGAGTCTGCTCTGAATCCTATTCTGGTCAGCCCTTTCATCATTAGCTTAAATGGTAAAATAAACGTAACTTCACACAAACTGCAGACATCCAGGCTGGGATAGTTGACATATTACTGAAAAGAGGGCTGGAGTTCAAAGTAATCGTCATAGACCAGATAAACCATATAAAATCAAGAAAACAGAATTCAGTTAAAGGAAGACAAAGTACTGCTCTTAGAAAAGTGAAATCAGATGCATACGTACAAAACAGGAAATAAGTGTATGGAAATGGCAAATAATTTTGGAAAGAAAACTCCTACTTTAACATATTTAGAGAGACTCGCTCACTAAATGATGCATACAAATCATTCCTCTGTTTTATTTGGCATTTATAATACCTCTTGGAATATTTTGACCAGTTTTGGGAATAACATCTTTGGGTACAGAATAACTGGGGTCTTCCTATGGAAAATAATTAGGAGGGCAATGTATTTATAAAATATGACTGACAGAAAGGTTAAAAGAACTGATTTTTCAAGTTAGAGAAGACTCCAGAGAAATGAGTTCTTCATTATCAAAGAAAAAGTTTTTATAAAGACAACAGCACTTTCTATGCTAGATAGGGCACGAAATAATAATATTAGTTTACAGAAAGGAAGATTTAGACATTAGATATTAAGAAAGGCTTTCTTACTATATGAATAGTTAAATATACACACTAGCTACTGAACAAGGTTGTGAAATATCTGTTCTTGAGGTACATAAAAACAAATTAAACAAGCCTATCAGGAAGATGTTGTTCAATACAACCTTAGAGTTAAAAAAAAAAAAAAAGTTTAAAAAAAAAACCCAAACTAACAAACTTTTAAAAATGGTTAAGTTAAATAGCAATTTCTACAACGTTTATCACCAGACATAAAAACCTCAACAAAGCTCATCCATCACTCCTTTTCAAAATAGTTACCATTTCTTATTATTCTGAATGAGATTCAGTTAAGGTGATCTCTTTCAAAATTCGACTGTTTCCAAGGAGAAAAGCTAGAATAAATTGAAAAAATGGGGGAGAAGGGGAAAGGAAGATAACCATACCCTGAAAGTTGGTGAGCTTTGAAGAAGAGAGTTCTGTATGGATCTTTTTTTTGCAGTAGAATAATATTCATGAGTCCCTGTGTAAGAACCAACTTCAGGAATAAGACTTGGAGAGAAAAATTCCTTTCATCCTATAGGACATGAAGTACAGGCTGTACCAAAGAATCCTGTAAGTTTCAGCTGAAGGACAGAGAGAATCTTTTTACCTATTTCATTCTGCGAATAATTGAAGACAAAGAAGAAATATATGTTAAGCTCAAGTAACTTGTGATTTATTTTTAAAATTCACCGTTGAAAGTATGTGCTGAAATCTTCAGAACAATGCTGAGAAATATAGCTGTGTTACAACATAAGGCCATTTGATGTATGTTTTGTATACATAACTCTAGAACTGCAAGCAGTACTTCCATAGCATATATTATGATAATACTTTATAGAACAAAGAAAAAAATATTTTCTGATTGTATCTGCCAGTGAAGATCAGAAGACAAACAACAGCAAACCCCAAACCAACCAACCAAAATAAAACAAAAAACCCCAAACCAGAACCCGACACCCAAAAAACAAAACCAGAAGAAAATAATGAAAAATATCAAGAATATGCAAAATTGGAAATGGTGTAGATAACCATTTTAAATGTTCATAGTGTGCCACAATGTAGGAGAGACACCCACATTCTTGGCATTTTTTAATTCATAACACTTTGTTCAAGCTCATTTTATGATCATAAAGAATGAAAATAAGAGACCTAGATAAGCAATGTATATCTTAACTGAAGCATTTGTTTTATTGTGAGGAACATTTTATCAAACTGGCAAACCTGATGTAGAATGAAGATCACAGAGTCAGCTATGCAGTGGAAATCTAAATACTGGCCTTCAGTAGTATGGATACATTGTGTCCATTCCCAGGAATATGATGGGGTTTTATTTTCTCTCTGGATGATTAGAATGTCTATTTTTGCTATAATTTTTGTTATATACTCAACACTAAAGATCAAATAAACCTAAATACCCTAATCCCATGAAACTGTTAAGTATGGCAGACACAAGAGTAACTGTCCTGGGTTCCGCAGTAGCAGTCATGTTTTTCCTTTGTGTTAACTGGTGCAGTGCAGTGTTTTGACTTTCAGCTCGGGAACAGAGCTGATAACAAGGATATTTTGGTTTGGCCAAGGACTTTGTGAGGCTCATGCTCTGCCAGGGAGGAGGGGAGGCTGTGAGGAAGCAGAGACGGGGCGCCTGACCCGGGCTAGCCGGGGAGGTATTCCATACCACAGCACGTCATGCCCGGGGTGAGGGGTAACTGGGAGTTACCCGGAAGGACAGGGGCTTCCGGGTGGAACTCGTTTTCTTGGCCGGTGGTATCGTATTCTCTTCCCTTGTTATTTTCCCTTATCATTGTTTTAGCTGATAGTAGCGGTGGTGATTTGTTGCTGGACTGTTTTTGTCTCAACCCGTAGGAGTTGCACTCTCTCGATCCTCCTTTCCGTTCCTCCGGGAGCGGGGAAGGGGAGAGCCCCGGTGTGGGGAGGCGGGGGGGGGAGATGGACATGGACCTCGATTGTTGTCAGCTCGGCACCACTCACTGGGAGTGAGTGAACAAGCTACCTGACTGGGTTTAAACCACGACAGTTCGTTTTTGGCGCCCAACGTGGGGCACGAGGGGTTGAGATAAGAACAGATCTGACTGGATTGATAGTCACTCGTCACAATGCTGATTTATTGGCTCTCAAGGTTGTTCCTCTTGATCTCACAGTTTCAGTATATGATATCTTACGTCCATCCGGTACTTGCTGTATTAGTGTTTTTCAAGTGTGGGGCTTGGGCTAAAGTTTTTATCCCATTGTACTTTATGGTAATGACTTGTAATACAATAGAATCATTGATCATGAAACTGATCTGGCTTATGTTCCCAGTGTGGTCATCACCTTTATACTTTGGGAGGTATATGATGGAGGTGCTTAGCAATTACACATCTTTTTTCTCCTTCTCAGGTGCTCAACCTGGGAAGGAGACAGTAACTTTCATCTTTTTAACTTCATTTCCAGGGAGGGGTGAAGAGAGGGAATTCTCAATGGAAGAATCCAAATCTTAAGGACCAAAATTTTCATATTGCTTTGAAAAATTATTTACCCTGTGGGAATGTCCTGTTGCTCATGCTTTCATTTTGAAACACTCATTGTTTTTTCACAACTTATGTTATACTGAGCTAGTAATTTTCAGGTATGGCTAATAACTGAAGTTAAAGCTAATAAGTAAAAATCTCAAAAGTTTCTGTGCATCTTTGTAAATAACCACTGTTTACTTTTTTTATTGCAGCACTGCCATGGAAAGAGATTGAGGGCTGCCAGCCATTCCCAAATCAACGGCCCTGGAATCTCTGGAGGAATTTGTGAATTTGAAGGTAAAATTTCAATCTGTTAGAGAGGAAAATGTCAAATATCTAAAGAGTTGAATAGATTTTCCTCCATGCATTGATTGACACTAAATCTTTTTAGATGCATTTCAACTTCACTCTTCCACCAGCATTTGAGTTGTGGGTCAAGAAATCAATTGAGAGCTTCACTATAAATAATATTTTCACCACACAGAAAATTGTCTATCATACAGGTAATATTTTAACCAAACTAGAAGAGCTCTAACCGTGCAGTAACACCCACCCTGTGCAGCAGTGTTAACATGGGGATGACACTAAGTCTTAGCATGCAGCTGGAGGGAATGAAATCTTGAACTCTAGGCAAAACATCACTATCTAGTTTGACCATCACCACCACATACATTTGAACAAAATGAGAGTGGAAAATATGACCTGAGTAATTTCCAGACGATTTTAGAACTCCTTACTATTTTTTCTCTTGCAACTATAACATTAAGTATGTAATTCCAGTGGACTTGTCGATTACCCGATTATGTTTGTCATTTTGTGAAGAAACACAGCTCATATACTGTGACATAAATAATACAAAAGAAAGAAGGCTAAGTAGTTTTCTTTGATAAACTCTTAGGTCACACTACCCTTTTATTTTGGTCACATAGAGCCATTTTAGAACTCTGTGAAAAAAACAAAATCTTTCTAAAAATAAAGTTGTTTTTTTTCCACAGGTTGAGAATGAAAAGTTTGAATATGTCTTAAAAGAAGGGAGGCTTAGATTGACTTGCTCGGCACATGTGTATTATCCAATACAGGTATAAGAACCAAAACATACTAAGAGTTACCATATCAAAAATTCAAAGAAACAAGAATATATTTTACAAAGTCTAGAGCTTCTTTGTAGTTTGTTCCAATCTTACTTCAGTTTATTTTTTAAAATTATGTTTATTGCCTTTTAAGTTTTCCAAATGTATTTTGAATACTGATGCTTTTAATCTAGGTTGTTTGGACAGCTTGAGAATTTTCTGAAGAATCCAAGATGTAACACTCAGTGAATTTTATTTTATAATAAAATCGATCAGATTTTTCATGATTTAGGGTGCAGTGAGGAAAGAATTGTTTTACTTTTGCTTACTGCTATTCCACAGCCTTTAAAAGTTGTATCTGTAATGAACTGGCCTTTTCCTTTTATTCAGAAACACAAGGCACTTGCCGGAATACAAGGGACTTGCATTCATCTACAAATATTTTCTGTCTTTCACTCTTTTTAGTGTAATTAAAACTTACAGAAATAGAGAATGGGAAAGATATTCCACTATTAATTTCTACAAGCCAGATACGTCATCTATCTGGGAGGATATCAGTGGGCCAATGCAGTAAGGACGTTAAGTCATCACAAGACTACAGCTAGATTTCTATGTGCTTTAATACAGTTAAGGATGGCTCTTGGTACAGTACAGGTTGATTTGTTGTACAGGGAACATTAAAGAATACGCAAGCACTGCTGGATAGGAAAAGCTGAGGTAAAAAAATTAATGTGCTGTTAAAGAGAAACAGGAATTGCCATGGATATACACAATGAATTTTAACAGTTCCTGGCACTTCAACAAATTCTGTCTGGCACAGTATTAAAAATATGATGGCTATAATGCAGAATAATATTCCAGAACTAGATGATAGGAAATTAAATTTGTATTTTGATATACATATATATAAAATTTTCTTCATAACAGTAACATTGGCATAGGTCTCAGCTCCAAAAAGCATAAAGTATATATGAAAATGTTGAATGTTCTTCAGTCCTAACTTGAATTCTATGCTTTGGTATTAATTCAATTCACTGGGTAGTACAGAGTAGCTTGAGAATAAAGATGGTGGGTAGATTTTCTCGTAATATCCTAATAAGTCTGAGAACAATATAAATTATAAAACTTCAGTGGGCCTATTACAAAAGAGAAACAATATTTTTAATAGTGACAGAAGATAGGCAAATTCAGTCAAAGATATTTTTGTTCTGTGTACTAGAATGGAGTGCTTATAACACAGAAAAATGAAATACAGGCAATTGGTGACTAGGATGAATTTAAATTATATTGTTCTGGGCTAAACATCTTGAACCAGCAAACTCAGATAAATTGCACACAACACTTCTGAGAAAGTAGGATGAATCATAGAATTAGATAGGTTGAAAAGACCTCTAAGATAAAGTCCACCACTAAACAATGTCAAGAAGCAGTGCATGGCAAAATACTTTTTTGCACCAAGGAGGAGTTAGTTCTTTTGGGACCTCAGTAAGGCAGGTACAGACACTCCAGGCTGGTTTATTAGCTTTATTTTGTAAAAGATGGAAATGACTGCAGTCTTACAGTGATATCAATCTTACATCACTTTTGATGTTGGAACCTCATCTGTTGGCACTGTAGGATGAGCCTCTCGTTGTTGATCTCAGCATGCTGTGCAGAGCTCCTGTGTGGTGAGGTTCAGTGGCCCCACTGCTTTTCACAACTTTGTAGTATCCTTCCAAACCTATTGACCTTCTACCTGTACAATACTGAGATTTCTTAATAGTGCACCAATATTTGCTGTGACTATTGCAGTCTTACACATCTCCACAGGAAAGAGCTCTGATCCCCAAACTTGTGTGTGAGGGAAGCTAAACAGCTTCTGGAGTTTTAGCCATTACCCCTCTTCCAGAAGGGCAGTTCTCACTGAGATTCTTCCTACTACGGCAATGGTAAAAGACATCAGGAATGAAAACCTAGTGTTTACTTTACAATGAATCTTTTTTCTTTTTTTTTTTTTAATGAAAGGTATGAGGAATCTGCCTGGATGACACTATCCATCAACAGATGGATGATGCAGGTGGGAAATAATCTTAATTTTTTGTCCACGTAACCCCACCCAATCTCATCCCAGATGCTGAAGATGAACAGAAAGTCTGTTACTGTGAGCATGAGAGGATATTTCTCTGCCATAGTTCTTCCTACACATAAGTTTTTGACTCAGATTATGTGCCACCTTCTACCTCATGGTTCCTTTTCCACCTACTAAAAAGAAATGTCCACCTTTAGAAGGAAACAAACCTCTTAGACATACAGGGATGGCAATATGTTCTGCCTATAAAATAATAATATTTAATTATTTATAATTAATATTTAATTATAATATTTTATATTATATTTATATATAATTAATTATGTATTATTATATTATTATAATATAATAATTATAATATATAATTATATTATATAATATTATATATATATATATTATATATATAATATATATATATTTTTTATATATATATATATATATATAAAATACTATATATAATATATATAATTTATATATATATATATATAATATATATTATATAATAATATATATTATATACTATAATAATTATAATATTATAATAATTAATTATAATATTTATAATAATAATAATATAAAATTTTTTCACCAATAACTAGGTCTAAATAACTGCGAATTGCTGTTCCCAGAAAAAAAGAAAAATGTCCTTCTAACACGCAGCATTCTGTAGAATGGCATCTAAATTTGTTCTACATTCTGTTTTGAAATGTCATTAATCATAGTTTCTAATATTCAAAAAAGTCTGTTACTGATAGACACCCCCCCCCCCCCCCAGTCTATTACTGAGGAAATTAATACTCTTGTAGCAGAAACCTTAACCACGAAATACTGAGCTTTCAGTATTCTGTATAAATGGAGAAATCTCCAAGCTCTTTGATGCTCATTTAAGACTTAATACATTATGAAAGTGAGAGGTGATAAGCTCCCGGAGTCTCATGGGCATAGTGAAATATGCTTGATGGGTTCATTGTCATTCAAGTAAAGAAGCAAACTTACCTCAAGATAACTTAATTCCATATATTCTTGTTCCGAATTTTTGGCGTTTTCCCTTTCTTAAACACATTATCCCAGAGATGTTGCCTCAGCCACTGATGGACTTGGCCTTCATCAGCATCTGTCTTGGAGCTGTCAGGCACTGGTTCTGTTGGATACAGGGGAAGCTTCCAGTAGCTTCTCACAGAAGCCACCCCAGTAACACCCTGCTATCAAAACCTTGTCACACAAACCCAATACACTCCTGATTGATTTATTTATTTATTTATTTTTCAATCTGAAGTGCAGCAATAGGTTGAAAAGCTAGAATAGCTTGTAATAAGTGCATTCCTGGTTAAATCAGTGAAAATAATTGAGATTGTGCTTGCAAGCCATACAATAAGGAGGTACTAAATTCAGATATCCATGACAATAAAAAATCTAAAAAATGGCATCAGCAAAATTCAATCAACAGAATTTCTTGAGTAGATCTGTTCAATTTTTTGACTCATCATTTTGCTCTAGCAATTTTATTTTACAACACTTTTCTAATGGAGTGACTTATGTGTGATAAAACTACCAGTGTGCATAGTTACAGAATTATGCCAAGGAAGAAAAATTTAACACATTCTATAAACAGACACACACTATGAGTGACAGATAGGTTGTTGATTTATGGAAGATTGGTTTGCAAATTTGAATCATTCTATGCCAGTGATCATGAGAGGATGAAGTTGTACCAAGTCAGACAACAGAAAGAATTATTTTGATTTAAATTCTTGGACTTTTCAGGGTATAGCTGAGAAAGTTTTTTTGACTGAAGCAGCCAAATAAGCCTGTTTCTTACAAGTATTAAACCTTTAATAAAATACATGATTTTTTACAAGCAAAACAGACTGAGAATCTGGAAGTACTAAAATGGTATGCCGGGGTTTTTACTGTTACTGTAGCATTATGGAGATAGTTAACACAATGAGAGTATGACTAAATGCTTTGCTGGCTTGCCTGTTTTCATGATGGTTACAGAGAAGAAAGGACTTATTAGGTCTTTCTTTCATCTTTTTTAATTATTTTTTTTGGTCAGTATTCAATCATGGTTTTCATTAAAACTACTGAGACATAATTATTTATTAAACTTATTTTATTTCTTCATATATTTACAAAGATTAAGATCCCTAAAGAATAGGAGTGAATGTTCTTTGTCTACATGCCCATTTTGACTACTGTCATGGTTTAAACTCAGTCAGCCATGCAGTCCCTCTCTCACTTCCCCCTCCTTCCTCCCCACACCCGCTCCCGAAGGGATGGGGAGGAGAATCAAAAGAATGTAACTCCCAGGGATTGAGATAAGAGTCCAGTAACTAAGATATAACACAAAACCACTGCTGTTACTACCAATAATAGTAATGATAAGGGAAATAACAAGGGAAGAGAATGCAACTGCTCACCACCCACTGACTGATACACAGCCCGACTGAGCAGTGAACTTACCCTTCTGGGTAACTACCTTCAGTTTATATAGTGGACATGACGTGCTGTGCTATGGAATACCTCTTTGGTTAGTTTGGGTCAGGTGTCCTGTCTCTGCTTCCTCCCAGTTTCCCCTCCTCCCTGGCAGAGCATGAGACTCAGAAAGTCCTTGGTCCGAGTAAACATTACTGAACAGCAAATAAAAACATCGGTGTTATCAGTGCTGTTCCCAGGCCGAAAGTCAAAACCACAGCACTGCACCAGCTACTAAGAAGGAGAAAAATGACTGCTACTGCTGAACCCAGGACAACTACTTAAATTTTTGAGAAATGTTTGTAAAGGAAAAGTACTTAAAGTACAAAAGTACTTCTTTCTGTGAAAGGGTATTACTAGTTCCAGTAACCTGCTCTCTGAGTACTCTAGACAGTTCACTGTGTCACCACCGAGTATGTGCTTATTCCTTTCAAGTACATTTCTATACATACTAGTGCATTATAACTGCAGTTTCCTGCCAGAGAAATACAAAATATTCCAGTTTACAGATAATGGTCTCCCTTGCTTGTATGGTAAAAAGAGACAAATTAATCCAGAAACCAGTTCTGTTAAAATGCCACACAAAACCATCCAACTTATATGCTCTGAATTATCTCTTTGACAAGGATATACCCTGACTACAGAGAGAGCTCACTGATATTAGTCTCTATAGAATAATGTTAATTTTAAAAGTATCCAGATTCTTCTGAAAGAGATGGAGTTCTAGGGAACATACGTATTTATATATTTTCGCACTATATTTGTCTTTTTATACACCTACAAATCATTGATGGATCAGAACCTAAGAGGGCAGATGCTTTTAGTTTTATGTTGAACAAAATGTCAGTGGGTGACAACACAAGTTTTACTGGTGCCATGCTCTAATTGAGCAGTACTGTGTATTGCTGAAATTCCAAAACCGTTTGTAGTGGCACTTTATCATTTTGACACTCTTTTCCTGCAACACATGGGGAACAGTAGTAACATGTCTAAATCTATTTTTCACTGTATGCCACTAAACTACTGATCACTAAAACCTGACCCAAACACTTAATATCCAGTACGAATTAATGAATCAGGTCAGTCATATATTTCTTACCTTGGTCACTGGGATAAGCATTTTAGCAGTTGCCAAGTTAACATGAAACCTTTGCTCTTTTATTCTCACATATATATTTTATAGGATTGGTACTTCTGTTTGCCTAGTGTTAGATAGAAGCACTCTTTCTTTCCAAATTTGCTGAAAGTATTTGGCTGTACACTTTTTACATGTATCATCTTCCCACATCAATGTACCTTCAGTGCAGATTCAGTACCATCTGTCCCATCCAGACATGTTTTCCTAATGAAAGTACTTAGGTGAGACTTTTCTGAAGGGAAGGCTATGTGTATAGTCACATATGTACATATCTCTATCTATGTATAGGTATGCATTCTGCTCAAAAAAGGGCATCTGCTGGAACTCTGCTAAAATAACTTGTTTGGAAATCTGTGTTCTAAATGAAGTGAAAAGATATGTAATGGAAATAAATTAATAAATATTTAATCTAAGAATACCTGTGTAAGTGTCAGGGATCATGGCCATACACCAGGTAAACTAGGGAAAAAACTCCACAAAACAAGGTAAGCTCAGCCTGGCCCAACTACCTGATGTTGTCTGAAGCAGTTTAGTATTGCCCAAATAAGATATCATAGTCTTATTCAAAATAACAGAAGACAAGTTTAGCTAGCTATATTGGCATTGTATATAGAACTTTTCTCTAAAATTTAGCTGTAGCAATTGGAAAAAGAGAGCTATTATAGTATCTTGAAAATAATCTGTCAGATTGAACTTCAGCATGTACAATGCATACATGACATAATTAGTGTACACATAAATTTACAAATGATAAAGTTCAAAGCAGTTGAAACCACAGTAAAAAGCAGTCACATAAAGACTGTTGATTAAAAACCCCATTTATCTGCACTTTAGAACTTTAATAATTAATCTCTATGCAGTGCCACTCTGCCTGCAATAGGTATTTATGCATCTAAAGTACTTGTAAATTACCCTAGAAATCACTATTAAAAGTTTAAAAATTAATTAACCTTTAAAAGTTGCATTAAAATCTCTTCACAGAATAACTATAGGCTATAAAAATACATTAGCAAAAAGTATGGTGCAATAGCAGCAGAATAGTAGAACGAAACAGTTGGAAGACTCAATATATGATATGTGTGACATGAAAAGTTTAGACTATCTGTACTATCATCCCATGAACTAAATAAACATTACCAAGTGGATTATGCATGCTTCTGGAACAAATATTCTGCTTTAATTTCACAAATGAAACTGGTCTAAAGAAGCCTAATTTTTGTAACATGAAGATGTTCTGCACTGAGAACCAAAACAGTAAAATATAAGACTACTGTCTTGGGTTCAGCAGTAGCAGTCATTTTTCTCCTTGGTAGATGGTACAGCACTGTGTTTTTGACTTTCAGCACTGTTCCCAGGCTGATGACTGCTACTGCTGAACCCAGGACAACTTCCTAAGAGGAGGAGATTCTGAGGTAGTTTTTCCATCCCACTCCCTGGGATAAAATCCTACAGCACCTTGGATTCCCAGGCAGTCTCCCATCCAAGTACTAACCGAGCCTGACCCTGCTTAGCTTATCACCTCAAGAGTCAGTGCAATCTATGATTCTCTTTTAGCTGCAGGTGAGAAGAGCAGAGTGAGGAAGCAGAGACAGGGCGCCTGACCCAGGCTAGCCAAGGAGGTATTCCATACCACAGCACGTCATGCCCGGGGTGGGGGGTAACTGGGAGTTACCCGGAAGGACACAGGGTCTTCTGGGTCGGACTCGTTTCTTGGCCTGTGGTACTGTACTCTCTTCCCTTGTTATTTTCTCTTATCATTGTTGTTGGTGGTGGTAGCGATGGTGATTTGTGTTGTACATTGGTTGCTGGACTGTTCTTGTCTCAACCTGTGGGAGTTGCACTCTTTTGATCCTCCTCCCCATTCCTCTGGGAGCAGGGAAGGGGAGAGCCCTGGGGGGGGGGTGGGGGGGGTAGAGTGGGGGCCCTTGATTGCTCTCAGCCTGGCACCACTCACTGGGAGTGAGTGAACGAGCTGTCTGGCTAGGGTTTAAACCATGACAGTTATTTTTGGTGCCCAATGTGGGGCACGAACCCACGACCGTGGGATTAAGAGTCCCATGCTCTACCGACTGAGGTAGCCTTCCTGAGTTTTCTCTGAATCATTCTCTGTCCATTCTGTAGCAGTATTGCACTTATGGCACCTCTATTAGAAGTCAAAGATGCCAGTGAACAACTATGATACTGCCTAGCTGCATAATATAGCTGTCAGACAGCTGCGATCTGAACAACTAACCTAGCATAAACCAGATAGGTCATCACAATAGACCTTTCTATCCTTTCACAGTTTAAATAATTGTGTCAGCCTCCAGGTACCTTGATATCAGAAGAATCTATATTATCTGGAGCCAACCTAAAGAAGAGCAAGATGAAAATATTACTGTGAGGAAAACCCGGTTTATGAAAAAAAAAAAAATTTGTATACAATTCCTACGTTTGACTTTTACTTTCATCTAGACAATTTCATGAATCTAATTTATAACATGTCATCTCAAACAACACTATCAACACAACTGACAGGATAGTTAATTACTGTGGCAGGGGAGAGGCAAGCAGATAGGAAACTGAGAAGAGAGACTAGAAAGCCCCTAAACTAGCTTTGCAGTATAGAGTTGTACCCTTGGTGTAAATCAATCAAACTGAACAAATTAAACTGAAGACTTATCTCATGAATGAATTGGATGGATTCCTAGCAGCAAAATATACTTTAGCATATGCTGATCTAGCAAAACAGTTGTGAAGTTCCCAATTAAGTGACTAAAATAATCTATAGAAAAGTCTGGGTCTCACCAAGGCTCCTCTCAACCCTGGAGCAAAAGATAGAAGATAAGCTTGAAGATAAGACTGTTATCTGTAAATGATTGGACAGAGCTGGGTCTTGGTATAAGAGAACTGGTGTTGCAGCAGGGGAGAACATGTAGCTCAAACCTTAGAGACAAAGCTGTAGCTTGAGGACACACAACTGAATGCATGGAGGTGAAAGGAAACTGTGGTGTGGGACCTGGGCATTCAGCCTTATTTCAGATGATGAAAGTATTCTGCCACGTGGTGAGGAAGCTGTGGAGGAGTGGATATGCAGATAGACTCCACAACTCATTAAAGTTGTAAAGTAGGATACTTTATTCAGCGCTGAGGCACAGGGGGGATCGCTCCTCCAAAGGCATGCACACCTCAGCGTCGTTTTCCTCTACATTTATTCTCTGAAGTTATACATATGCATGAGGTTACACAATACACCTATACATATTCATGTCCTATCCCAGCTTCATATTATAATGAGCTAAAAGGTCCTTTGTGTTTACGCAGTGCCTCTGGTGGTTATGGGCAAGGTTCTCAAGGTGAAGTAAACGACCCTTCCTAGAGCCCGAACTTTTCACCCTTCGTTGTTGCACATGCTTCCTGGTGACTTGGTCATTGTTCAAACCACAGAGTCAGTTTCAGCCAGCCTGGATGCCCAAAGAATGGGAACTAAGTCACAGTCCCTGCCTCTTAACTATAGCCATGTCCTTACGTCCTGTTCTAGCACACACAGCGAATAAGATAAGCATGAATGAACAGTAACATTGTCAGGCAAGCAGCTTAACCTACCCCCTTGCACATTGCAAGTACCATAAGCATGAGCAAGCAGTAATATTGTTGAGCAAGCAGTAATATTGTTAAGCAAGTGGCTTAAGCCTTCACATCAGAGTTACAATGGAAAACAAGTTTCCAGTAAGGTTGTGGCTTAGTTAAGGTTATGGGTTTGATGTCATAGTAGGTGGGAAAATGACAGAGGTTGTAAAGTAAGAGAGCCATCAAAATGCTTATGTGCACATCAATATAGGTGGAGGAGGTACTTCTGCTGCTTTTATTGCTAGTGTCACCAGCGGTGCTTAAATGAATTCAACTGGGGTTCACCTGGTGTTCCCAGGAAAAAAGTCTGAATTAAAAAGGATAAAATTGCTTTCACTACCAATCATTTCTTTACAACAGGCATTCATCTTAGAACTTTTAATAGTATCTTTCTAGATATTGCTATATTTAATGCAAATCTCAAAACCGTTAATAATTCAGCATCTAATCCTTTATTTAATGTGCATCGTTCAATTTTCTTTTATGAACAGAGGCTGTTCTTTGCTTCTATTTTATCATTACTGCCTCAGTTTTCCCCTTCTCCTTTTGGAACAAATATCTAAGCTGTAACAGTGAAAATTAAACTTCCAAAAGAAAGATATATTTTGCCTATTCTAAGGCCTGTTTTCGGAATGTTATTAGGAATGTTGTGCTCATAAGAACATGTTCTATTATTGTGTAACTGACACCTTTAAAAATTCATAGATCATTCTACAAGTTTTTACATATGCAGTAGAAGTTAGAGACCATACAGGATCAGATGGGAGCAAAAAAATAAAGTTCACGGTAGATTTTTTTTTTTTTTAATCTCTCAGCTCTGAAGGGGCTTTGAAAAAAGTGTCTGCTGAATCTTAAAAGATTTTGCTTTAGGAAATTAGAGCAGCCCTGCATTTAATTTTAAATGCCATTATTTCAAAGAAGTCCCAAGAAAGGTAGGGTTGCAAAGAATGAATAGAACAAAATCTTCTTTTCCTTTTTCTTAGAACAATATTACTTTTTCAATAAGCTGAAAAGAAATGCAAACTATATGAAATCCATTTTTATACTATGCCCCTGGGCTTCCACTGTCTTTCAAATTGCAGAGAACCATTCCAACAGATGATCAAGGTTATTTACCTGGAATATATAATCTGTCAAACATCTTTAGTTGAATTTGTGAATGAGAAGTTTGTTATGGGGGAAAAAAAGGTTATTACTTAGAATTAATTTGCTTCTTGTACAGGAATATAGAAGTTTAAATATATCTCAAACATAGAGTAAGAATTGAGAATGAAACATATTTTAAGGTAAATTTATGAGTGTGGGGGGTTTTCTTTTTATTGCATACATTATGTTAATCCAAAGGCTATAGAATAGAATCATTGCAGCTCATGAAAAATAAATTTCTAATATTTTTAATTACAGAACCATTTCCAAGTAACTAGTAGCAAAGTTCTTTTCTGCCCCTGTGTATTCAAGCTAATGACAATCACATTCCACGGTGTCTTTTGCTAGTTTCCAAATCTGTTTTTTGAAATCTGAGAATCAGAATTTGCCTCCATATGTTTTGGTTTTGTTTACATCACTAATTTTAATAACAATTAAAAGGCTTTTATTGAAAATGCTTAAATCATGGTGTGAAGCACTTTCTTACTTTTAGAGTTCACTTTTATTTTCTGCGAAAATATTTTGAATGTTAGTATATGCACAAATATATGCACAAATTGGAATGAAAAGAGAATTTTGGTTAATCAATGATGTCATCTGAATTATTTTTCTCAACTTTGAGTTACCTGAAAGAGAGCATCTGTGTTATTTTTCCCTGATGGTTCTCACAAGAATAAAAGGTTATTCATATAATTTCCTTTTTGGATATCTAACTTGGGTGTGAGCAGTCTCCTTTTCCTGTCTAACTCATTGGGATATTATACAAAAAAAAGCTTAAAGACAGGTAGATAAGGCAGTATGATTAGCTTCTTAGCAAAGACACGATGATTTACCAAACTACAAGTTAGATGAAAAATTCCAGTTGTACAGCTCTCAGTCCAAATCCCCACTCCATGAAGGTAATTGAACTCCTTGAGTGAAACTCAAGCAAGGAAATTTGAAGAGGAAATATCAGGGGGCATTTCATAATTTTGTTACACCTGCAAAACTAGAAAATTGGATGGTGGTAAGTGAGGCCAAAATGGACAAACCGAACAAATGGAAAATAACAGCAATATTGGAGAACTTTATGCGAATCAAAGTGAGGTATGAACAGGGCCTAAATTAGATTAACTCAATTGCATCAGCTGAAGTAAACTGAAGTAAGTGGGTATTGACAGTTTAATGTGAATTCAGAGGCTTTTGTTTTCCTTATCATTTGTTGTACAACATGAGGTCATTGGCTCACTTTACACAGTGGAAACTCAGGAGAGGATAAGCAATGAAAAACTTACTACTGAAAAGTGTAGTTTTCCACTATATACAGCACAGAATGAAATAATGATATATTTAAAAGTAAGAGCTTTTTTGCACGGATGTGAGGAATGCTGTCCATTTTGTTACCGTTAGTAATATTTTCTGCAAAAACAATGTTTCTAAAGTCATTGGTGCAAGGGAAAGGCATGAGAATAATAACTTTACTGAAAACCTCCACTAAAGTCTGTAAAGATTTGTTGCAGATAGAAGTATTCTCATTAGAGGAGGATTTTTACCAAAATTCTCACATATTTATGAATTTATCACATACTAGGTGTGCATTTGTCACATATTAGGTGTGTATGTATCACACTTTAAGTTCTTTATGTCAAAATTAAAAAAAAAATATTGTTAGAGGCATAGGTTAAAAATAATTAAATGATATAATTTTGAAGTTTTAATTTTAAAATTGTAGGTTGAGGTTTGCTGATTTGTGTAGAAAGTTGCACTTATTTAGTTTTGCTATGGCTGTTCCAGAAGTGAACAAAGTAGGGAAGTTTCAGGCTTTCCCAGTGATGTCTGTCATCAGAAGGGTTTTTTTTTCTGTAGGTTAGTTTCTCCAAACTACAGCATTATTTTCACTTTTCATACATGTCTTTTTAAACTTTCCACTAACCTTAGCTGGGCATTTAAACCTTGTCATTTCAAGTCAGACAGTGTTATTCTCCATTCTACCTGATATAACTGAACTAGCAGAATAAAATGCTGTGACACCAGAGCATGCTGCATAAAAATTAAATGTTAGGAAAATTTACCTGCTAAACTCTGATAGGCTTCTACAAGACATATACAAATGAGGCCTTCAAAAACTTCCATCTTACTCACATGTTTATAGTCTTTAGAAAAATTATGCATTAGAAACCTGACAGTGAAGGTGTGTGTTCTAATACATTTCAAATTCTTGTTTCTAAACTATAGGCCTTCTACAGCCTCTTGTATAAACTATCCTCACTTTCACTTTTAATGTCAGATAGAAAAAAGAAAGGTTTTCATTAACTGATTTTAAGAAGTGGTTGGAGTTGTTCTGTTGAAACCTTCAGAAAAATCACTCTGAACATTCAAACAGCTTTCTGAGAAGGTGTGTGAGGCAGCTGAATTTTTATTACATAGCTGTGCTTCTGATATCGTACTAGAAGCAATTTCTTCTGTTTACATGTATAAGAAATTAATTTGCCAGGGATTTGTAGAAAATTATTCCATTGATATAAGAAAGTGACAGGGCTATGAGATTGGCATTAGGAATTGCATGTACAATACCTTGATTTCTCAAGAACAGGTTCAAATGGTCTTGAAGACTGAAAAAAAAATCTTAAAAAGTCAGCTTTCTAAAAAAATGCAGGTTTACATTGCCATAATTTCCTAGGTGAAAGCTGTTTTACTTTTTCAAGAAGAATTTGTGCTAATGAGTGCTCTAATCCAGTCCCAGGGCATTTACAGAGCTGGAACAAAAAGTTAGAAGGCTATCCTCTATCCCCTGTATAGTACATAACTTTGGAAACTAGATTCTGCCAGATAAGCACTTAACAATTCACTATTCCAGAAAGCCATTTTTATCTCATTCTTTTGACAAGCTTAGATTATTTGAACTAGGCAATAAGCCAATGTTCATGGCAGCATGAGATGAATAAAACAGCACAATGTCATTATATCAGTTAAGGGTATGTGTTACTGTACTTGTGAGAGCAAAATGTGCAGAACCATTGGGTTCCAGCAGAAGATATGCTCCTCAGAGCAACTGGTCCTTATGAATATGGATGACAGTTGTTATTGGAAAGGAATCTGCGTATGACTCTAGTTAACGCTAGATGTTTTTTTAAGACACTATGGTTGATTGCGAAGGAAAATCAGCAGACCAAGAAGATGCAGCATGTCACTTGTTACAATTCCCTCATCCCCAGAATCTTTTCTTGCTTGTGTGTGCAAAGCTTCAGCATTTGCTTCTCCACAATGATTTTTAATTATTCAGGGCCTAAACTTTCTTCAAAATGCTTGCTTAGGATCATGACACCTTCAAAAAAAATCTTTGCACTGTGGAAATTCAGTTGGACATTTGCAAAGAATAGCTAGGTTTACTTAATGATTTTGACTAAAAACAAAACACTGATTGGAGTGAACATAACTATGCAAGTGTTTAGATTCATAGTTTGTACATATTAACGTTTTTCTTACCCTCTTCCTTCCTATTTTCTCCTGTCTATACCTCCCTGTTATTGTGGTTTATATTAAAAGAAATATTTTACACAGTGTTTATGAACTACCATTTACAATAAGTCCTAAATTCTTAGTATGAATTTTTGATTGCATTCCAATCTAATAATAATTATTCATGTTTAGTGAACACTTTGAAATATAAATATTCCACAGTTCAAAAACCAAACCAATCCAAGACCTGTGCAAGATTCTGCTTATCTGTCACCGCTACTTTGTGTACTGTGACACCTGAACACTTAACTACAGCTGGAGAAGAGCCTCTTGGCTTTTTGGTATTTTCAGATATCACTGGCTTGTATAATCAGATACAATTTCTTCTCAGAAATTTGTTGTATCTTGTTAGGAAACAGTCTTCAGTTCCTGAGTCTGCTAAGCATATCTGAGACTTCTTATTTCTCACTTTGTTATATTTCAATTTGCAATCTCCAAGCAAAATGAGCACCGTAAATTTTCACCCTGATTCACATTCTACCTGAAATATCAGTCAGGCTTAGTCACTATATGATGTAAAGTGTCATTCAATTTGATTTCAGGCTTCTTACTGCAAGATTGACAGGAATGTTTACAAATGAATCAAGTATAGTACTGCAGTCCAAATCCATGCTTTACAACTGGAATTTTATGTATTTGCTTGCCTTGTTATATGTATTAGTCCCTCCTCTAACCATTAAGATAGTAATATTCTCTTGTATACTAGAGTTATGATTGCATTATTTCTATTTCTGCAATCATAGAATCGTAGAATCAAGTAGATTGGAAAAGACTTTTAAGATCATCAAGTCCAACTGTTACCCCAGGACTGCCTACCAGTAAATCATGTCACTAAGGGCCTTGTCTACATTTCAAGATCAAAGCTTTTGATTTTACGGAATAGCTTCTTGATTCTAAACAGTTATATATGGGTACTTGACATAGACGAAGCTGTTAGCTTAACTGTTTTCTGAATTGGGGCTTGGAGAAGACCTTTGAGGACTTTACCTGGAAACGAGTTCCTTGATCCTTGAAAATAGTTACCTGTATCAGCAATCATGTAACCAGTCAAGGAATCTGTGACATGTGCAAATGCAGATGAGGGATTCTGTGATACTTAATGGCTCTTATCATTTTGGTTTTAGTTCATTTACTTCACCCTTTTTGTATTTGATCTATGCTCAAGACTCGATTGAAACTCCTAGTTTATATTGCTTGTATTTGCATTCCCATATGTTCACAAGATTTGGTCAGGTATAAGCTTTCTTAAAAAAAAAAAAGAAAAAAAAGTGACATTACACCAAGATTAATGACTTGGTGTCTGAACACACTTCTGAGAACAAGATCTCTTTCTTACCTTCAAAAAATTTGAGTTTTTTACTATCTTTATTCCATAATTCTCCAACTGGATGACTGAATTAACACTTGGAAGTATAAATAGTGTGAGCAATTTTTCATTTTTTTTAGACTCACTATAAATTTTTTCCTGGCAAGCTCAGAGGAAATCAATCCTTTATAATGTCTGAAGGGTTAGAACGCAGGGTTTCCTTCGGTTAAACTCCCAAACTACCTGATCTATTCTAACACTCTTAGATTACAAATAATGCTTGAAATGTAACAAAATCTCCAGGACTTCTATTCCCAGGCTTCACAAGCATGGCCATTAAAAGAAGCAATCAAAAGGTTTCCTAAAAAATTCAGCTCCTATAAAAAATAAATAGTCGTCTAGGAGGAATGAGGTCATGAATACAGGAAAATGGTTAATTATTGTTAAAAGTGAGAACAAAAGAGCAATATACTTATTTATTATAATCATTAAGGGCAAATCCTCAAAAATCACGAAGCTCTACCAGATTCCAGGAGAGACATTTTGAGAAAGAGACAAAATATATTCAAGCAAACAGCACTCCCTGTGTGTCTTCCCTTAAGTCTGTGCTCAGAGTTAAGCGAAGGTGGTGTGGTTTAAGCCCAGGCCATAAATCAGAAGCACACTGTCTATTCCACCCTCCCTTTTCTCCCCCAGCTCCAAGAGGCATGGGAAGGAGAATCGAAAGAATGTAGCTCCCACAGGTTGAGATAAGAACAGTCCAGTAACTAAGGTATAACACAAACCACTACTGCTACCACCAATAATAATAATGATAAGGGAAATAACAAGGGAAGAGAATTACAATACCACCTGCCGATACCCAGCCTGACTGAGCAGTGAACTAGCCCTTCCAGGTAACTAAGTTTACATCCTGGGCATGACGTGCTGTAATGTGGAATACCTGTTTGGCTAGTTCGGGTCTGGTGTCCTGTCTCTGCTTCCTCCCAGCTTCCCCTCCTCCCTGGCAGAGCATGGGGCTCACGAAGTCCTTGGTCAGACTAAACATTTGAGCAGTAACTAAAAACATTGGTGTTATCAGCACTGTTCCTAGGCTGAAAGTCAAAAACACAGCATTGCACCAACTACTAAGAAGAAGAAAAAATGACTGCTACTGCTGAACCCAGGACAGAAGGAAAGGATATTCAGAAGGAAATTTTGGCTGTGGTTTTTCATACAGAAAAAGCGGAATAATTATTTCAGAACTAATTCCCTACCGCATGTATCAGCCAGAAAAATCTTTTTCTTATCAACAGAATACACCAATACCATGATCAGCTCTTATGGTTTGATGAAAAGCTACTGTGTTGCCTTCAAAAAAAGCTAAACGATTTGTCTGTTCTTGGGGAGAGGAAGAAGTAACATTCTGTGTTCTGTAATCTGAATATGGAACACAAACACTAAAGAAAACATCAGATATTTGCTCTGAGCAGCTACACACAAGGTAAGTTAATTGAATAGGCACCTTCTTTGCCTCTAATTGCGTCCAGCAAGGGCTTATGACTGTAGACCTACTGCGAAGTAATGGAAGGAGAATTCAACCAATTGTAGTTTCTCTGATTAATGAACGCCTCCTGCTTTTGAACTTGCTGGAAAGCATGTCCTGATCCAAGAGGTTAAGGGTTTATGACCTCTTTGTCATATACTTGCACTTACTATTTAAACTACTTAAACTAAACTATTTAAATTCTAGAATTAGAGTTAAACTTGGCTAGGGATGTGAAAGATAACAGGAAGGGATTCTACAATTACATTGCAAATAAAAGACAGACTAGGGACAATGTGGGCCCTCTCCTAAAGCTATCTGGAGAACTTGCTACCCTGGATTTGGAGAAGGCTGAGGTTCTGAACAACTTCTTTGCTTCAGTCTTCACAGGGAAATGCTCTGACCACACCACCCAAGTCTGGAAAGGCTGAAGCAGGGACTGAGAATGAAGACCCGAGGCCCACTGTAGGAGAGGATCCGGTTTGAAACCATCTTAAAAATCTGAATGTGCACAAGTCCATGGGTCCTGATGAAATCCAACCGTTGGTCCTGAAGGAGCTGCTGAATTAAGTTGCTAAGCCACTGGCCATCATATTTGAAAAATCATGGAAGTCAGGTGAAGTTCCCAATGACTAGAAAAAGGGATATATAACCCCCATTTTCAAGAAGGGGAAAACGGATGACCCAGGGAACTACAGACCAGTCAGTCTCACCTCTGTGGCTGGCAAAATCTTGGAGCAGATTCTCCTGGAAGGCATGCTAAGGCACATGAAAATCAACAAGGTGCTTGGTGACAGCCAGCATGGCTTCACTAAGGGGAAATCCTGCCTGATCAGTTTTGTGTCCTTCTATGATGGGGCTATGGAACTGATGGACAGGGGTAGAGCTGGATTTGTGCAAAGTGTTTGACACTGTCCTGGATGACATCCTTGTCTCTAAATTAGATTTGATCAATTTGATGGATGCACCACGTGGTGGATAAAGAACTGGCTGGATGGCAGCACGCAAAGTGTTGTGGTCAATGGTTCAATGTCCAGCTGGAGACCAGTAACGAGTGGTGTCCCTCAGGGACTGGTGTTGGGACCAGTCTTGTTCAATATCTTTCTTGGTGACATGGACAGTGGGATTGAGTGCACCCTCAGCAAGTTTGCTGGTGACACCAAGCTGCGTGGTTCAGTTCATATGTTGGAGGGAAAGAGTGTCATCCAGAGGGACCTTGACATGCTTGTGAGGTGGGCAGATACCTATGTTATGAAGTTTAACCATACCAAGTGCAAGGTCCTGCACCTGGGTGGGAGCAATGCCAGGCACAGCTACAGGTTGGGCAGAGAAGAGATTCAGAGGAGCCCCGTGGAGAAGAATTCGGGGTGTTGGTCGATGAGAAAATGGACATGAGCTGGCTTCAGTGTGCGCTTGCAGCCCAGAAAGCCAACTGTACCCTTGACTGCATCAAAAGGAGCGTGACCAGAAGGTCGAAGGAGGAGATCCCGCCCTTCTGCTCTGCTCTTGTGAGACTTCACCGGGAGTATTGTGTACAGTTCTGGTGTCCTCATCATAAGAAGGACATGGAACTGTTGAAAAAAGTCCAGAGGAGGGCCACGAGGATGATGAGGGGACTGGAGACCCTCCTGTGTGAAGACAGGCTGAGAAAGTTGGATCTGTTCAGCCTGGAGAAGAGAAGGCTGTGTGGAGACCTCATAGCAGCCTTCCAGTATCTGAAGGGGGCCTATAGGGATGCTGGGGAGGTACTCTTCATTAGGGACTTGTCCTGGGTTCAGTAGTAGCAGTCATGTTTCTCCTTCGTGGTAGGTGGTGCTGTGCTGTGTTTTGACTTCCAGCCTGGGAACAGTGCTGGTGATACCGATGTTTTCGGTTGTTGCTAAGTGATGTTTACCCTGACCAAGGACTTTGTGAGGCTCATGCTCTGCCAGGGAGGAGGGGAAGCCGTGAGGAAGCAGAGATGGGGAGCCTGACCCAGGCTAGCTAAGGAGGTATTCCATACCACAGCACGTCATGCCCGGGGTAGGGGAGTTACTGGGAGTAACTGGGAGTTACCCGGAAGGACACAGGGTCTTCTGGGTTGGACTCATTTCTTGGCCAGTGGTATTGTATTCTCTTCCCTTGTTATTTTCTCTTATCATTGTTGTCGTTGGTGGTAGCGGTGGTGATTTGTGTTGTACATTGGTTGCTGGACTGTTCTTGTCTCAAACCGTAGGAGTTGCACTCTTTCGATCCTCCTCCCCGTTCCTCTGGGAGCGGGAAAGGGGAGAGCCCCAGGTGGGGAGGGAGCCCTCGATTGCTCTCAGCCCAGCACACCTCACTGGGAGTGAGTGAACAAGCTGTCTGGCTAGGGTTTAAACCACGACAGTTATTTTTGGAGCCCAGCATGGGGCCCGAGGTTTTGAGATAATGACAGATCTATCCGGATTAAAAGTAACTCGTCACAATGCTGATTTATTGGCTGTCAAGGTTGTTCCTTTTGATCTCACAGTTTCAGTATATCGTATCTTACTTTCATACCCGCGACCCTGGCGTTATCAGCACCAAAGAACATCACTTAGCAACAATCAAAAACATCGGTATCACCAGCACTGTTCCCAGGCTGGAAGTCAAAACACAGCACTGCACCAGCTACCACGAAGGAGAAACATCACTGCTACTGCTGAACCCAGGACAGGACTGTAGTTATAGGGCAAGGTGTAATGGGTTAAAACATAAACAGGGGAAATTTAGATTGGATATAAGGAGGAAGTTCTTTACTGTGAGGGTGGTGAGGCAATGGAATGGGTTGCCCAAGGAAGTTGTGAATGCTCCAACCCCGGCGGCGTTCAAGGCCAAGTTGGACAGAGCCTTGGGGGACATGTTTTAGTGTGAGGTGTCGCTGCCTATGGCAGGGGGGTTGGAACTAGATGATCTTAAGGTCCTTTCCAACCGTAACTATTCTATGATTCTATGATTCTCTGATTCTAAACATTGAAATCATATACTGATAGTTTTAAAGCTGCTGTCGTAGGCATGGCAGCAAGCATCCAGTATTCAAATAACCTGTGAATTTTCATTAAGCAAAGCTCATTCTCAGTCACTTTATGTTTTATGCCATGTTTTGTCGTGTTGTTTGACCGTGAAGTTCTGCTTCTAGCATGTCTGCCTACTAGTCTCTTCTTTTTAAGAAAAAAAGAAAAAGACCAAAAATGCCACTATAATAAGAGAGGGGAGAGTTAAACCTCTCTGGCATTTTAATTTCATTTTCACTGAACACAAAACTGAAGTTGATGATCATCAGTAACAATCCCATCCGTTACCTGACACAGTGCAGAGAAAGGACATCAAGGTGCATCTGGATGTGATCTGCTTCACATGCTGTGACTCTTTTCTTTATTGCTGGTTGTTCAGGCATGAAGCAAAAACACTTCCAAAGAGCACATTCACGCATTGATGGAACATAAACTTTGTCACGCTGTTTAGCAGTATGAACATTCGGGCTGCAAGTCAACCTGAGGGCACCTTGGCTAGCCTTTAATGCTTTTTTTCTACTTTTTGCAAGAACATATCCTGATGCTGAAAATCACATAGCACTGAAGGATGACGCAGCAACTATGTTTGATATATTGTTTCATTCACATAGAATGAAAATTACACATGGTTTATTTCTTTACAGATGGTCAAAAAATGCAGACTAGAATTTAAGGAAATGAGAGACATCACAATTTATTTCCTGTTGGTTAAAAATGCCTACATTCTAGGAGTTAAAAGTTTAAGTCAATTTTTAATCCTATTCACCAAACAAAACTTTAACACAATGCAGTCAGTGGGAGTGCAGGTTTCTCTAAATTGTGTGCTTGAACAGGAGCACATAGTGCTAAATGGGGGAGACCAGAAACAAAGGAATACATCACTTTTCGCATATGTGATTCTGATTTTTCCCTTTGAGTCTGCCAAAAAAAAAAAAAAAAGGCATGTGCAATATACCACTCATGCCTCACTTAACACAAAAGCCAAGGGTATGTTGTATTATTGGAACTGAGTGTAGGATCTAAAGATCTTTAAGGACAGGGTCCTAAATCCCTGTTATAAAATGTATTTCGGTTAATTGATCTGAGAGAATATGAGACATTTGACAATGAGATGATACTAGTTTTTGAACCAAGTAGTCAACCAGAAGAGCCCAGAAGAGTTAAATTTCTTAAGAATTTAACTATGTACTGCTTTATTTTAGCATAACCTTATAATTTAAAGTGAATGCTCAAATAACTTCACATAAGTGGTTACTTGCTGAACAAGTAGTGAAATATATGTGGTCCTCACAGATTTGGGACATGCTCCAAGCCTCATCACTGCTTCACTTGCTGCTAGATTCGAGAGCACAAAATATCTAATGAGAACTGTCACTCTAATGAAGATGCATTACTTATATTGTAGATTACATCCAACATAGGGAATTGCAAGTGATGCCTCACTGTCATTTTCCAGAGGAAACCTTGAAAAGATGTGGGCATTGTTTGAAAAACAGAGCTCTTTAGGTCTCCACTGCTAACATCAAAACACTTGTACAAATATGATCCCATAACCTTTTCAGTAGTTGCAAGAGGACAGACGATTTGAAACTGCCCAGCAATAACTGGGTATTTTTTAAGAACTAGTAGTAGATGAGGTCAAACCACAATGTAAGAGTGTGAAAAAAAGAAACAAAAAAAGAAAATCTATATTAAACTAGAAATGCAAATAAGGAACTGAAATTTGGACCTGTGGCAGAGACCATTTTTTACAAGAGATTTAGCTGGCGGTTATTACAAAGATTTGGTTTAGTGGCTTAAATGACATTTACATGTATTACAAGACCTTTTCACATTAAAAGCTGAGAAGGAAATAGGAACTTAAATAAACCAGATCTGTGAGTTATCAGTTGGAAGCATAATGGTAGGAAAACTGAAAGAAATCTAAGCAATCTAAAATACTGTAAGCAGAATAAAGTCCTGATCTCAAGGGAAACATTCATGACATCAGAGTCTGAGATTAAAGAGGAAAGCGTGAATTAGTTTGGTGAAAGGTGGCAGGTTGTTCTCAAAGCCAATGATGGTAAAACTCATTGTCCTGGGTTCAGCAGCAGCAGTCATGTTTCTCCTTCATGGTAGCGGGTGTAGTGCTGTGTTTTGACTTCCAGCCTGGGAACAGTGCTGGTGATACCGATGTTTTTGGTTGTTGCTAAGTGATGTTTACCCTGACCAAGGACTTTGTGAGGCTCATGCTCTGCCAGGGAGGAGGGGAAGCCAGGAGGAAGCAGAGACAGGGTGCCGGACCCATGCTAGCCAAGGAGGTATTCCATACCACAACACGTCATGCCTGGGGTGGGGGCTAACTGGGAGTTACCCGGAAGGACACGGGCTTCTGGGTGGGACTCCTTTCTTGGCCCGTGGTACTGTACTCTCTTCCCTTGTTATTTTCTCTTATCATTGTTGTCGTTGGTGGTAGCGGTTGTGATTTGTGTTGTACATTGGTTGCTGGACTGTTCTTGTCTCAACCCGTAGGAGTTGCACTCTTTCGATCCTCCTCCCCGTTCCTCTGGGAGCGGGGAAGAGGGGAGCCCTGGGGGGGGAGGGAGGGGGGGGCCTTGATTGCTCTCAGCCCAGCACCACTCACTGGGAGTGAGTGAAAAAGCTGTCTGGCTAGGGTTTAAACCACGACACTCATAAATTAACTTTAGGAGAAGAATTTAATCCCTTCCAATAATTTGGTCCTATTATATCAAAGGTCACTGCCTGATTAAGCAGTACCATGCCCTGTCTAACTACAGGGGAATAGTATAAGACCCTTGATTTCCATTTTTTGCTTTACCTCATTCACTGAGATATTAGATTGCAGTACGCTGACCCTTTAAGAGCTGGATTTTTATAGTGCTTAGAAATTAAAACCTTAGGGTGAAGAAGAAATTAATATCTTATTGACAAATTCATTTTAGTAAAGACATTTTACTAAGATGAAGTCTAGGAATGTAAAAAAGTTCCTTAAATTTCTTAATTATTCTGAAACTGGCTCTATTGAACCATTTAGAATCATAGAATCTTAGAATAGTTAGAGTTGGATATTACCTTAAGATCATCTGGTTCCAGCCCACATGGCATTGGAACCAGATGATCTTAATGTCCAGAATGTCCAGAGGGACACCTCATACTAAACCATGCCACCCAAGGCTCTGCCCAACTTGGCCTTGAACATCGCCAGGGATGGAGCATTCACAACTTCCTTGGGCAACCCATTCCAGTGCCTCACTACCCTCACAGTAAAGAACTTCCTCCTTATATCCAATCTAAACTTCCCCTGTTTATGTTTTAACCCATTACCCCTTGTCTTATCACTACAGTCCCTAATGAAGAATCCCTCCCCAGCATCTTTATAGGCCCCCTTCAGATACTGGAAGGCTGCTATGAAGTCTCCACGCAGCCTTCTCTTCTCCAGGCTGAGCAGCCCCAACTTTCCCAGCCTATCTTCGTACAGGAGGTGCTCCAGTCCCCTAATCATCCTCGTAGTCCTTCTCTGGACTTGTTCAAACAGTTCTGTGTCCTTATGCTGAGGACACCAGAACTGCAAATGATACTGCAAGTGGGGTCTCATGAGAGCAGAGTAGAGGGGCAGGATCACCTCCTTCGACCTTCTGGTCACGCTCCTTTTGATGCAGTCAAGGGTACAGTTGGCTTTCTGGGCTGCAAGTGCACACTGAAGCCGGCTCATGTTAAATTTCTCATTGACCAACACCCCCGAGTCCTTCTCCACAGGGCTCCTCTGAATCTCTTTGCTCAGTCTGGAGCTGTGCCTGGCATTGCTCAGACCCAGGTGCAGGACCTTGCAGTTGGCATGGATAAGCTTCATAACATTGGCATCAGCCCACTTTACAAGCATGTCAAGGTCCCTCTGGATGGCATTCCTTCCTTCCAGCGTATCAGCTGAACCACACAGCTTGATGTCATCAGCAAACTTGCTGAGGGCGCACTCAATCCCACTGTCCATGTCACAGACAAAGATATTGAACAAGACTGGTGCCAACACCGATCCCTGAGGGACACCACTCGTTACTGGTCTTCAGCTGGACACTGAGCCAATACTAATTAAAACTAATAGTATTGAGTACTAATTAAAAGAGTTACTATTTGCTCTTTACCCAGGGAATTTGCAACAGAAAGTCACAGCATGTATTTCTGTAGAGCATAGTAAATGATTTTTAAAAAGCAAACCAAGAGAATGGCCCTTAGGAGTAATTGAAAATCATAAAGGGCAGATACCTTAATTTGGATAACCCATTTCATTTTCTAGGATTCTTTGCTCATATGTGTCATCGTTTAAACCCAGTTAGCAACTCAGCACCACGCAGCCACTCACTCAGTCCCTCCAACGTTTCCTCCGCTCCAGGTGGAATGGGGAGGAAAATTGAAAGAATACAAATCCCACAGGTTGAGATAAGAAAAGTTCAATAACTGAAATACAATATAATACTTCTGCTATTGATAATGATAATAATAATTATAGGGGAAATAGTATGGGGAGAGAATATCAAACGAAAAGGGGAAAGGAAAAAAACCAACAGTAAATACAAGTGATGCACAATACAATTGCTCACCCCTGCTGACTGATACCCAGCCCAACACAAGAAGCAATCAGACTTTTCCGGGTAACTGCCCCCAGTTTATACACTGAGCATGATGTGCTGTTGTATGGAATAACCCTTTGGCTAGTTTGGGCCAGATGTCCTTTCTCTGCTTCCTCACAGCTTCTTGTGCCCCTCCCCACTGACAGAGAATAAGAGACTGAAAACTCCTTGATCAGAGTGAGCAACTACTTAGCAACAACTAAGACATCAGTGTATTATAGGCATTATTCTTGGACTAAAGCCAAAACACAGCCATTGGGAAGAAAATTAACTTTATCCCTGCCAAAACCAGGATAATATGTTGTTGACATATTCAAACAATGTCTTCAGACCTATATGCAGTTTATTCTCTTTTCATGGGTAATAGTGGTCACTGTTATGAACTCAAGAGCAATTGTTAATTATTTCCATAATACTGTATCGCATACATCGTAAAAGTACGTTGTACTGAGACTAAAGAAATACATCACTTATTTTGATGTTAAGCTGCTTATAAGTAATTGGGTATTAATATTGTTTGGGTATTAATAGTCAGGTAAAGTATAGTCCTAGCTCCCTATTATCTGTAGTGCAATTGTGGTTTTTCTCTTTTAGCAATTACATTCCATCTTTGAAATTGCTGCATGCATCAGATACGTGAAAAACTCTATATGAAATTTCATACATTTATAAAAAACCCTAATATATATATATACATATATATATACATATACATGTAAGCTTACAGAATCAAAGATCTTTGAAGAATATGGAACCAAGAAGTTACAGGCATTAGATAGAACTGACCAAATGATAGTATTGGCAGTCATTGGCAGGTAGATTGGCTCAGTGATGTCAGAAAAAATCTTACTATGACATTAAAAAAAACTATATTTAGCAGTTGTGAAGGGACTCGTGAATTGTAGAATTTCAATATGACTGTACTTTCATATTTCAGTAGATGTATTGGGACATTTAAGCTAGCATTTCTTGAACAGTAGGAGCTCTTCTGAGAATCAAAACAGTTACAGTGTTTGGTTGTGTTTTTTTTTGTTGTTTTTTTTTTTTTAATAGTAAAGAAAAAATATGACAAACTGTTTCTTACTTATGAGGTCTTTTCACTTTCTCTTACCTTCTGAACTCATAAATTCTTCCTATATATGAGGCACTAGCCCATCCACAATAAATTAGCAGTTGAATATGTCACATGAATTAAATGGTTCTGGCATGTTTTTATGAGATCACAGTATGTCTTGTTTTACCAGAAATATTGCTGTGTGCGCTATGGTTGCATACTTTCTAGGTCAATGTATTTCTCATGCAGATGATCAAAGACTGACTGACATGCTTTGGAAGACAGGAATAAGCATTTCAGGAAGTGTTATTTATCCCATCTAAGCATATGTCTGTTATAGTATCAGTCATCCTAGTTAAATGCTCATGTGTAATTATATTAAGATATCAGATATTAATACAAGTGTATTAATACAAGTGTATTAATATCTGATAATGTAACCAGTCCTTTGTATTTACAGTGGTTTACACGTCCTCTAATTAGGGAAAGAAAATAGGCTTTTGAAAAAATAGAACCTAAGAACTGGAATTTCTATTATGTACAGAAGCAATCAATCATTTAAAAAATTTGTGAATTTAACTCTAAATACAACTGTGTCTTTTAAAACTACTGGACCTAATCTCAATTTCTGCAAGCAATCCACAGTCCTGTAATGCAGGGACATGAGCCATTACACTGACAACCATCTGCCCACCACATAACGTGATGTTGTGAGGACAGACTCATCTCTTTTCTATTCATGATGGCACCAGGGTTTCTTCTGCTTCTATTCCACTCCATTAGCTATGGTGAAAATTTGACATCTAAAAAGTTCTCCTGTCTATTTTATTATTGTTACCACTCCTTCAGCAGTTAATGCAGGGTCTTCCGCCACTGGTCTAGTGGGAGGTGTCCCTGCTCATAGTAGGGGGTTTAGAATTTGATGATCTTAAGGTCCTTTCCAACCCTAACTATTCTATGATTTGAAAGATTTGATATCTTGTGGTATTTTTTAGTAATGATAGCAAACAGGTCTCCAGGTCTCAGCTTTTAGTCTTATGTGACAAAAAAAAAAGAAAAAAGCAGTCTCCCTTCTAAAGCAGGCTGACATTGACTTAATAATCTTTGATATAATGATGAAAATAGAGTAGAACTACATTACTTTCTTAGTCTCGTTCGTCCTTGGAAATCTCCTTCACTATTACCATCCAGGCTTAACCTTGATAGTTGTCAGATCTCATAGAATCAGAGCACGAATGAGTGTTATTGCCTTTCAAGGCACACTGCATTACGTTTTCATACTACTTAACAAGTTTGGTTTTGAACTCCTTGAAGACTAGACTGTTAAAACAAGGGAAATGGTCAGAGGTCAAGGGTAGGTAAGCCTAAACACAGACAAGATTCTTGGTGTTTAAGATCAACGCAGCAAAATATGGCTGTGGCAGAGTAAAAGAAAAACAAAATTGAAGTATTAATTTAAACTGTAACATGAGAACAAGAACAATCTATATTTTTTTTAATGGCTGCATAGAATATGTGATCAGAAAATAAAAAAAGTTTGCATTCATTTTTTGAGCCAGAAGAAATGAATAATGTAGCTATTATTTCAGTTGTCTGGCAATAAAAAAAGAAGTCCTCTTTGTTAAGGTGACATATGAAGATATCCTTCCAATAGATTTTCACACACAATGTTAAGAAAGAGAGTGCAATAACTAAGTATTTCTAAACTTTTGAAATTTGAACAATATGACAGTTGAATGCTGCTCCTATCAAAACAGCATACATCCAAGTTAAAAAATATGTGGCTTTAATTGTAAACTTCCTATCATTACGAGTTGATTAGTTTTAGTACCTCCTGCCTACTCAAATGCATAGTTCAGAGGGAGCATTTTGCTGTACATAATTTGATTTTCCCCAGAGCGATACATGATGTGTTATTTGATGCCCTTCAAAGGACACTATTAGCCAAGCTATAAAATGTCTGATTTTACTAGCTTTGCTGGGTTTTATCAGTTTGTAAATGTGTTATTTTCTCCATTTATTGTGCCTATGGGATCCAGAGATAGAGTGAGCTTCAACTTAATATGTTGTTGGAAGGTAGCAGTGGTCTTACTTTAGCACTGCACTGTGATGTGATGACATTGAAGGTAGGGTCATGAAAACGCTAATGTCAGGGCCATTTATCAAGGCAGTTCTTCACTGCTATAAAACTCGGCTGTGACATTGAATTCAACAGTAGGTTTTTGTCTTAAATAGAGCAGTGTTTCTTTGCTGCATAACTACCAATCCCCAGTAACAAAATAAGATGTATTTAATAAGAAAGTAGGTCACACAGATGTTTGACAAAGTAGACAATGCAAGTTCTTAACATGGAATTCTGGGAGGCACAAGCTTTTGGAAAGGTTTAATTGTCATCACCTTTATTTAAGTTTTGGGGGGTAATATACTGCACTGGAATCCAATTTTCCTTGGTTCCCTTATAAATAGTACAAGCATTTTCTGGGGTGATCAGCAAGAAATATATTTTTTGCAATAGATTTCTAATGAAAATAAACAATGTGCTGGTATAAACGACCCACTTAGTACAGTTTAATGGCACATGTAGTATTTTCTCAAAGCCCTTTTAAAGCATTTACTAGATGCAAGTATATATATTTACTACAAATTTCTTATTGTACAGTGCTATTTTCACAGTGGGCTGTCTTCTCACTGTATTCTGATTATTATATGTTAGATCAATATATATTTTAAAAGCTTTTCTCATTTATTCAAGATTTATCTGAAAATTAAGACACACCACATGAACAAAATCTCTACAAAAATTAAAAGCTCAGAATTCTGAAGTACATTCACAAGTTTTGATTATAAATTGTTTTCTTCATAACAGCAATTAAATTTTCTTCTGTACAGGAATTAAATTCAGAAATAGGAGTATTGATGCAATATTAAGACATGTAAATGATGAAATATGAGGCTGAATACTATGATGAAGCTAACGATCTTAGAATGGACATTTTAAATATTAATGTCTCAAAAAGAAAAGGCTGCCAAAAATCATAAAATTAAATATATTTAGAACAATTTTTAGAACTAAAGGAAAACCATGAATACAAAATTATTCAAGATCTAAAAGACAAGTTTCAATATACTGAGCTTTTATTGCATTCATCAATGTGCAAAGCAAAAGACTATGATTTGATGACTCCAGACAGGAATTATTACTGCTATTGTTTTCTCATCTAGAGACAGATTTTTTATTTTTTATTTATTTTTTAAGCAACACCAAATTCCCAGAAAAAAATGGAATATCTGCTTACTATCCCTAAAAAATGTTGTCAAAAGTTGTTGTTGTGCTAGTGTAATCTTGGTGTTCACAAGACTCCTTCACCAAGCCAAAGGAGATAATGTTAAGAGGAAAGACATTACCTGCCAGAAATAAAGGAGTGAAGTATAGACTCAGATTCATTCATTCAGACTAGTCATTTGCAGATATAGTTCAGGGATGAATGCACTTAGGAACTCTCTTAGTCTTTACTGGATAGTTTTAGAAATGAAAGACCCATAATGGTATGTGTGGCATCATCTGTTTTACCCGATATTTACACCAAAATGCCACAGAATAACCTCAGATTTTAAAGCTTTGATATAATCTTCACGCTTTGCAGATTTGGCATCTACTCTGAAATCTGTTTAGGTTTGTTTTATGAATTTTTCATCATCCTTTATATTGTACATGCATACAAGTATGAATGCATACAAATTCTTCTTCTTATTATTATTATTATAATATATGTATAATAATAATGATGATGATGATAATTACTACTACTACTGATACTCTTACTAAACACTAATAATTAAAAAAAACTCAACCCCTCCTCTTACTGTTGTTGTACCTTTTGGCAGCAGTGATACCTCTCTTGAGAGTAATCCTTTCTAATCTCTTTCTCCCAGGAAAAGAAATCAGGGAGTTACAGAAATCACAGAATTGCTAAGGTTTGGAGAAACCGTGTCCAGATAGAGATGTGACCTATCTGATATGTTTGAACCAAATGGACTCCCACAACCACTTTAGGCAATCTGTTGCAGTGTTTGATCACACTCCTAGTAAAAAGGTAGTTTCATACGTTCAGATGAAATTTCCTGTACTTTAATTTGTGTCTGTTGCTTCTTGCACTGTCAGTGGGCATTACTGAGGAGAGTCTGGATCCTGTGTCTTCATTTCCTTTGATCAGGCAGTGGTAAGATCCCTGCTCTGATCCTCAGCTGCCACTTAGTAGGTTATAATGTAGTTTCCTAGGAGGGGATGCTACTTTTCCACAGAAATTTTACTGTTTGTTGTTATTTTGTCATTCTAAAAGCAAAGTTAAGGTCACCTTGAAAAGTACGTATACTTGCACTTCTTTCCTGGAAAGCTATAACATGTTGCGTGCTGGACACAGGAGTCAAAACTGTTTCAATTACAGACAGCAGGGGGGCACAGCTACTGTGTAACAAAATAGTACTGGTATTTTGTCATCTGTGAGATCAGATATAATGTGGAATATTATATGATTAAGCCTCTTCACACAAGCTAGAGGATGGAGCAACATACTGTACAGGGTAAGCTTATGTCAACTTTGGATTAAAAATGTGCATATAACTTCTTATTTTATTCGGAAAGTATAAAAGCCTGATGGATACCATAATAATTCTTTTTAAAAGGATTTTCAATGGTTAATAAAGAAATTACGTAGCAATTTTCAAAACAAAACATTTTATACATAATACATTTAAAATTAAAAGTGTTTTATTTAAAAGTCTCTAAATTAAAAGTTCTGAACATTTATTTAAGAAGGTGAGAGAGATTTCCAAACAACTTGTCACACCTTGATTTAATCAAGAAAAATTGTAAAACTCTGTGGAAGTTTTAATTGAGCAATAAATCCAGTCCTGATCTGGTCCTTCTACCATCTAAAAGGGAAAAGGCATGTTTTGTGGTCCATGTTTTGTAGCCAAATGCTTTGTGAAACTTGCAATTGGCAAGTGTAACATTTCCTCCTTCACCACCAATGGAGAACTACATAAGAGTAATTCATGCATGTGTCACTTCTCCTTCCAGAAGCTTATCTTTGTATCTTAGTTTAATTACTAAATTCTCAGTAGGCTTTTGCATACATTTACAGTCTTTCTTCAAGAGCTGGTCTACATCACACAATGGAGGGACATTAAAGAATACCTGAAATAATTTTGCACAGTTTTGATTAAAGTCTCAATTTTAGCTAACAATGTTGGGGTATCACTTCACTGTGACTACTGTACCACTATTCTCATCCAGGACAAGTTCGGGTACTCCTAAACTACACTTTTTTTTTTTTTCAAATGAACTAAAAATAGGGAAGGAGGAGACTGAAGAGCCACAGATTTGTCAGAAACAAAACAAGTTTTTTCCTTGGTAAAGAAGTAAGCAATTTCTGTCATCTCAGTAGCTAAAGTGTAAAATATAACCACAAAAATGGAAAGGAAGAGTTAATATTAGAGTTATTAATCATGATGCTTGTTATGTGTTGTTTTTATTGTGGTAATCTTCTTTTTGCCACTTAACAAATTAGCTGTAGTACAAGGTAATTCCACCACAGAGTTATCACACTTTCAGGATAGTATGAAACCAACATAATCAGTAACTTATGCAGGAGATTATTGTGAAATCCCATAGCAATGTTTTAAATGTAATTAAACCTGTGGAATATCAGGAAGTCAGGCAGTGTTTCTGTGTATGACTGGACACACAAAGCACACTGAAGAGATTACTGTATCCACACCATTCCACCTCTGGAAGCTGCTTTTACAGAGTCTGGAAGTTAACAAGCGTTGATATTTGATGTTAATATTTGCTGAGAATTATTTTTTGCTTAAGTCAGTAAATGATGCAGCTGGATTGCCAAGGGTCAGTCTTCACAAAAACAAGGTCTCACAGCAGTTTTGGGGATAATGGTCTCTGATTAGGGACAGCCTATTAAAGGCTCATGGACCTTGAACTCTAGGGTAGGGGCTGAAGTATCTGGATCTATGTGACATGCTCCTCTTCCTTTTTGCCCTGCAGAATCCCTAAATGACTCAAGAAACTTGTTGCCTGCCAACTACAGATTTGCTGATGATAATCCATTGTAATTAGCTGATATATGATTGTAGATTTGTATAACAGTGAGCAAAATGTTGGAAAAAATATTTAGGACATTTAATTCCATGTAAGTGGCTGATTCGTCCTTTTTTTCTGTTAGTAGGAGAACACTAATACAATAACGTTTTGTCAAGGTTTCTCTTACTGCAGCCTGCTGTGCTCTAGTCTTCAGAATATAATGTGAATGAGTTTACAGATATTGAAGAGTTAAGAAATACAAGTACACAAAACTGTAACTTGTGGAGACTAAATCTTGACTTTAAATTATTATAATAATGTTTATTTACAAATCTATTAGTTTTGTATAGCCCTTCTATGACTCATTATTCGGAGCCAAAAAATGTTTGCCAATAGAAATGATAATAAATCATAGAGCAGAAACATAGTGTAATTTAATTTATTTACATTAAGAAAAGGAATCTTTATTAAGTTTGATTTTTTTTTTTCTTTTTCTGTATCTGCAGTTAAATCCTTTTTCTGGAAGCTTTGTTAGAAAGAATAATCCAGCAGCCACACTACCAACCTACTTGATTAGAGTGCCATGAAACTGAAATTGTTCAACACTGTCCTTGCCCTAACAAAAATCTGGGAGATATTTATTTTTATTATCATGTCTTTCATAAAACCATATTAGTATTTTCTCAAGATCTGTCTGCCTTTACGTGCAACTATCAAGCCTTGGTTCTTCTGCATTTCTTTCTAAAACCAACTCAAGAAAATGCCTTTTAGAGAAGGAAAAGAAATCAAGCTGTCAAATATCAAAGCAAATTTTATTGGTGGTCCTCAGTAACCATTTAGGAGTTAATCATAAAAGTGGTCAGCTTGAGGTAGTTTTCCCTTGAGATAAATAATACTTGGCAGGTTTATTTCAGTTTTCTGCCCACAGGCCTACCATTCTGCTACTGGCCGTTTGCCTTGATGCCTGTCATCTGGTTTTGATCTCTTCCCCATTAGTGTACAAAGTAGATCAAAACTAGGCACTCAGCCATTTGGACTCTGTAAGGTCAAACGTTTTCACCGCAAAGGATATGAAGGCAACTGCTTGCCAATAATTTTGACAAATTGTGATTGATTTTAGAACAAGTGCATCTTCAACTGGATTTTAGCCATGAAAGCACACAACCTCCACTATAGTGCTGTAAAATTTGGAAACAGATACTTAACAGAAGGCTAACTTGAGATTATGAAGAGACAAATGTTTGGCTCATTATAAAGTCAGATGTGTTGTATGGCATTTGAGTGGACAGCAGAAACCCTGCCATTAACACATGGCTCATTAGAAGTGAATTTGAGTTTGTTTTTTTTTTGCACCTAAACAAAATAACTAATATACATAGGAAATGTACTGAAAATTCCTGTGCCATCTCTTAAAGGCATAAAGTCTGAATTTAAAATTAAAGAACTATTTCAATTTGCAATTAAAACCATAGTACTGGTTAAAAAAATTCAGGAATAGGAATGGTGTGAAATGAAGAAAATCAAATACATGTTCAAGTCCCCTGTCACTGATGGCATGTGAACTAATTAGCTTTTTCCTTAGCCATGATAGGCACAGTGCAGAATCAGCTGCAAAACTCACTGATTTCAGTAGGGCGAGAATGTCAACCAGGATTTACAATAATGCAAGGCTTTTTCAGCTGGGCAAACTTCCCTCTGTGATGCTTTGAAAATACTTTTCTGGTGGGAGAATGATGTAAAATATGTAAGTTTTACTTTGTTTCACTGATGGGTCATCCATTTTATAGAGGAAGGGAAGTTCAGCCACTGAACCTTATATACAGGCATAAATTTACTACATTCAGCAGCAAGTACTTGTTGCCTATCAATCAGAAGGTAGCATACATAATCAACAGAGTGAGTTATTTCCTCTTGTTGATAAGAAACGTGCATAGCTAAATCTCTGAAGTACCATTATATTCTGATTAATTGTCAACACTAACTTTTTTGGCAATCTGATATAACGTTAACTTTTGCAGAATTATGGAGGGTTGTTAAGGAGGAAACACTGACTACCTAAAATATTCCAGTGTATCCATGTCAATGATTCATTTGGAAGAATTTATCATAAATCTACATAACTGCAACACTAAAAATTCTAAGGAATTTCTACCTGTAGTGAAGTTTTACCAACATTTTTATTCTCTCTTGTTCACTAGTCTTGCTTGTCTTGGCATTCAATGGCTGTGAAATATGATGTTATTCTAAACTAGGAATTTTCTTGAATGGTAAGGATTAATCATCTCTTTTAGTGAGTAATTCCTGATAAATGGTATTGACAGCTAATAAAAAAGATGAATGATAAAAAGAGAAATTGCAAATATTGTAGATTAAAATAGAAATTAACATCGTTATTAACAGCAATAATTTATTCTGGTCTCAGCATGGTATGAAGCAGGCACTCTACTGCAGTTTATTCATCCATTAATTTAGACAGAGTAACCCATTGACCAAACCAGGGACATTATTCCTGAAAAATACCTACATGAAAGAAAATTTTCTTTAGCAACTATAAAAGGGTGGTGTCCTGGTTTCAGCAGTAGAAGTCATTTTTCCCCTTCTTGGTAGCTGGTGTAGTGCAGTGTTTTGACTTTCAGCTCGGGAACAGAGCTGATAACAAGGATGTTTTGGTTTGGCCAAGGACTTTGTGAGCCTCATGCTCTGCCAGGGAGGAGGGGGAGCCAGGAGGAAGCAGAGACAGGACACCTGACCCAAGTTAGCCAAAGAGGTATTCCATACCACAGCACGTCATGCCCAGGATGTAACTGGGAGTGAGCCGGAAGGGCTGGGAGACTGCGGGGTTGGAGGAGGTATCGGTCGGAGCTTGGTCGGGCTGGGGGGGGCGAGTTATCGGTCTGCTGGTGGTGAGATGATGTATTCTCTTCCCTTGTTATTTCCTTTATCATTATTATCATTGGTGGTAGCAGTAGTGATTTGTGTTATACCTTAGTTACTAAACTGTTCTTATCTCAACCCGTGGGAGTTGCATTCTTTTCGATTCTCCTCTCCGTCCCTCCAGGAGCAGGGGGAGGGCAAGAAAGGGGGGGAAGTGAGCGAACGAGTTACCTGACTGGGTTTAAACCACGACAGTTCTTTTTGGCGCCCAACGTGGGGCACGAAGGGTTGAGATAACGACAGATTTGACTGGATTAATAGTCACTCATCACAATGACGATTTATTGGCTCTCAGAGTTGTTTCGCTTGATCTCACAGCTTCAGAATGTTGTAACTTACGTAGAGCCGGTATTTGCTGTGATAGTGTTTATCAAGTATGGGGCCTGGGCTAAGGTTCTTGTCTCACTGTGCTTTATGGCAATGGCTTGTAATACGGGCGGGCTCCAGCAGCAGGGCGGGACGGACGTGGCCGTGCACTTGTACCTGGCCGTCCGGCTGCTCTTCACCGGCCTGGCCCTCACCCTACTCTCCATCTTCGTGAGGCTGCGGGGAGCAGAGGGGGAGCGGCCCCGGGAGCCGGCGGCTGCTGAAGCGGCCCGGGAGAGCGGCCCCGGGGACCAAGCGGCGGCGGGAGCGGGGCCGGAGGCCGCGAGGGGACGGCTGCCGGTGGAGGAGGTCGGGGCGGTCGAGGAGCAGAAGGAGGCGGCTGCCGAGCAGCGGGAGAAGGCGGCGGAGGAGCCGAGCCCCGCGGAGGAGCCCAGCCCCGCGGCCGAGCCGAGCCCCTCGACAGCCGAGAGCGTTTCCCGGAAGCCGCCCGCCGAGCCCCAGGAGGATGCAGGAGACCACGCAGCATTTCCCAGCAAGGCAGAGGAGGAAGAGCTGGACTCAGGAAAAGAGCAGCTGGTGGTGGAAGAGCCGGCAAGTACAGCAGCTACACCAGCCCCAGTGACAAGTACAGCAGCATCGTGTGAGAGTTCTGAAGGTTTTGAATGGCCTTTGGGTATCCTTGGGACCTGCCTGCTGATTGTGATGGGGATCAGCATGTTGGCACACATACAGACTGTGTGCTACCCACAACCATTTTGTCTGATCTCAAAAGTTAAGCAGAGTGAGGTTTGGGTCTTGTCTGGGGTTAGACGAGGATATAGGGGGACCAAGAGGTTTTCTCCAAGGCTGGACAGTGATGAGTGGCAGGGTATGTGGGACAGTATGGGCAAGTATCTAGTCCACTGGGCCCCTCCAGTGCTTTGGAAGCATCGGAGATGGAAGGCAGCTGTATGGAGTCCCCAGCAACAAGCTGCAGAAACTGCTGAAGGGGACAGTGAATTATTTTGAGCCTGGTGGGCCCAATGCACTTCAGGCCATCAGAGCAGAGGTGCAACACAGAGATGGACTCATGATCAAGGGGTGGACTTAACAATGGACACTATTGCCCTAGTTATTCACGAGTGTGAACACTGCACACAGTCTCTCCTGCTCTGGAAGACTGTTACAAGAGATGGAGCCTGACATCATGGACCAGATGGACTCAGCAGCTTTATAGGGACTGGTCCATGCACTAAGATAAGAGTGATGGTATATTGAAAATGTGGGATCTGAGCATGACGTGAATGGTATGGAATAAGGGGTGGATAATGTCCTGGTTTCAGCAGTAGAAGTCATTTTTCCCCTTCTTGGTAGCTGGTGTAGTGCAGTGTTTTGACTTTCAGCTCGGGAACAGAGCTGATAACAAGCGATGTTTTGGTTTGGCCAAGGACTTTGTGAGCCTCATGCTCTGCCAGGGAGGAGGGGGAGCCAGGAGGAAGCAGAGACAGGACACCTGACCCAAGTTAGCCAAAGAGGTATTCCATACCACAGCACGTCATGCCCAGGATGTAACTGGGAGTGAGCCGGAAGGGCTGGGAGACTGCGGGGTTGGAGGAGGTATCGGTCGGAGCTTGGTCGGGCTGGGGGGGGCGAGTTATCGGTCTGCTGGTGGTGAGATGATGTATTCTCTTCCCTTGTTATTTCCTTTATCATTATTATCATTGGTGGTAGCAGTAGTGATTTGTGTTATACCTTAGTTACTAAACTGTTCTTATCTCAACCCGTGGGAGTTGCATTCTTTTCGATTCTCCTCTCCGTCCCTCCAGGAGCAGGGGGAGGGCAAGAAAGGGGGGGAAGTGAGCGAACGAGTTACCTGACTGGGTTTAAACCACGACAGGTGGCAAAGGAAATCTTGATAGCAACTTCCCAGATTGTGAACTAAAAAAAGTAGCTCATGTTAAAGCTTTTTATTTAGTGCCAAAGAGTAGCTTAATAGTTACAAGTTTGTGCTGAGCTTTGGATCCAAAACTGTATGAAGTCACCTCTAGTTAGAAAGGTTGCAGATATCTCACAAATTTTGACCTTTCCAAGGGAGGTAAAAACGTAATCCAAACTGCAACAAAAAGCAGTACAATTTACAATTTAGGATCAGCTTTCAAAAATATTTTTCTCCTTTCAGTACTCTATAGGAATGATCAATAACTTGAAATACTTTATCCATGTCCCATAAAAAGATGAATCCCATTGCAAGTAGCAAATGAGATTTTCACTAAGAATTAGAATTACTAAGGAAGAGCTACATTTATCAAAATATTTTTTTTTAGTTTCTCTCTTTGAAATGCATTCTTATTGCTCAGAAAAATAGGGATGAAAATATATGAAATTAATTCAGATATTTCCCTCTAAGTCTCCATTTATGAAATTGTTTTATCCCAGTAGTCCTTAGAATATTCTTGTTGGTAATGCTTTTTAATGCAGGAATTTTCCCTTCATGGTAAGACTTGGTTTTTGAACCAGTACTGCTTCAGCTGACACTTTCAAGGTTGCTGCCAATGTTGTTATATATTCTTTAAATATCATACATATCTCTCATATCTTAGTCACCTTTTTACTAAATAAATTTGATTTCTCTTAATTTTAAGACACCAAAATTGATTAGAATTTCCATATTTTTCTTAGAATAAGGGAGTAGAAATGCAAAACTTCTGTTGGAAATATGCAAATCTTCCCTCTTTATTATCTGTACTTATTAAAATATTGTAAGTAAAATCAATTAAAAGTAAGTTTAGAAAATACTTAGGTGTTATTTAATAGATGGAGTTTAGAAATTGTTACACAGTTGCTAGATAATTAATTTACATACTATTTGTTCTTTAATTGATATTTTATATTTTTGCAACATTTATTTCAAATAGTACCCTGCAGTTTCTTCACTATTTAGTTTTCACTTTATTTTCAACATGCGAAAACAAAGCAGACACTTCTATGGCTGAGAAAAATCCAGAATTTTATTAATTATGTGCACCTAAGAAGAGGAAACCAGTTTATTAACTCAATAAAACCCTGAATTTATAGTATGATATGTAATATAGATGTACAACATTAAGGAAAGTTTGACATTAAGCTGTTATATTTCTGCAGTGCTGCTGTTCAGGCATCTACATGCACAATCTGTTTTACCGCAAGCTGATAAGAATAAATATTTTCCAGTAACTCTAATGCAGTTTGGAGACAACACATAATGATTGGAATGAAATAAACTAACCAATATTTATTAAAAGTACAGAATATATGGTAAATTTGCTGTCAAATGAGGTGTCCAACATAGCACATTTTCCACTAGAATTACTTATTTGTCTACTTTCTATTCTTTCTCTTAGAAAGAAAAATAAGTAGAAAAAAGAATATAAATGTGAGCACAGCTTTGAAATATGTTTCCATTAAGCTTTAAAAACTCTCAACAGCCTGTAAATTTTACTCTAAATTTATTTCTATAGTTTATTAAATATCAAAGCATTTATAACAAATGCAAAAATGCAAATGTACGCAGTACAAATGTAATTAAGTTGACATGATATATTGCTTTGCTAGCATAAATATTTTGAAATGCTTTTAAACAATAAGACATGGTAAGCAAGTAGTGCTGATATAGCCATCAACACAATTTGGGAGTATAGCCAGATATATGCCAGAGTAAAATGTCTCCAGCCATCCAAGATACCCACCAAAACACAAGTCATATCATAATAAGAAGCTCAAAAAAACGTGTTTACCACCTTTAAATAGCACACTGTTAAATAGTAATAAGGCCTGATCATGAGTTAATATAAATTACTGTAGCTTAAGAGAAGTCAGTGAAACTACACCACTTCAGATCAGCTCAGTCTTATCCCCAATACAGAAAGCTCTAGCAATACCAAGCATTCAGTGGGAACTGGCTGGGGCAAGAGGACAGAGTATGTTGTACACTGATTGTGGTGTGCTGGTTTTCTTTCCTTTCTCAGCAATTCTTTTTATTCCACCTAACAAACAGCATCATGTTAGCTAGTTTTACAAAATGGGACAAAAGCTTCTTGTCTCACTCAAGGATAGAGAAAAAAAAAACCAACCAACAAACTTAGGCCTGTTCAAACTGATTTAACTTTTTTTCATATAAAATATTTTAGGGGAGGTCTAGCACAAAAGAATTACAGATGAGATACACAGGTCTCAGTTTGGCTGAATCTAAGTGAAAAAAAAGGAAAAATAACAGTTGATACCTTTCAGGAGATTTCTAAAATTTGTTGTACAGAGTATCTCAGAAATACAAAAAGACACTGTGGAGAACATCATTCCAAAAATATGTCTAGAAAAAATGAATTTTATGTATTCTGTTGTCATGTTTCCTTTAATGTAGTAATCTACTGTGAAAACAGGAATATAATCAGGTATAGGCCGTCAGGAAATATGCACTGGTGTTTGGCTAGGGACACATCTGCTCTAGTAGCTTTCAGTTTTCAGCCTGAGGACACTGCTTAGGTTAGCAGCCATTTCATTACAATTCATAAACAGATCACATCAAAACTAGTCATAAGAAATCATTGAATTCGTATGCCAGCCTTGCTGAGACTTACAGTACCTCCTGTGATTTAAAACGGAGCTATTCCAAAGGATCAGAATTGCATTTAAGCCAACTATATGGTCAATTACACAGCCTTAGGAAGAGAACTGTTCTTTATAAAGTGGGGAAATAGCAAGGAAAAGGCAGTTGTACTGAAATGGATGGAAAGTGTGTATTAATGTTTGTGGGCTTTATGAAAAACTATTCACTATTTCATTTTACACATAGTTTGATTCAGAGAACAGTTACAGCATCAAACTCCTTAACATATTTAAAGGCACTTAGTTTATAAAGCCCTCTTAGTTTTTGTCAGAGCATTGCAAACTTTTTTCTTTATCACCTCTGACTACACCCACAGAATTCAATTCACCCAAGAAATTCAGAGTGAAAAAGTGCTGCTTATTTAGACATCAGTTTACAGGAGACTTTTAAGTGGAAGTTATTGTCTGAGTTACCTCTGCAGGAGGATCAAGTTCTCTTTAGCTAAGCTGCAAACAGATGGCCTTTAACATATGCCTAAATCTACAAAACTTTTTGTAAGACTGGTAAAGATTTTCCATGTTTTTCCATTAGAAATGGGTACTTATGAGTAGATTTTTAAAAAGACACAAAATAAAGTTCTATTCCCATCTAATTTAAAGTTTCTAGATTCTCCATGTTATGCTCTACTGTAACAGAAGCATTATTTTCAAGCTTATTTTCAAAGCATGTTATGGGATTTAACCACAGAGCTTATAATGAAATTGATGAAAAATGTGTATCTAAAATACCTAGATTTCTTGAAAACACCTCACTGAAAAAGATTTTTTTGAGCTGGTATAAGTAGGGGCTATATTAGTTAGCAAGAAATTCATTAATATTTCTGCTTTCTGCGATAATTTATGTATGTTTGGCTCTATATTAAAGATCTATTGACATGTAGGAGTTAATGCACTTCAAGGCCTCATTGACCTATATATCATACCAAGTGTTTATATAACAGAGTAATAAGAATATGCATGCTTTGCAATTTATGGCTGCAGACAATTCAGAGTTAAAGGTCTTTATCCCTAAGTAAGAACTACAGTATCTGCACCATACAAAATAGACCAAGTACAGATTCTACAAATCTATTAGCACCAGTTTTTGTAAGTTTCATGCTCACCACAATGAAGAATAAAGTGTCACAATCACCACTGTACATAAACTCTTCTGTGATATAGGGCAGGTTACTAAGCTTGAGATAATTGAGAGTGAATATTGCTCATGACACCAGTATGGAGACTATAGGTTATAGGGAAGTTTTATTTTGATTGCCTTGGTACATCTAATATCAGCTCTTGGTTCATGTACCTAATAGGTGGTCCTGGTAAGGAACACGAACTTGAGATCAGTAAAGTTTCCACCTGAAAGGCCTGTATTAGTGTGCAGCAAATGCACTAAATTTCTTTAAATTCTGCTTATTCTTAGTGCAACATCATTAGGATGGGTTTGGCCTACTGAATAACAGAACCTATAGACAGATTTTTAAAATATCATAGAAGAGTTCAAGTCCAAGATTGGATATTTGATGTAATATTTTTCTTTATATCCTGTCAGCTTAGGGGATCAGGAGATACGGATTGCATCGATTTCTGACTTTTTTAGGAGTTAAGCTTTCTGGCCAGGATTCATAACTGACAGGATGGAGTGATAAAGACTCCTATGGCATTAAATAATAATTTTCTCATTGAAGGGTTTTATTTGACAAAATGTTTTGAATTATGTTATGCTGCTTCAGTATTTACCACATACAGTTCCTTCCTCTACTGATCAGTGTTTCCATGAGTCATTCCACTGTATTAGCAGGGAAGCTGACACCTCAAAGGTGACCTTATTGGCCCAGTATGGTCATCTAGCTAGTCACAGTGTCAGGCTATGAATGGAATCTATTGCTATAATGAGTGCACCAGGGATACTACTGCTTGGCGGTAAATGGATACAGCTTCTGAAACAGCGTCTAGGCTACAGTCAGAAGGGAGGACTCCTATTAAAATTAATAGCCTTCTTGCTCTTTTTTTTTATCAATGTATTATTGAAATGGTGTTCTTTCAAGGTTGCACAGCTGGTTTAATGCTGATTATGTTTTAAGCCAGAGTGGATAATTAAATGGGATAGAAATGAGTGTAGGGTTATTCATGACAGAAAAGATGCCAAGAACTGAACAACAAAGGCATCTTGCCGATAAAACAAAAAAAGCAAAGGTAAATTTACTGCAAAACTATTAGTTTATGGGCTGTCTTTGTTCTTCCATAGAATAAATTAGGTATATTAAAACATTTTCAATTTTCAGCATGTTAAAACATGTCTCCAATTTCTCTGTTGCAGAAACCCTTACATGAAGACAGTGAAGAAAAAGCAAAATGGCATGAGTTCCCTAAATTTTATGGATTTAAAGCTACTACAAACACAAGAAAATATATCCTGGGTCATACAATAAACAAGCACAAGAATTCTGAAAAAATGACATAATTTAAAGTCTATATACTAGACTGTAATATTTCATCTTATAATGTATAATGTTTCACTTCATTAACTGGCTCATATCAGAGACTGTTTTTTTTTTACATGCGCTGAATGCTTACGCTGAATGAATTAGCATATAAGTGCATTTCTCCTTCTTGATGATGGTGTATCTGCAGTAATATTTGAACACATAAGTCTTGTGAGTTTGATCAGGAGAACTTACTCAGTTTCTTACACAGCCTTTTGGAAATAGTAAGAAACTAATTTTGATTTCACTGGAATACTACTCAGAGACATTAATTAGTATTACCTCAATGTTTTCCAGTGAAATATATTTTGGTTCTTTTGTTTTCACATTAAAGGAAAATCCATAGCAAATTGCTGTCCTTTTTTTTTTTAAAATCAAAAAATGAGCTGTTCAGATGGTCTGTTGCCATTTAATAAGGGGTGATGGGAGCCCACTGTATGCACACAGACTAAAGTGACAGCATGTGGATCTGCAAAATAACCTGAAAAAAGTTTTTTCAGAATTAATGATACAAATGAGCTGATACAAATTATATTAGATTACATTATATTTCTGTGAGTGAGTGACTGAGCATACACATTTAGACCACTATCCAGGATCAGTGGACGCTACATTTTGTGGAGGCGAAAATATGGGATCAGTGGTGCATTGCAGTAAGAATCTTATGTTGTTTCATTTTATCAGATGAGGTGTGAGAAATGATGAGGTGTGAGCAGTGTAAGATCAATGTATAGAAAATATTGTTTCACAGCAGAGAGCAGACACAGGCAAAATTATGCTTTTTAAAAATGAGTTTTATAGCTTATGCAATAGTCTAAATGTAAAATTAGTTCTACAACATTTTACTGAGCATCCTACTGGTTGTTCAGTCTGTCATAATACATAAAATTTCATTGCTGTGATATCACTGGATTAGCATTTCTAAGGTACTGCATAGCAGACACAATTAAGAATAAACTAACATACTCAGACTCTACTTCTCCAGTCTCAGAGATCTCTTTTAAGAAAAAAATAGGATTTTATTTACATTATTAAACACATTTTCTGAATCTTCATTTAAGATTTGATATTCATTATCAACTTTCAAAGGGCTGAAAATTATTTTGCCTGAACTTTATCCATTTAATTTCTCCTTAGAGCTTCCCACTTGGGAGGGAAAAAAATCCAACCAACCAATTTATCAAGAATTTTTTCTAGGATAATCCAGAATAGAATAAACTGATATGCAGTAGAATTGAAATTTATTAGACCTAGAGTTGAAGCACAATTGACTGCCATTCTTCTTCCTGGAGTTTATCATTCCTGGAAAGGGTTTGGACTTGACATTAGGAAAAATTTCTTTACCATGATAAAGCATATATAACAACTATGACTTCCTCTTACCTTGAAAGATCGTTACCCTGTCAAAGAAAGAAAAAAAAAAAATTATGACGTAATAAAGTATACTTGTAATACAGCTGAGATGTTGCAGACGCTACATCTGTGAAGAAAGAGCAGCCAACATTTTTTAAAATTTATGGGTAACAACAAAATCTGAGGATTTGCAAACACTTTTCAGAGGAAGTTTAGAAATAAAACATGCTAGATACTAGAGCAAATTGTAATTAAAAGGAGAAATAGAGTACATGAGTACAAAAAGGGAAATAACAGGTAACCAGCACAGCTGAAGATTCTGGGATATTTGTCATTATAATATTCATAAACTGAAAAAAATGAATACAATTGAAAGGACACACAGAAAAGTAACAACTTATTGGAGGACATATTAATATGTCCTTACATAATATATAAGACATAGTATATAATTTTATTTAAGGTCTGTGGGTTAAATGGAAATATTATGAAGACTGACAGCAGTAATAAGAGAATTGAAGAACATCTCCTAAGAGTAAAGAAAGAAACCAAAGTAATTAATTTTCAGAAAAAAAAAAAACCAAACAAAAAATAGACAACCAAAATCCCAAGCAAGAGAGACTGCAGGGAACTTAATATGTATTTTCAAATATATAAGGCTTGATTTAGCGCCTCTTGGTCATTTAGCCTTTTTCTGTTGTTATTCTGTTTCAATTAATGTTTTAATAAAATGTACAGAATATGATGAAATGCAAGTCAATATTTACTGGTTCCAAATAGTTTGCTTGTTTACAGGGAAAGAAAAATTAATACAAAAAAGATTTTTTTTTGTTTTTTTTTCACTGTATTCACTGAGGACAGACATAAACAGTTTAACTTGCAGTTTAAAAGATTTAGTTTAGATATTAAAACAATACTTTCTTACTAGAAAAGAAATTAAACACTGGAATTAGACTTTAAAAAAATACAAAATCTATATTTGCTTAAATACTATCACAAAACAGAACATTTCTTTCCAGGGAAAGATTTGAGTCAAGTCATATTTCAGTTTGGTATCTGAACTGTGACTGCTCTGCATAGCGTGTGCTATTAATCTGCTAGAGTCAACCCGCCATATCACATATAAACAAGCATTTGCTTCTGGTCTGTGCAGCAGATTTTCTCTGAACTACTCACAGGTTACAAAGGAAAGAGAAACTGCCTTCAGGTTTCTGGCAGATTCTGCCCATCCCTTACATCCTTCTGGGGAAATAATGGCTTTGAGCAGGAGGCAGAGAGTCAAGAGAGTGGCTGGAGTTCAGCACTAGCTGATATAATGAAAAGGTATGGAACTAGGGCACAGTGGTTTTTCTGGCATGGAGTGAAAACAGGGCATTGAAATTACAGAGATGCTTTCAGCAGATATGTTTCTCTGTTTTTCTCCTCTATGAAATTATGAAAATAGGAAAATACATGGAAAATATTTGTCCTGAAGTGATAAAAGTAGCATGCAATGATAATACCTTTACTTTGTGATGTTGTTTTCAAAAAGTCCAATTACTACTGATGGTGACTGAACTAGTTTGTAATGAAGATGATAATATAATTCATTGTAGATCAGCAATAAACAACTGTGGGCTTTGTGCATAAATCATATTCACAATACTGCCCAATATTATGTTGATCCTTATTCTTTCCCTGCTCCTGATATATCACAGGTATGTGAAGAAGGATGTGACTCTCTGCCTCCAATATACACATGTTTTTGGAAAAGAAACAGGGATAAGACAGTTGGAACCGTGTATCAGGAATCAACTGCAACTGGAGGAGCTAGAAAGCTGACAGACAGCAACCATATCTTGAGATATATCAGCTGAAGAAAATACCGTAACTCCAAACAGTAATACTCTTTTGGACTTGGAAGCAGTGTGCTGAATTACCACAGTGCTTCTCCAGTAGCTGGCATATACAGTTTATCAGCAGAACTAATTAATTGAGGTATAATCCCATGGTTCCCAAAAACAGTCTGCTTGGAATTTGCCCAAGTATTACAGAATCACAGAATCCCAAGGGTTGGAAGGGACCTCAAAAGATCATCCAGTCCAACCCTCCTGCAAGAGCAGGGTAACCTAGAGTACATCACACAGGAACTTGTCCAGGCAGTCCTTGAATATCTCCAATGTAGGAGACTCCACAACCCTCCTGGGCAACCTGTTCCAGTGATCTGTCACTCTCACAGTAAAGAAATTTTTCCTGATGTTCACATGGAACCTCCTATGCTCCATTTTACACCCATTGCCCCTTGTCCTATCACTGGACATCACTGAAAAAAGCCTAGCTCCATCATCCTGACACTCACCCTTTACATATCTGTAAACATTGATGAGGTCACCCCTCAGTCTCCTCCAAGCTAAAGAGTCCCAGCTCCCTTAGCCTCTCCTCATAAGAGAGATGTTCCATTCCCTTAATCATCTTTGTAGCTCTGCGCTGGACTCTTTCAAGCAATTCCCTGTCCTTCTTGAACTGAGGGGCCCAGAACTGGACACAATATTCCAGATGCGGCCTCACCAAGGCAGAGTAGAGGGGGAGGAGAGCCTCTCTTGTCCTCCTAACCACACCCTTTCTAATGCACCCTAGGATGCCATTGGCCTTCTTGGCCACAAGGGCACATTGCTGGCTCATGGTCATCCTCCTATCCACCAGGACCCCCACGTCCCTTTCCCCTTCACTACTGTCCAGCAGGTCAGCCCCCAGCCTGTACTGGTACATGGGGTTGTTCTTCCCCAGATGCAAGACTCTACACTTGCCCTTGTTGAATTTCATCAAGTTCCTCTCCGCTCAACAATCCAACCTGTCCAGGTCTCACTGAATGGCAGCACAGCCCTCTGGTGTGTCAGCCACTCCCCCCAGTTTAGTATCATCAGCAAACTTGCTGAGGGTACATTCAGTTCCCTCATCCAGGTCATTGATGAAAATATTAAACAGCACCGGTCCCAGCACCGACCCCTGAGGGACTCCACTAGTCACAGACCTCCAGCTAGATTCTGCCCCATTGACCACAACTCTCTGCCTTCTTCCTTCCAACCAGTTCTTGATCCACCTCACTACCTGTTCATCAAGCCCACACTTCCTTAGCTTATCTATGAGGATGCTGTGGGAGACAGTATCAAATGCCTTACTGAAATCAAGAAAAACCACATCTACCACTCTACCATCATCCATCCACCTAGTTACTTGCTCATAGAAGGCTATAAGGTTGGTCAAACATGACTTCCCCTTGGTAAAGCCATGTTGGCTGCTCTTAATGACCCCCTCATCCTTGATATGCCTAGAGATGGTGTCAAGAATAAGTTGTTCCATCACCTTTCCAGGGATGGAGGTAAGGCTGACCGGTCTATAATTACCAGGGTAATTATCACAGTATGGCATTCTTACATAGAGTTATACCTACAGAGCTGCTCTGTCAGACTTGCATGGCCATATCTGAACTATGTTTTTTTACGTATGCCATTAAAATTCAATTCGGATTGTTCCATCATATAATGCAAAGCTCACACTGCAACCAATGGGGACATCCAAGAATAGAATTCAATTACAGCTTGTGACATTTTCTGCACAAAACCTATACATTTATTTCCTGTAACCCAGGCTGTAAAATAACAAATCCCCTGAAACAAGTATTAGGAAACTGAGAGCTTTTAGTTATTAAGCTTTAATAATATGTTTCAGCATCCCAAAATTTGATCATTATTTACTCATTTAGTTTTGTTATTCTGGTAAATTAATAAAATATTCTTAGTTTTAAATCTTACTGAATATAAAGCTCAATTAGTGTGTTCTGGTACTGTATGAATTTCTGAAGAGCAGTGTTAAACCCCTTTGCACCCAAGAAAGAATCATATCAACATCATTAATATTCACCTCATGCTTTGATAACTTGCCAATTCTTTTAGAAATAGATTGCACAAATACTTTAAAGTGCAGGAAATCTACAGTAATATATACACATATGCAATACAGAATTCAAAATAACTGATTGGATACCTCCTTATATTTGATTTAAGGGTTTCTCCACTGATGCAAAAAGAAGGCATAACTGATGTAGTACAGCAACATTAAGGAGAAGCCTTATTGTTATGGAGAAACCTGAAGTTTCTGAATACTTTATTATACTGCAGGAAGATGAGTTTTATCCTAAGAGAGCTGGCAACTGTGGAAAAGAATCTGCGTGTGCAGCATTTCAAATCTACATAGCAGTAAATTTCTGTGTCTGCTTTGCTTAGCTGCAGCTCACACTGAAGTCTTTGTTCCAAAAGGTGCTTCCATGCACGCTTAACACACCTGCAGAGGCAGAAGTGGAACTAAGTCACCTCTGCCTTTGAGGTTCCTTTTTATTATGTATGTAGTGCAAATAGTGGGAGGAAACAACAGCAGCTGTCAGGTAGCTAGAAAGGGATTGCCAGTGTTTATAACAATGATGTTTGCCTTGCACGCTTATGTGGTGCTTCTTTTGTTCACACGCTAAATTCTGTGTGGGAATTGTACTGAAGGGAGCAAGCATAAATTCTTTTCCTTTCAGTGGGAGTTCAATACATTTAACCTGGAGTATATAATAATACTCCATATCGCATGGTATATAAGAAGCATTTACAGCCACTAGGGAAAAGCAGCCACCTCTGGGATTCAATATAACAGCTGTTCAGTAGTTCTGGATAGTATTCCTCTCTGATTATGGAAAATTAAGAGATTACTACAATTTATTAGAAACCTCAGAATAAACTTCAGCTTAACAAAATATAGTAATTCTACTTTGTTCCCTGAATTTCAGTATATGGAAAAGTTGTGATAACCATGGACAACTGTATTTTCTGAAGCAGTCAGATCTTTGTCTTTTATGTTTTTCTCAAAGAACAAATGACTACTTTAAAACATTAAAAAATAAAATTTATGTTAATATTTATTATATATTCATTTTTATCAATATGTAAATTAGTATAACAGACATTGTGTTCTACAAAAAATATTGCTATTAATAATAAATGTATTACTATAAATTTTTGTCCAGTTGTTCTCCAAACAAAAAAACCTATCGATGAAAAATAAGGAACTTACTAAAAAAAGAAACAAAAACCACACTAAAACCTAATTAAAACTCTAATTTATAAAAATAACTTTAATAACAATATATTATTCTGTAATTGGACTAGGAAAATTAAAGTTTGTTCAACTATGATTTATCAAAACAACTCCAAAAATTAACAGAGGAAAAGACAGTTATCTTTTGGGGCCAGCAGACTTTATTCTCCCTGGATTAAAAATGCTATCTCCTTTCTCAATAACAAGTATTTTTGTTAGACCCCTTTTAACTTGCAGAGTGAAAATTTTGACAGAAATTTTAATCAAGTGTGAATATCATCAATGCAATCATTAATGAATCCTTAACTTCAGGTCCCAAAATTCTTCCTGTTACATTTATTCATTACATATAGTGCCTTACACATGTACACAGCTGGAGAGAATTTATTTACTATTGGCTTGAAAACAGATGTGCCAAACATTCACTTTTAAACTCCAAGATGATTGGGTTCAGAAATGCAATCAAAATAAACATCTCTTTATTCATACATTTATATACCTCTCTTTATTCATTCATACATGCATATTCATATTCATGGTGTATGAGAACGAAGTCCATTTTTTAATGAGAATTCAAGTTTCCAAAGACAAAGGTTTTTTAGTAATTGAAATGGCTGAGCAATGGGGTCATGCTGCAAAAAAAAAAAAAAAAAAAGATTCCATACTGGGAAACAGTTAATGATTATTTTTCTGATGGGTTTGTATGGTGCTTCTCTGTGCCTTTCCGTATGATTTATGAACTATTTGAAAAAACTCAGAGTTTGAAATTCACTTCTTATTTCTTTCAAATCCATAAACCAGACTTAATAGCACACAGAGTAAGTCTGATTTTCATTTGTAAATACCTGTTTGACTAAAGATACAACAGCCATAGAGGTTTAAATCTCCTGCACTTAGGGAGTTTAGCTGAACCTCACTGATACACTAAAATTGTATCTTTGAGGCTTTTGAAATGATGGATGACTCACATTGCTGTTAAACTCATTAAGGGTGTCTTTTGGGGAAAAAACAACTTCAAAACAAATTTCATTTCAATTTCCCCACATGTCAAAGTGCTTATTAAAATAGAGTATTTTCTGAGTCTCTGAGAATATGGTAGTAAAATTTCTTAATGAAAAGTTTTATTCTTTATATTTAATAAAAAGTATTTCTCTGTTATGTAGACAAGACCGTTTATTTATGATGCAGAAAAAGGTTTTCTTTTGTTTTTATATTTTTGACACCAATAAGGATTTTTTATTTTTTTTTTTTATTGTTTTGGACTGTTTACTTTGTACTTCTGTAATACAAACTCCTTTGGCATTTTACTGGACCCTTCTCCCTGTGGGCTGCAGTTCTCTTCCTTTTTAATTAGATTGACCTTTTGGTTCACTTGGCTACCCTCAAAATGACTGAGAATGACTGCTCTTTTGGAAGGCAAGTTGAAATCAGCACAGAAAGACTGAGTAGAGTCATGTGAAATAAAAATATTTTATGCAGCTATTGCAGCGTTATAACTGCATAATCTTTATGTTCATAGCCTCTAACACAAAGAAATACTGGCCTCTGCAAATTTCATGACATTTTAATGATGACAGGTTGTTTCTTATCTTCTTGAATGAGTACTTTTACAGTGCACTTTGTGACTAATATTTTCAGAGTATGTTTTTACTGTCCCATAATGATTTGCCTTTTTTTTCACCTTTCCAAGTTACAAAGAGTAAACTTTAAGTAACTCCATAGTGTAAGGCCCTTTGCTACCATCTATTATATAATGTGGATTTCTCTTCTTTTTACCAGCATCATAGAAATAAATGACGATTGAGGTCGTATTTTCTAGGTTAAAGACTGAAATCAATGGACTTTATTTGAATCAGAATGTAATTACACATCATTTAAGTAGTTTAGAAAGAAATGAGATGTGCCTTCTACGGGCTTATATAATTGTTCTGAAAATTTTATAGGTGAGACACAAACCCTTTTCCACTTTCACCATGAAGCCAATAATGAGCAAAATGTACATATTTTCATTTACAGCATTACAACAACTTATGTGAAGCTAGGTAAATAAAGTCTTCTTTTCTGGTATCTTTGGGGGTGAGAAGGAATGTCTATCTTAGCCCCCCATTCATTTGAACTTTCTCTATTCTACAAATGAATATTAGGTCAGGTACGATTAGTTCCCAGTCAGGAAATGCTGCACAGAATTCCCAAGAACATTTAACATATATCTGAAATTCAAATATGAACTACTCAGCAAAGGTTAACTTAATATATAAGGGCTTTAGACATCTCAAAAAGTCTGTGAGAAAACCCTTTCTTTACGGTATTTCTCCCCAGAACCAGAGCAATCTACTTTTCTGCACGTGAGGATATGCATTCTCTTATTGTCAGTAGCTTGGTAGGTTTTTTCAGAAAAGAGAATGAGTGGTTGATCAAGCTAGTCACTGATTTACTAATTTCCCTTTCAGGACAGTGGCATCTCACATTAACAACCCATGTTTCCCTTGCCTATGTATGAACTTCAAGATGCGCCAGTGCTGTGCTCTGGAACAAGGTCCGCAGGTACCAGTGCTGAGCTGCCACTAACAATGGCTGGATGTTTTGCTTTTTCCCCTTGCTGCTGATTTTTAAAGCCAGTAGTTCAACGAGAAACATTGATACTTTTTGAATAGTAGAATCACTAGTGTTAATCTGTACTTTTTGCTGTTGTTTTCTTTCTGCTTCAGTAAAGGTGTATCTTGCTCTCATAGGCTTTGATCAGCCTCTATAATTTTGTGGAAATTTCCTAGATCCACTTGTAAGAACGTCAGTTAATATTCCGTGTTAACTATATCCTTTTAAGATGTTTATTACTTCATCCATTTTAAAGTGTAATAAACATTATTTTCAGGACTACGCCAAGCCATTTTAGTTCTTGTATATAATATTCTGAAAGTCCTGCCATCAAACCTGATAATCCTCATCTTACAAGAAAACAAAAAAATTCGCCTCATCCTTTTCTCATTCTTTTTGTTCTACTCCTGAGTAGATTTATGGGTAAAATGAGGACATAGAGTCTTGTCATATGAGTCAATTCTAAAACAAACTTCAACGTCTCTAGGAGAAGATACTTAATATCCTGTTCTTACTGTTAGGTTTTCATCCCAGATGTAGCTCATCAGTTACTTAGCTGCAGATGGAGAACTAATTAGGTCATTTATATTTGCAGTGTAGGATTTATACCTTCATTATGTTTTCTACAGTGTTTTGGGTAACAAGGAGTTCCTTTTTGTAGAATTTGTAGATGATGACATGCTGTTAGTCTAGTGAAATTCAGATTGTTGTAGAAAATGCTAATCTAAGTACTTTTTGTAAACCAAGATATTTGTCCTCATTTTAGCTGGAATAGAATCACATATCTTCCCAATGGCAAGTAGAGTGTTGTGTTTTGGCTTAAGTCCAAGAATAATGCTGATAACACACCAGTGTCTCAGCTGTTGCTAAGTAGTGCTTACTCTGATCAAGGATTTCTCAGTCTCTCATGCTCTGCCAGTGACAAGGGGCACAAGAAGCTGTGTGGAAGCAGAGACAAGACACCTGACCAAAACTAACCAAAGGGTTATTTCATGCCATGGCATGTCATGCGCGGTATATAAACTGGGGGAGTTATCCAGAAGGAACTGGATGGCTGCTTGGGTCAGGCTGGGTATTGGTCAGTGGGTGATGAGCAGTTGTATTGTGCATCATTTGTGTTTGCTCTTGGGTTTTTTCCTCTTTCCCCTTTTGGTTTTATATTCTGTCCCCTTGTTATTTTGCTTATTATTATTATAGTTATTATTATTAGTAGTAGTATTATACTGTACTTTAGTTATTGGACTGTTCTTATCTCAACCTGTGGGTTTTACATTCTTTCAATTGTCTTCCCCAACCTGCCAGGGTTGGGGGGGAAGGGGTAGGGTAAGTGAGCAGCTGTGTGGTACTTTCTGCAAACTTTCAGATCTAAAGATAGGCGATTAAAAGCTGAAGGCAACCTTTAGGGTAAGTTCAAACTTAATGTTGCTAAGTATGTACCGATATCATATTTTACAATCACAAATGAATAATCAGTATCAGTCTTAGTACTATCATGACTCAGAATCATAAAAATCTTAAAGAAAGTGGGATGATGCAGATTTGCAGATTTTTTTAAAGAGTTTTATGTTGTTACTCTCTCTAGGAGTTAGTATGCATGCAGTTCTTCATTGTTGGTAACATTAATAGTGGTGCTGGGTTCATTTCTATGCTATGCCAGCATACAGCTGGTATTTTTGAAGCTTCTGAAATTCCAGAACCACATGTAAAAGATGCATTTCATTCAGTAAAGATGGAGATATCATTGTCCAACAGAAATAGCATGCCTGTGGTTTAATTTTTTAAGTGCTCTTTGTTAATTCTGGAAATTTCTATATTTTTGAAAGATTGCTATTGAATATTCACAGAAGTCTGATGCACACATACATTGCAAGATTAATAGAAGTTCTGTTTATACCATTGAATCTTTGCAGCGTTTACTAGTTCACTCATTGTACTTCTACAATCTCATCTGTGCCACTATTCTGAAGTACAGTGAAAATGAGACCAGATTTTTTGCTGCAGTTTCAAATTTCCCTTCATTTCACTTTAATATCATTATAAAATACTCTCTATATATTTATGGAAAACATAATGTGGTTTCTCCTAAATGTTATTTCTTCAGTCTTCAAATGGGTGACGAAAGGCATGATACTCTGCCTGTTCATATAAACTAACACACACTGCAATTTTTTCCCTCATCCCAGAGATTAAAATGCTAGCATTCTGCATAATAAGAGATTATCATGACCTATATCACAGAGTGTCAGAAAGGACTCTGGGAAATGTACCTGCTGTCATTGTTGGTATGTCTAAATTTGATTTAAGAATAATCTTTGTTTATCAGCTTTGGAAACAATCCACAGGAAACCTATATTTTGCAAATGCTAAAATTTTCATTTATTACTTCAGCAATCATAAAAATCAAGGAGCCCCACATGTTTGTGAAATTAAACTGGATATACTCAAAACATAAAATGAAAAGCTATGACTAAAAAGTGACCGCATATTACATATCCAAGAGCATGCAACACTCACCACCTGTTGCAATATTATTAATAATAAAGGAAACTCACCTCTCAGATTCCTTTTATTATGAATTAATACAGAGCATCATTAAAAGCTTCTCCAGACACAAAATTTTTGTCTTCATGAAGGGATAGAAAGGAAAGAAAGTGTTTAGTCTAGAACAAGTCATTAACAAAGAACATCTTTCAGTATAATCTTTGTAGTTGTTTTAGCAAATGTTAAATAAAGCCAAGATTATAACAAAATTTAAATACCTTAAAATTTAGTTTTGGATTTCAGGTTCTATTTTTGAGTAAATACAAAGTTGAAATACTACCTGAATGTCATGGTTTAAGCCCAGTTGGCAACTCAGCCATGCAGTGTCTCTCTCATTCCCCCAACCCCTGCTTCCTCCTTCCACTCCCAGAGGGATGGGTAGAATCGAAAGAATGTAACTCCCACGGGTTGAGATAAGAACAGTCCAGTAACTACAGTATAACACAAAACCACTGCTGCTACCACCAATAATAGTAATGATAAGGGAAATAACAAGGAAAGAGAATACAACCGCTCACCACCTGCCGACCAATACCCTGCCCGACCGAGCAGTGAACTAGCCCTTCTGGGTAGCTCCCCCAGTTTATATACTGGGCTGCCGTGTTGTGTTATGGAATACCTCCTTGGTTAGTTTGGGTCAGGTGTCCTGTCTCTGCTTCCTCCAGGCTTCCCCTCCTCCCTGGCACAGCATGAGACTCAGAAAGTCCTTAGTCGGACTAAACATTACTAAGCAACAACTAAAAACATCGGTGTTATCAGCACTGTACCCAGGCCAAAAGTCAAAAACACAGCACTGCACCATCTACTAAGAAGGAGAAAAATGGCTGCTACTGCTGAACCCAGAACACTGAATTTGGAAAACAATTTGTCATTAGTGTAACCATATCCATTTATTATTGCTAATGTGTTGGATTTTTACTAACAGCTTGGGTTATTAGGATTAATACTGAGCTGTGGCACATTGTCACAGAGATGGAAAAAACTCCATTTACAATCTTGCTCATGCAGAATTATTCTGAAAATGAAAGTTGGGGAGAATCAAAGAAAGTGTCCTAGTGACTCTCACAGGGCTTTCAAACAGGGCTATACAATTTCACAGAAAAAAGGCAGAGAGTTATTGTAGAATTGTCACAAACTACGTTAATAGTATTGATCTTATTACTGTTAAACCAAGTTCTAACACAAAACCCATGGATTAGTTAACATAGCTGTGGAGGACATCTTACTTTTTGTTATCCTGGTCACAATTATCAAAGATTGAGGCCATGTTGTGGGAAAAAATAATTGTGAACATTACATTTTCATTTATAACACCTTCACAGGTTGTACCTCCTGGGAGATTTTAGCAAGACCTTGTTAATATTTTACTTCTCTAATATTAGACAATAAAACAGAAATTTATTTGGATTTTTTTTTTCCCATATCTTATCCAAGTAAGTTTCTTTACTGTTAGTATTTGGATGTGTATACTCAAATTCTATTATCTGTTCCAGCTACTTTGATCCGGTAATGCAGCAAAAATGGTTGAATCATTACAAGAGCTAAGGAAATGTCCCTGTTGAAGTGGTCAGGACCAACTTCATCCCACTTTGTGTTAAGCATATAATTTAACTCAAAAGATCACCTTCAAGAGACAGGGACAAAGAGCAGTTTTTGCCATTCAAGGACTGAGAGATCTATTTTAATTTTCTGTCTTTCTCATCTGACTGTATAGGGAGTTAGTATAACTGTGCTTCACATATTGTGCCTTCACATACTGTGCCTGTAATTATGTAGGAGAATTCATAGGAACTATTAATGATGACAGTTGTGGAGGGTAGATGGTCTAGTGCAGTTCTGCTCTGCCCATTGATAGGACCCTATATCTGTCTGGACTACTATGTCTACAAGAGGTAACAGCTTGTTATGGTGTGCAATCTGTAATTTTCTAAATAAGGAAATTTGCATAGTAATTCAGCTTTTTAATCAAAAGAGAAACGTAAACTATTCTCTGTGTCAGGAAATTAAACATTCTCTTGTAATTTTTTTATCATTCCTTTAAAAAAAAATCAGATGTGTAGAGATGTATTTTATATTTCACTTAAGATAGATAGCTTTGTACAGAGTACTTAGAAAAGTAACAGGTAGCATATAGACGGAGCTCTGAAGAAGTGCAATTGAATTTAATTGCTTTATCATCTAAAGGCCAAAAGTGTACAGTGGACAAACTGCAGACATTAATAAACTCCCTGGAAGCTTGATAAGGATATGCTCAAAAGGGAAAGAGAAAACTATTTAGATAAGGCCATATTCTAAGAGACTTGAATGTGATTATTTGTCTAGTAGTCAGAGGCACAACTGGCATTTTGCAGAACGACCACATTGAATAGAAAAGTGAGCTTTAATAAGGCAAACTCTCTCTCTGTAGAGTTTTTGTTTTCTATTTTCATTTAAACTTTGCACATAAGAAAGAAGAAATACAAAATCAACAAAAACAACAACAACACCCTCAGATTTCAGCCTGCTCTGTCACAATAAACAAAAACTGAATAAGGTCAGAGTTAAATAAACAGTGCTCTGAAGAACAGGAGAAAAAAAATGTTAATAGTGATACAAGTAATGTACACCAAGCATTTGATAGATTTCATGCCAATTTTTTAATACTATTGAATTCAGCTTCAGATTTGCAAGATTCGCTGACTGAATTTCTCAGTGATTCATAGTAATTTAAGATGCTCTCAGGGGACTTAAAAGGAATGAGACTTCATACTTTGCAAACTTACGTTAGAAATATTGTATGTCTATCTTTGTGTGTGATAGTGTTCTGAACATGGAGCATAGGATGTAGAAATGTACATTCTTGTCACATATTTTTTCATAAGGATTTTGAAGTAAATGCCTCTATGTAGTTGTGCATTACAGTTCACATAAAAGGCATAAAAGGCAACAGCTGTGCTGCACCATCAGTGCAATTCCAGATGTTCAGTGATGGCAGAGTTTTCTTTTTTCATTACATATCAATGATGTAATGTTTCATAGTACATGTTTACTGACAGGAAAAGAGAACATATTAAATCTGGTGCATATTTCAGATAGATAACAGTTGCATATTTTGGAAGGTCATCCTCGGATATCATTCAGATATTAGTTGCTCTCATAAAATTCAGATATTACTTGCCCTCAAAAACCAAATTTTTCTCCATAATGCGCGCTATTTTAAATCAAAGTGTCTTTCCTAAATTGTGACCTATATTTTTTTTTAATTGTCTTCATCAGGATAGAATTTGAGGCTGTAAGTTACAAACTACAGATGACTTCATAATAGTAAATGCTAATAGACAGGATCTTTGATTGAGTTGTGTCAGAAATATTTTGGCAAATAATGGCTTTTAAAACAGAATTTAAAACTAAGGCTTTGGTCTTAATTTTTTAACACTGTTTATATTGATCATACATATATATTATATATATGTTATATTGAACATATATGTATTTATCCTGGGGAGAAAAGGTGTTGCTCTTAGGAAGTACAAGAGTATGTTAATAAGGTGATGGGAGAGCATGTCACTGTCCATATCACAAAGGAGAGATGAATATCACATTTGGGACACTGAGAAACAAGGCATGGGAAAACTGAAATATGTAATGAAGTCACTATTTTTGCTGAGATAGTAATTTCCTATTCAGTGGTGCTATGAATTGTAGTTTCCAGGCTTCCCACTTCAAAACACTCCTTATGTTCAGGATTGAAATCAGGGGTGGAAAGGCATTCTACCAAGGTATAGTCTATTAGTAAGCAAGTGCTCCTGTTTTTTATTGATCAAATGTGTTCATAATAGCAGGAATAAACAGTGTCCATTATAAAGAAATGGACTAAAGTCTGAATTAAATTGTGGCTGCTATATGAACAAAAGAAGCATTGAAACAATTGATTTTGTTTCAGGATTACCCATCAGATAAAGACAGATTCAAAAGATGCTTCATTTTCTCAGGAGAATAAAGTGATACTGGGAAAGTAAAAGGGTAGAGTAAAAAAAAAGAAAAAAAAAGAAAAAAAACCCAGTTGTAAGAAAAGAAGTAGGGAAATAAGCTATTGCAGATGCTACTTTAATAACCTTTGCTGCTACAAGTAAATTAAAATAGATGAATCTGAGACAACTGGCAATATGCTATTAAAAAATATCTTTTGTGTGCACTTGAGTTGCAGTTCCCAGAACATGTAGCAAAGACAGTATCATCTTACTATATATTGGGCTTCTGTTTCTACTATTAGTGCATTTTCTTAGTTGGAGCAATCTACGTTACCTTGGTAAAAGTCCAGCAAAATGTTTAAGACTTTCTAACTTCAGGTATTGTGGAAGATCAATCAAATTATAGTCCTTTAAGTAGTTTACTGAATCCAGACATGAATGCTTGCTCCAAACAACAGTGAATGCAGTAGTAAAATTTCTGAAATACATATATAAGGCTTGGACTAAAAGTAAAAATTCTTCAACCCTGTTTAAAAATATATCTTACTGAGGATACTTTTTTCCATGAATATTTTATTCCCCTACATTTTGGCTTTCATGTTTGCTTTCTGAAAAAAAAAAAAAGTTGTTATTTTAAAGTAAAAATTAAAATTTATGATAGTTAAATCAAATTTCAAAGTGAACTTTGAACAGTGATGACAGAAGCTGTAATTAGAGATATAAATATATATGTATGTGTGTGTTTTTTAGTTAACCACGATGTAAAATGCCAGTTTATGTAACCAGCCAACAATTAGGGGTTTTTGATTGGTTGGTTAGGTTTTTTTTTGGATTTGTTTGTTTTTTTTTTAAATTTAATTTCTAGTTTTATTTTCTTTCTTAATAAAGCACAGGATGAAATATTAAAATTAATTTCAAAATGCATTTAAAAAAAATTACACATTTAACTACTTGTGAGGATTTTGTGATTTTTTTTTTTGTACCTCTGAATTAATTTCTGGCAGCATGATTTTTTCAATGTACAAGTACACTCCCTTTCATTGACCTAACTGAAACTTGCAGAAACTCTCTTTAATTACTTTGTCATGAAACCACTACATTTCTCCTTTTCAATGTATTGCGGTATTGTTCCCAAACTGAAATGACCACCATGAATTTGACAAGTTCTTCTCCAAAAGCATTACAATAAATACATTATATGAATGAAGTTGTATTTAAAATGTTCATTATTAAAATTCTATTGTGAGCCAGAACCCATCTCAGTATCTCTAAGGTATTCAGATATTATCATACTGGAACTATACAAGGAAAAAGCATATGGGAAAATATGTTAGTAGATAAATCACTGTATAGCTTTTGGAAGTTATCATTAACTTGATTTATCCTTTAATTTATGTCCTGTCACTGACGTAAATATGATAGCATTGTTATTACAGTGAAGTATTTTTGGTGTGACCCTCAACAATGTATGTTTTACATAATTTTATCTTAGTAAGGTCATGGTTACAACCAACATACTGGGAGAGGCATAATCACATAATGACAGCAAGATGTAATCTGCAATACAATTTCATAAAAAAGTTTTCTGAATGACTTTTGTGTCTTTCTGGACTGCCTATAGGTATGTTTAACAGCTCTTACCAGAACACATCAAGTTAGAAAAAAAGCATATGTTTGGAATATAGAGTCTGTGTTCAGGAACGAGCATTGACTGACCTTTGCAATCTATGGTCCATCATTATATGTTACTAGAAACTTCAGCTTCTTGTGTATAGCTTTCCAGACTGAGATATATAGAAATGACAATAAAGGACTGTGAAGTTAGTCATGTACAAACGGAGCAATTTGACTGTTTCAGTACTAATCTACAGGTACTCAACAAGAATAACTTTTTTTTTTTACACCATATCCTGATGTATCAAATCATCTTTCAAAAATAATCTTAATATGTAACATCCAAGAACCTTTGAAGTATTTAGGTACTTCAGTATCATTGACAGGCTTCATAGAGTCAGCATATTTATCTACAACAGCATAATCCCAGATCACTTTTGAATATGAGATTTTAATTTCTGTCTTATTCCAGAAGCACTGTCAAAAATTATACCTCCTTTCTCAGGCACAGATTAACACCTAATTGCATACTAAGATTTCTGATGATACAGCAAGCTCATAGGTAAAATAATATAAAATATCATTAACAGTATGATGGTGACTTTGTCTAGAAAGGATTAAAATTGTTTTTGACTTCCTTAAATATTGATATTCTAATACCTATTTTACTTAGTGTGAATGGTACCACACTGTTTAACCATACCGTATCTTTTAAATCTTATTCTGTAGATAAAACTGACTGAAAAAACAGCCAACCAACCAAAGAACATAATATAATGATTAAGTATATTCTAAATAATTTTGCTGTTTGATATTATACCATTATCTAGGTGAAGCATGATTATTTTATCCTTTAAAAGAGTGCATATTAAAAGGGGAGACATAAAGCAAAGACTTATTCCCTATATAATTTATTGACCAATTAAAACATTTTGTATGATATTTTCTTGCTTGATTTATTTTGGTCTCATTTGATTCTGAAAAGTCTTCAGGCAAAAGATATTGATGGCTTCTTCCTAGTTACTGGTTATAGCCCTTACACTATTTTAGTGCTACTTGACTTTTCAGCAGCATTTAATATTGCCAATAATGGGATCTTGCTCTACATTTTTTGACACAGTATCATTGGTGCTTCTGACCTTTTCATTCTGTCTCTCCTTCCACTTTACCACTTATCCAGAGTTTGCCAACACGATCACTTGTGTCTCCCAAGTGATCCCAAGTGGGAGAGTGTTTCTCCTCTTTTAATTGAAATTTTATACTTGCATTATGGTTTCTTGCGAAATATTGCACTCAGTTTGGTCACTTTTTGGTCTTTATGAGCATATATTCATAATAAAAATTGGTGTTATTGTGAAGGTCTTTGTAAACGACACTTAACCTTGTAAGCAAGGTTCAGGAAGGTTCAGGAAAATTCAGGAAAAAGGAATGTCATAAAATTAATACTAGAAAATTATGAGTTTTAGAAAATCATGAAGGTTACATATTACATATTTTGTTCTGGTTTATTCAATAATTGGAACTGAAATGTGGTAGAATGATGAGATTTATTGAGGGTAAAATTTTCCTTGAGAGGAAAGCCTTTTCTGTAATTAAAAAAAAATATTTTGGACTTCTTAGTAGGATGCAAGTCCTATTGTTAGAGTGAGTTGGCCCTGTGCACATAGGTAAATTCTGTCACAAAAAGGAAAACTCCACGTTCCATGTTCACCAAGAGAACATGGAATAACGAATACTCATTTTTTCCCCACCTTTCAAGAAAATAAGCTAATAGGGTTCAATAGACACTTATATTTGTCTGCTTGTTTTCCAAGTATTAAAGATTTATTTGAGCCTACTGAGAACAAGATTTTCACCTCTATGTGTATTTCTACAAACTGGAGCTCATTGACAAAACTTGATTTTGAAAAAGGTATAACAGTTTGAATGGTAAATGAAACAGAAAGAGGAGAAGCTGATGGGACTCTAGAGGGACTTGAACAGTGGATATTTAGCAAGGGCATATATTGCCGTTTAGGAAGTGTCACTACTTAAAAGGAAAGTCCAAACTTTCCTTTAGCCATGACTCAAGCTTAAAAAAGTCTGCTTTGTAATCTTGCATGCTCTTTGAGGAGATATATAATTTAAGTTTATATTTTTTGTATTTGAATTGATTTGTAGGAATTTCTCAGAAACTCTTTGCCCTCCCCCAGTTCTATTTAGGAAATTATTCTTTGAGCATTTATGCTATTATGTCTTTGTTAATGCTGCAACTTACAAAAGGGGGAAATGAGAACAGATGAGCAGTATCACCACCCAAGGAGGTTAGGGTGGTTTTTTTGGGGGTTTTATTTTTGTTTGTTTGTTTGTGAGGGGGATTTTTGTTTATGAGTTTCTTTCTTTTTACTGGGAAAAGTAGCTTAGAGAAACTGAAAATAAGAGATTAGAAATCAGCTTGATTATCTTTTATATTAAATGAAATGAAACAATGTAAGTTGATTTGAATGCCTTTGTGTTTTATACTGAATACCACTGAAGAGCAAACAGTACAGACTAAATAATAGGATTGTTTCAGGGGTTTTGTATTTGCTTATTTTTGTTTTCATTGATTAATTATATGAATTGTGAAAATAGAACTTCTTGAGGTTATTGCTAAATTCTTGCTAGTTATGCATCTCCATTTCAGTTACCAAGAACAAGATTAATGATGAAGCTACTTATTTTATCAGCGTAGTGTCTCTTATTGCAGTAACTGTGAGTAGTTATTCGGAGCATCAAGTTAGATCCAGGAAGTTTCTGATCTTTTATGCTCACTCATATGTTCAAAAAATAAATCAGTCTAAACAAATGTGTGCTTCTGACACATGTCTTCAAACACCAGTTTATCAAAGAAGGTATTTTTGTGACTTCATAGTAAAGTGTAGCACCATCAGACTTTTCAAATTAAATACAAGTTATTTAATCAGATAAAGATAAGAATAGCATTGAATACAGTGGATAGACTGCAGATTATTAAGGAGTTCTATCTAGCCTTCCATTCTTGAATTTCATTCTTAGCTGAAAAATAAATATTACCACAGCAGGTAAGTCTTTATACATCAAACGCTATGTCCAGTATTTTTTCCGGGCAAATTAATTTTAACAGTAAATACTACATAATGTGTTATATTTGAATTATCTTTTTCTTGATTTACTACCATCATAACAGGACACTGAAATGTATTCTTTCAATTTAGACAATTCATAGCATGCCTTGAACTTTCTGTCCTGGAATCTTTGCTATTAAGACAGCCCATTTTTTTGGTCCTTAATGTGCCATCCTCTTTGATATACTGTTCCCTCATATGTTCAGTTGGGTGCCTCCACAAGAAAACCTGAATAAACATAACCTAAATGAGAATCTGATCACAAAGATGTGTTGTTTTTTTTTAAAGACTGATTATTAAATTTCCCTGTCAAACCCTTCTTTTGTCATTTGGTGTCTTTTAAAATCTCCTGAAGATACTGCATTAATGACTAACTCTTATGTTAAGTTTGTTTCTCTTTAGTGACAGCCAACATGACGTAGCTTTTCCTGATAACCCACAGAAAAAAAAAATAAAAATCAAAGATTTGCTTGGCTTGTTGCTTGCCTAGATGTTCTAATAGAATAGGTAAGAGATAGTTTATTCAGGTTTCTTTCATGGATACTGTGGGTTAAGGCCTGTAGGCAGCTAAGCCCACACAGTTACTTGCTCATTCCTTCCCAGGCAGGATGGGAAAGAGTATCAAAAGGGTAAAAGTGAGAAAACCCATGGTTTGAGGTAAAGAGGGTTTAATAAGTAAAACTAAAGCTTCATGTGCAAGCAAAGCAAAATAAGGAAATAAGCAAAGAAAAAAAGGAAATAATCTACCACTTATCAGCAGGCAGATGTTTAGCCCTTTTCCTGGAAAGCAGGCATTCATTATGTTTGATACACTGGAGGGAAGGAACGTCATCCAGAGGGACCTCGACACGCTTGTGTGGTAGGCTGATGGCAACCTCATGAAGTTTAACCATGACAAGCGCAAGGTCCTACACCTGGGTCGGAGCAATCCCAGGCACAGATATGGGTTGGGCAAAGAAGAGATTCAGAGCAGCCCTGCAGAGAAGGACCTGGGGGTGTTGGTCGATGAGAAAATGAACATGAGCCAGCAGTGTGCGCTTGCAGCCCAGAAAGCCAACTGTAACCTGGGCTGCATCAAAAGGAGTGCGACCAAAAGGTTGAAGGAGGTGATCCTGCCCCTCTACTCTGCTCTCATGAGACCCCACTTGCAGCATCATGTGCAGTTCTCATGTCCTCTACATAAAAAGGACATGGAACTCTTGGAACAAGACCAGAGGAGGGCCATGAGGATGAACAGGGGACTGGAGCACCTAACATATGAAGATAGGCTGGGAAAGTTGGGTCTGTTCAGCCTGGAGAAGAGAAGGCTGTGTGGAGACCTCATAGCAGACTTCCCTTATCTGAAGGGGGGCTATAGGGATGCTGGGGAGGGACTCTTCATTAGGGACTGTAGTGACAGGACAAGGGGTAATGGGTTAAAACTTAAACAGGGGAAGTTTAAATTGGATATAAGGAAGAAATTCTTTCCTGTTAGGGCAGTGAGGCACTGGAATGGCTTGCCCAGGGCGGCTGTGAATGCTCCTTCCCTGGCAGTGTTCAAGGCCAGGTTGGACAGAGCCTTGGGTGGCATAGTTTAGTGTGAGGTGTCCCTGCCCATGGCAGGGGTGTTGGAACTAGATGATCTTAAGGTCCTTTCCATCCCTAACTATTCTATGATTATGTGATTCTATGTTTAAGGGATGCTTGGGAAAACAAATGTCATAACTCCAAATGTCCCCTGCTCCTCCTTTTTTGCCCAACTTTTATTGCTGAGAGCAATATCCTATGTCATGGAATATCCCTTTTGTCAGTTTGGGTCAGATGTCCTGGCTGTGCTCCCTTCCAGTTTCACACTCAAGTTATTAGTTGGTTGGGGTAACATGAGGAACAAAAAAGGGCCTTAACACCGTGTAAGCACAACTCAGCAAAATGTAAAATATAGCACTATGTACCTTGTCTTTCTTATGACATGGCTATGGCAATAAAGACGTTGAGCTGTTTTGATGCTCTTGCAATCCTAAGTTGACAATGCTTGGCAGAAGACAATGCATGAGAATGACCAGAAAGCAAAAACAGCTCACTTCGTATGTGACACAATATTCCTGTCGATATTGGATACAGGTGGTCAGATGACAAATTGTCCTTTTCTAAAGTCTTAAAAATTTACTTTAATATCCAAGCTTAGTGTTTTTTTGCTAAGGTCTTTGATTATGCAACAGAGATATGATGGTGTAATGTTGCCTTTAGATCCTATTTATCATATTTAAAAGAAGATTATCCCAGCCAAAACCAGCATTCCTATCTTACAAAATGTATGTCTTACGATGCAGTGAATAAAAATTTATAGATACGATAGCACAGCTGTATGCAGGGCAATGTGCCTTGCAGTTATACACTGAGCTTCATTTGTTATGCGTTGGTAATAATGTCAGTTTCATTCCTGTGATATTAACGGAAAGAACATGCTGTCATTTTAAATAGAGCCTCTCATTTGTGACATTATTCAGCTGAATAACTATTTAAAACTTGCACACAGAAATATTTGCTGTACAGCACAATTACTGAACTGCAATATCAGCATAAGAGCATTACAAGATCTGGAGGTTCTGAACTTTAAAGAAGATGAGAAATGTAAAATTCATCTTGAAGTGAAAGTATTACGAGACTATATGTAATGACAATGGTGATGATGACAGATAACTGCAACAAAGAAATGAAAGTTTTTGCTATGCATTACATCTTGAAATTGTTGAATATGGTCTTAGCAAAAGGGGTCACTTCTATAGATTTTGCATGTTGATGATAAGTAACACAATGCAGATTTGCAAGGCCATGAGAAAGTCCTCATTTAATCATATTTAAAATGAAAAATGTTATACTAGAAACAGCTGTCTAAAATGATCTTTTAATTTTGTGATGAATGCCATTTGAACATATGAGAAGAGATTATCAATATGGTTTTGATAATTATTTTTATTATTCCTAATACTTACAATTTTTTGAAAAACAATAAAGGTGACAAAATTTGCCTGTTAGGAATGCAAATGTACTACAGATCTTTCATTTTAGTAATATTGTACATCCTTAAATTATATGCTTTATATTAAATAGAATCATAGAATAGTTAAGGTTATACTGTGTGTATAGCAGTTGCCAGAATAAATTAACCACATATCCTGTGACCATTAAATACCAATGGATTTAGCAATTTATTTATTATTTCAGTAGAAATCAGATATTGCATTTTTTCAGTACTATACATACCAAAGCTTATTGTCTATAAAATGCATTATACTCCCTAGAATATTGAATTAATTTCTATGACAGAATTCTAAACATATATTAATTTAAAACCACCTAAAATAAACAGTATTATAATTATATAATTATAACAGCTGAGCTAATTTCCTCTTGTTTCATTTGATCATCAAGAAATATTCTGTAATCCTCCCTCATTTCGACAAACCAACCTAAGGTAATATAGTCTAAACATGAGGGCATTTTATTACTAAGCTTTGAGCTGGATTGCAAATTTACCGAAACACCAAATTCTACAGCAATCAATCAGAATCTTTTTCAATAATCACTTCATTAGTACACTTTGTTTTCTGTCTCTTAACCAGAAATTAATTCACAGTAGAGTGAGGCTCTTAGGGTTACGGAATTTTACTTGTTTATGTAATTCCTACTTAGGTCAGTCATTCAGCTCAGCTTCAGCTGTCTATCCCATTAATGTAATTTTTGACCAAACCTCTTAATCTGAACTCGTTCTACTGGTGGCCACTCAAGCAGAATATCAACAGTTTCACTTCATACATATTTATATCAATTTATTAATAAACTTCAAAGACAAAAGTTCTATTGTCAGCTTTAGGTATATCTGGCTTAATAAGATTAATTTATTAGTAGTTTGCAACTAGTGTCTCTTTTTTTCCCTGAATCCAGGGGTAGAAAAGGCAATATATGAAAACGGCAACCTGGAATACCCATCCTGATTGAAATGACAGCCTTAAAATGTAAGGGATATGATCCCAGTTGACTTTGTGTTGTTAGTTCTGCAAGGATGATCTCCAAGGAGAAGCTTCCAGAGAGAAAGTCAGACTTCCAGAACTCTCTGATCATTGTATTAGTTGCAGACGAACTTAAAAGAATTTTCCTTCAGTCATTTCAGTTATCACATTATCAAAAATAAGATGTATGTATTGTTCCCACTTTTCCACCTACAAATGTTTGCTTTGTCTTGTTTTCCTTAATCCAAAGCTAAACCAGTTTTGGAACAGAATGTATGACATTAGCCACTCTTGGACAGAAAATGTAAATCAGAAAAGCTGCTCTAATTGATATTTTCATTGAAAATTTTATTAGAGAGATCCAAAAAGGAAGCAGCACAAATAGAAATTTCATGAGCAATCTCTTCAGTTCAGTGCTAAGATACACTAAATGACATAAAACAGAGCTGAATGGCTCATCCAGAGCTGAAATAGGCAGACCTAAGATACCAGCAGTCTGATGATATTCCCTGCAGAGCATATATTCCTTCAGTCTGGCAGCACTGAATTCACTTAAGGGGGGTGACTTGTGATGTGTGCCTGATTTCTAGAGCATATATATGTAATTTGTTTGCTCTTGGCTAACAACTTTTTTTTTTTAATTTTGTTTTCATTCTTTCCACCTTATCTCAATCTTTCTTGAAACAGATGAGTCTCAAAAAATAAACAAAAAATACTGGCAGTTTTCAGTCTACCTTTCCATCTTGAATTTAACAGACAAATGGTATGGAACTTTAAGCACAGTAGTAAAAGCTGCCTTTGCAATCTGCTGTTTGGCAATTTACAATTAGGCGGTGGAAAGATTTAAATGTTTAAGAGATGTCATTTTCCTACCACAGCTCTTAGTACTTCAGCTATGATTTACTTCTTCACAGAAAGGAGTGGGAGAAGGAAGGAGTAGAGGTTTTGAGGTAGCCAAATAATCCAAGCACTTCATTCAGATTTTGCCAACTTTCACGGCCTGATTTTTGCAGACAGACCTCTCAGCCCAATCCAAGGTTCCTAAGTGCAAAATGTGGAAGGATCTTCTGGCAGGAGTCATAGTAAAATCTGTGTCTTAGTTACAAAAGGATTACACATCAGGTCTTAGCTCTCTGGAAATTTCACAGCACTGCTCTTAAAACCTTAATTCTACAACATGCTAGAATATTGGATAATGACATTAAAATAACTAACGCTAGATCTCTGTATTTAAAACATAGGAAAATGTTAAGACTGAAGCTATATTTGGGTATATTCTGTATTGAAAGTTATTAAAGTTATACTTAGGGTATATAAATCACAAAAGGATTGTCAAAAAATAGCTCTCCAGATGGCCTTGTTAGGTCCTGTGGATTTCATGCCCAGAGCGCCAGCTACTGACTAGATTTGGTCTTAGTGCCACTAACTGGTGTCAGACTGGGGACACAGGGGACTTTGCCTCTCATGCCAGCAACTGGAAAGAGTAGGTGGTCTCATGCCAGCTACTGGACTTGGTGAAGGTCTCTGCTGCCAGCTGCGAGGGCAGGAATGGTGTGTGTCCTGAAAACCAGCTACTGGGGGAACTGGTGTGAGTGAGGAAGGTGAGGAGCTCAATACTGGCAGCTGGAGCAGAACTGCAAGTCACACCACCTATGCCTAGTGCCCACTGCTGGAGAGGGCCAAAATGTTGTGTGGTGGAGTTTACATGCCTCATTCGCTAACAAAATTCAAGCTGGACCAGCCAGTGGGTGGAAAGCCATTGGTCCAGCAATGAATGTGAGGGCATCGGGTCTGTGCTGGTATTTGGGGGGACCTGAGTGTGGAGTGCCTGTGAGACTAGTGTTATTGTGTGTATCTGTTTTCTGGTGAGTATCAGACTGAAATTGTGGAAAAGTAGGAGACCCAAGAAGCAGTTTATAGGGCCTGAGATGAAGGCAGTGGTATTGGATGGACAAAAGGACCATGCTGTGCCAGTAACTCAGGGTGACCCACAAATGTGTGTGTCCTTGTGGATCTTGTGAATTGTTTGTGTTTTCACTCCTGAAGTTCAGCCTCTACCACAAAGGACTTGGCTTTCTACACTTACATTTTATACAAAACTTATATATATGTGTAGGCAGCATCTTATCTGTGGTAGTACATGCAACTGGCCATGCATGTATGTGGGCACATGCTGAGCGTTGCTGCTGGTTAAGCCTACAAAAAAAACAGCAGTTCTGTCCCTCAGTCTGGCACAGAGACCCCTGGTCCTTGGATGTCCAGAGCTGGGCTCCAGGAGCAGAGCAGGAGGAATTCCTGGGCATGGAGCTGCTGGAAGCAGCAGCAGCTCCTAACATCCCTTCATTATTCAGATGCACTTTCAGTGAACCTGTGGAATAAACAGTAATAGATGATGAGTACTTAAAAAAGTAAAAGAGTTTAAAAATTTTAACTATGAAGAAACTAAAACTACTGGTGCTTTTCTTGTTGCACAGCAGCAAATCTGTGACAATAGCTATAGGAAAAAAAAAAACACCCTGAAAACATGGAAATAATGCTAATTACACTTTTTAAAAGCACCTTAAAAAAATAAAAAGATATGAATTTTTGAATTTTGATCTAAAGTGTAAAATCTAGCAGACTAATATAAAATGTCCAGTTCATATAGTTGTCAGAATAAAGTTGGTTATGATATGAGATTTTTCTGGATAGGATTTATTATTTTAATTTTTCAGTGGGGGAAAATGACTTTAACATTTTTAAAATAAAAGCCTTATTTTTATTCCAAAGTGAAGCCTTGGTCCAAGAAAGAGTTAGGGAATACATTACGCACAGCAGTATAAACAGTTTCTAATGCACTGTCTTGATTTTGCTTAATTTTTCATTTCCTGTGTTATCTGCCTGTGGGGAACTACTCAGTTTTGCTTACCAGAGTGAATACTCATGACTGAGACTATATATGAGTGTATGGCTTGTATGGCTTATTGAATATACAAACTCAGTAAGTATGAGCAATCACTTATATTTTTTCTTCAAAGTTCCAAACTCAAGATAATTACGTGCACAAGGAAGGGCCGGAATCAGTCTTTGGTAAACAGAAAAAAAACACGGAATGGAAATAGCTGCAGCTGGTAATAAATGTACTGGAAATCTCACACAGAATAAAGCAGAAGTGATGTAAAAGCATTATAAACTTTCACAAAGTAAAATTTATATTTCCTCTTTTGCCAGTGCACACTCTTTAGGTGTGCAGAATCATATTTCACAGTAGAACAGGACCTAAAATGTGAAAAATAGAGAATTAACGTTGTTTTCGCTCTGTTATCACTGATAAGCATATATAACCTGGCCTCAGTAATGTAGCTTGCACTAGAGATTTTCCCTGGTATTCAATTAGTGAGTGAGTTTTATAAAGCTATCATCTCCCTAATTGTAAATAGCAACAAATGCAGGCAGGAAAGAATATAATTTGTGACTACAGAATTCAGTCCTATTACTATTTTTAGTGTTAACATTGTCCAGATTACATATTAGCAATAAAGCTGCATAAATTTCTGTACTTGAATTTAGACACATAATCTATTCAACAAGTGAGTTAATTTTTTTTTTTTCCCTTCTTACTTTAACCACCAGTTTCTTCTGTGGCAGTTATAATAGTTAATAATTTCAGTTTCTATGCCTACCAACACTTTCCAGAAGACACCCAAAATACTGATGTTAGAGTATAAAATAGTAAATCACTTGCAAAGAAGTATTCTGCCTCCCACATAATTCTGTATTTTAATGTTAAAACCTCTAAACTCAGTAACTACAAACAATAAGTAGGTATCTCCAAACTACTTCATTCAGATCTTAGTACTGAGTACTAAGACTAGGTACTTAATATTAGCCTGGACTAGTTTGATCTACAGTAAAAATAAGTGATTAATTTCCTTACAAAGATTTTTGTAAGAACTTCACTAATTGGTGAAGTTCCTTGGACCCCTTTTTCATTGTATCATGTCCCAGAATAAGTACATTTTCTAAGGAAAGGATATTTAAGGTTAGAGAAATATTCATATGGAAAATTATATGCCATTTCTCTCAAGTCTCTGAAATTCAGCCAAACTTACCTTCGTATAAACATTTCTGAAAAAGAGAAATATAGTCTCTGTTTTGCACCTCAGCAAATTCTTTTTTTGTCATGACTGTCCATGGGGCACTCTGCCCATACAGTATACAAAGCAATACCTATCTCAGAAAAAGAGAAAAAGAAAAAGGAAAAAGAAAGTTTAAAAATATTTTACCTTCATTCCAGTTTCACTAGCCACTTCATTTTGATCATTGAATAGAATGGATTTTTTGCACGCATGCCTACCTGTTGGGATTTTGCGCATGCACTTTGCTGCAATACAGGAAAGAAAATACGTTTGTGCTTAGCTGAAGTTGCAGTTAACGGTATACTGGGCAATGATCCTAGGTTCCTCTCTTTCACATTCATATTTTGTACATAGACTAAATCAATAATTTGGGTTTTCTACTTGGAAAACTTGAATCTGATTTTCTGAATTCCTTCTTTTCAAATAACCTTTCACATATTTGGAGCTGTCCAGGCCAGTTGTCACAGTGAAGTTGCAGCATTTCTGCCCTTTGTCTCTTATTTTGAGCTTCTAAAACAATGGGAGAAACAAAATTCTTAGCCACAAGAACAAAAGCAGTCCTCTCTGTGGGACTTAACTGGAAAAAACCTCCATGATATCTTAGCAAACGGATATTGAGATTTTTTTCAAAGGTTTTATTAAAAAGAAACACCTTTAAGCATACATTTGGGATAGTTTTCAGAAGAGAAGAAAAATCATGAAGGTAGTATACCTGCTGAAAGCCTTTTGCTGTTTTTGAAGCATAAGTAATATTCAGCTTCTTGTGAAAAGGCTGCCAGAATTTTTAACATTGCTAAAGCAAATATTTCCTTCATCCTCAAAAGTGAAATTAATATGTTCATAGAATATTTATTAAAAAAAAATGTTTGAAGTGTTGCATTCAGAGACTAACATTAGGTAGTACTGGGCAGCGTTGCAAATGGTTGACAAGCATTTAGCCTAAAACCCCCAATGTCTTACAATGGAAGCAGTTTTTCAGCTTTGGCTAATTGTGACCTTTGGGTATCCACATTTATTTTATTTATTTTTTTTTAATTAGAAAAACTCTAGGGTTCTTTTGGTAAAGATTTTAAGTTTTGGTTGGCTTGGTGGGTGTTTTGGGAAGGGGAGGGAGTCAGCTTCCTTTCAGATGGCAAGGCTGTATACCTCTCTTGTTGTGCTCTGTCAAATTAAAGGTAAACTATAGGGATCTGTATACCACATAGAAGACCAGACAACAGTTTCATAATTACCCTCTGAACACTTGAGATCTGAATAACATGTAGAGCCAACTGTTTTGTCATAACCCTCTGTAATAGTCTCTTCACACCCTTACTAAGCTTACCGTTTTGTAACTCGCTTTACTCTTTTAAGTATTTCACATTTTGGCTTACATAGCAATTTCATTCCACTTCTGGATGGAGAATGTGTTTCACTGAGTTTAGAAATCTGTGGGTGTCAAATACTGCTACCAGTTATCAGTGTAAATAGGAACAGGACCATACCCTACCTGGTGTTCACTTGAAGATGCAAAATAGAAGGAATAACTGGAACGCACTCTTCCTGAGTTCCACTGCTTAAACAAAAAAATCAACTTGCTTCAAATGTCCTCAAATCCTGAAAGTTTTTACTAATTAAATAACAGATTACCTCTAAAACATTTGCTAGGTATTGAGACAATAACTGGTATCTGCTCTATATGGGAATATTCCATATAACTCCTCACTGTGCTCTGGAAATAATGAGCACAACTCTTAATATCAAAGGAAATAGATTTAAAAAAAAAATAATAAAAATCAGGCATTATGAAATGCAGTAATAAATGTTACCCAAGCATGGAAAATGTAAGTGATCTTTTTGGTACTGCATTACATCTCCTTCTGTGAAGGAAAAGAAAACCCTAAAGAATATAGCATGCTGCCCAAGGCAGCTCTGCACCATTAAAATCTATTTCTTTTCTCCCGGAGATTTAAAAGAGGATAAATATCTCAAAATTGAGTAACAAAAAATCATTGTCAGGAAATTAAAGTTGTATGATGATTATCATCACTGCATTTTGTATTTTGTTTTCAACCATAAAAAATTTTTGAACAATTGTTGTTTAAAACCTTTCTAAAAAGTCAAATAAATTAAATGAATAGTACCTCCTCAGTAACTGCTTGATGGAATTCACTTTTATGATTATGAGTTCTGTTTTGGTAAAATGATTATTTTATGTAACTGACATTTTAAAGCTATTATATAGAATTCTTTCACTGAGTGATTCTGAGTTTAATTATTTACCTTTTCTCACTGTTTCATTCTTCTTGTGTTCACCCTCTGCTTTATATTAGCTCACAAATATAAGAGAAAGGCTGAATTGTAATGCCCATAATGCACATCATTTTATCCCCAGAAATTAAAGAATCACAGAAGCATTAGGCTTAGAAGGAACCTCTGGAGATCATCTAGTCCAATACCCATTAAACTGATTGAATAGATACATATCCTGACCCATTTGGTGGCCTGCTATGATGGGGCTACAGAACTGATGGACAGGGGTAGAGCAGTTGATGTCATCTACCTGGACTTGTGCAAAGCGTTCGACACTGTCCCACATGACATCCTTGTCTCTAAATTGGAGCGACATCAATTTGATGGATGGATCACTCGGTGGAGAAAGAACTGGCTGGATGGCTGCACACAAAGCGTGGTGTTCAATGTCTCCATGTTCAGCTGGAGACCAGTAATGAGTGGTGTCCCTCAGGGATCGGTGTTGGGACCAATCTTGTTTAACATCTTCATCGCTGACATGGACAGTGGGATTGAGTGAGCCCTCAGCAAGTTTGCCAATGACAGCAAGCTGTGTGCTTCGGTTGATGTGCTGGAGGGAAGGAATGCCATCCAGAGGGACCTTGACACACTTGTGAGGTGGGCAGATGCCAACCTCATGAGGTTTAACCATGCCAAGTGCAAGGTCCTACACCTGGGTGGGAGCAATCCCAGGCACAGCTACAGGTTGGGCAGAGAAGAGATTCAGAGCAGCCCTGTGGAGAAGGACTTGGGGGTGCTGGTCGATGAGAAAATGAACATGAGCCTGTAGTGTGCGCTTGCAGCCCAGAAAGCCAACCGTATCCTGGGCTGCATCAAAAGGAGCATGACCAGCAGGTCGCTTGAGGTGATCCTGCCCCTCTACTCTGCTCTTATGAGACCTCACCTGGAGTATTGTGTGCAGTTCTGGTGTCCTCAACATAAAAAGGACATGGAACTGTTGGAACAAGTTCAGAGAAGGGCCATGAGGGTGATCAGGGGACTGGAGCACCCCCTGTATGAAGACAGGCTGAGGAAGTTGGAGTTGTTCAGCCTGGAGAAGAGAAGGCTGTATGGAGACCTCATAGCAGCCTTCCAGTATCTGAAGGGGGGCTATAGATATGCTGGGAAGGGACTCTTCATTAGGGGCTGTAGTGATAGGACAAGGGGTAATGGGTTAAAACTTAAACAGGGGAAGTTTAGATTAGATATAAAACAGAAGATCTTTCCTGTTAGGGTGGCAAGGCACTGGAATGGGTTGCCCAGGGAGGTTGTGAATGCTCCATCCCTGGCAGTGTTCAAGGCCAGGTTGGACAAGGCCTTGGGTGATATGATTTAGTGTGAGGTGTCCCTGCCCACGGCAGGGGGGTTGGAACTAGATGATCTTAAGGTCCTTTCCAACCCTAATGATTCTATGATTCTATGACCTCAACACAGAAATTTAATGATCATTATGCATCTTTTCTCAGTAGATAACTACTTCCAAAATAATTCTAAATTCTAGAAAAAAAAACCTGTAATACAAATCACAGAAGAATCTATGGAAACACAAGTATATAAAAATTTGTTCAGTAGTAAGCCAAAATGAAGATTTATTCAGGGCAATAAAGAAAAATCAAAGTACATCAGAACTTTCTGAATGAAATCTCTGGCAGGAAAGTCAAGTGATGTTATGGGGTGGAAACTTTTGCAAAAGTTGCCTATTAGACATGGAATCTAAAACTGAAATGTAAGACATTTTCTACAAGGTTTTTTTTTAATACTGTCATATTAAAATCATATACATGATAGTTTATATGTGACGATACTGTCTTGCATAACTGAAGAAAAGGATGTGCATATATCTTTGCAGACTGTTTGCCTAAAATTAAAAATTTTTTAGTTAAAAAAATTGTGACTTGTAGGGTGTTCCCATAAATAATATTACAGCATTCCTTAAGTGTTATGAAATTTCCAGCATCTGATGGTTGCCTTGGTTGCAGCCAGTAACAGATGTTTCAAAATGTAAGCCAGGTCATGAGCCACAGAACAGAATAAACAGCTTTTTTTTTCTTTTTTGAAGATATGAAATTGTATCTTAGTTTATTATGCTAGCTAAGTTACAAAATTTCCACTACCTTGGTTCTTTCTTTGTCTCCTTCTCAAACAGAGCCAGAAACTTAGTCTGAGTCAGGCAAGCCTCAGTTTACATTGTTCTGCCAATTTTCAGATGTCATTTATTCTCTGTCATTATACTATAAACAGACTTTTAATTTATGGAAAATTTAAAAGAGAGGTAGTACAAAACTCTTATTTTGGGGCAGGAGGTTCTACAAAATTTAGGGATTTCTAGTAACCTCAATTGTCTTGAGGAGAGGGAGAAATACAGTCTCCAAAATGCATTTTGCTCTCAAATGCTCATAATACCATTTGTGTGTATGTTAGTTTTTGCTTTGTTTTGGTTTTTTTTTCCTCATTCTTTCATGGTTGGGTTCCTTGTTCAATCTTTTCCCTTTCTTGCATGCATCTATTTGTAAGGGCTGATGGAAACCTGGGCATATTCGCATACCAATAATACCAGCATTATCTCAAGACAGAATACTTATTTTTTCCTCTGATTTTGCAGACACCTTTTCAGTTCACAGAGCTATTGCTTTGAGAGTCTGACTAGAGATGATGGTGTTTATTATTAGTCTGGTATTGTATTCAAAACTCCCAGTTTTTCTATTGGAAAAGCAGAAATGTTTATAAGGCGCAGTGAGGTATTCAATGTACTGTATGTTAATATAGTGTTTTCATGAAATTATGTTGATATTAAATCTGCTTTGGGATTTGCATTCCACAGAGGAAAAAGGCAATAGGTAATTATATTATTTCTTTTCCAGTTGCATGTGTCTACATTTGCCAGAGAATAGTGTTGTAGAAGACAACTGAGAGGTCAAAACATTTAGAGTGCTTCCCTCTTAACTCCTTTTTTATCATTATTTTTACATTGATCTTGATGAAACTTGGAGGAGAGCTGTGGATACTGTAGGTCTGCAGACTTCTGAATAGAACCTGAAGCTGTGTAAAAGAGACTCTTTGAATCCAGTTAAAACAGTTTTATCTGACTGTTCACTGATTCCTCTTCACTGTTCATGATGTGCTTGTGGCAAAACGCTTCTCCTCATGATTGTGAAGATTACTCTCTACAATGCTCCTTCTGACAATGTGAATATTGACATGCACTTATAAAGGTCAGGCAGCTCCTACAGTTATAGAGTGAGAGACTGAGAACGCTAACTCCAGCAAGGCTCTGAGAAGAGTTTAACCTTCAAATTACAAAACAAAGCGCTCAGCATAGCCAGGACTTCAGCCAACTTCAAAGTTAACCTTACTTCTCTGCAAACACAAATGTGGACTTCAGTGTTGTCCCAGCAAAAGGAAAAAGAAAAAAAAAGAAATCAAACACCTAAGTGGACATATACATCAATCAGGAGTTTTCTTTTACTTTTTAAAATATTGGTAGACTGCATGGAAAGAGTCACTTTTGGATTTCTCAGCTTTCAAAACAAATAATGGCTTTTTCAGCTTTTAAGAGCATTGTGCAGAAAGATAAACCATCCCATACATTTATTTTTTCTTATTGTTCTGACATTAGATCAAAGAAGTTATTCCTAGTGAAGCACAGAAACCATCTTAGCTCACCTTTGAAAATTCTTCTGTATTTGCTATCATGTGGATTCAGGTTCAGAGCACAGCTGAAGTAATTAAAGTCTGTAGGAATTTAGTTGTCTATTAGCCATAATATCCAGTGGTACAGTGCAAGAAGTATGAAAGTGTAGAAGCAGAGCTGCAAATGAGAATGAAGGCTCACTTTTCATCTTGATAGAGTGTAAAAAATAATATTTTTAATTTTTAATTCAACACATTTATGCTGTGGCAGTAGAGGCAGTAGGCTCACACTTCATATAAATTAAGATGATTATTTGGCTTGTAGGAGAATTAAGGAGACATTATGATGAAGAATATACTGGGCAAGTAATGAAGAACTGTATGTAAGTCTTGGTTACCTAGGAAAGGCATTGCTTTCTGAGTTTGGGCACTTTTTTTTTTTTTTTTAAATGCATTTAACTTTCCCAGTTTAAAGTTTGACATCTGGCAGATTTTAGGTGGTGTAGAAATCATTCTTAATGACCTTTCCACCTCATCAGTGGGGCCACCACTCAAGTAGCAAAGTGCCAATCAGTTGCTCTTGTGCCTCTTTAGCTTCAAGATAGTACTGGAGAGCTTTTTGCACAGATCATGATCTCTCTGCTTCATATGCTGTTTATTTTGACTATAGTTAAAGGTCTTCTGGCTTCTCCAGTATAACCCACTAATTTTCTTGAATGTTTTTTTTCTCCAGGTTAAGATACAGTATGCTGTTTTCATTCTCCCTTGACCATCCCCACCTCCCCTCAAAGAAAAGTTTTCACTATATTTGAAAGCAAGGAAAATAAAATAAAATTAACTGTGCTGCTTTATTTGAAATATGAAAATGAAAGATTAAAAAACAATCATTTAAGGCATTTTATTCTACTGCAGATCGAATTAAATTGATTTTTTTAAATGAAATTGAAAATTTCATGATGAATTAGAGTGTGAAATAAATCACTTCTTATGGAAAAAAATACAGTATGAAATCAAAGAAAATAAATGTGAATTATACAAGGTGTTTAAGCTGAATGAAGAAAATAACCAAGGGTGTTCTCTTCTCTGGACTTGACTTAAACCACTTTGTCTGAGGTATCATTTATTTTTGGCTTATATCAAGTTAATTCTTACTTAATACATTCTTGCTGGTTAATACAGTCTTACAGATTACTGAATAAAATAAATAAATATATTTATTTCAAATAAATGTTTGAAATAAAAATATTTATTTCAAAATATGTACCAAATGGTTTTACTTTTTCCTGAAAAATTAACTAGAGCAAACTTACACTATCCTCTTGGTATAAAGTTAACAGGATATTGGACTGCTTTTCAGACATTGCAGCACTGCAATAAGCTTTCTAGGCTGAAAAACTATTAAAATCCCATAAGTACATATTAACGTAATACAGTAAAATGGTACAGTTCACTGATACTTGAACCAAGTGTAATAATTTTTTTTATCTGATCAAATTTACTAATGTCTAATCCATACAGATATAGCATAGCTTCTCAGATCTGCCTTAAAATTAAGTTCCAGATAAGTTTCTGTATTTTATTTTAAAATTTGTTACATAATTTATAAAACATAAGTATGTGCTTCTTGTGTACTGTCCTGAGTAAAATTATCTTGGGCAAAATTTTATTTTTTGGGTTTGTACAATCAAAGCCTAATCCAGACGCCCAGAATAAACAATGATATTTCTGAGTTACTCTATAAAGAAAATAAATTACCTTCTTTAAAGTATTATGCAATGTAGAAGACTTCATTTTCAAAAGTAAAAATAACAGGAAAAGTATCTGCTTTCTTCTCTTATTTTAACTTCAGAACTGTTCATTTCTGAATATCTTTACTGTCAAGGACATTATACTGCAGGTGAATATAACACCATTTTATCTGTCCACACTCAAACTCACTATCTGAGTTACCTGCTACCCATGTATTACTCATTTAGATATATAAGTTGCTTCCAGGATTCTTCACCTGAAAACGAGACTTGGTGTGTAGAAGTTCTGCGAAATACACCAGGAAGAGATGTTGTGAAGCACAGGAACTAGATTTCTTAATTGCTGATATTTTCTAAATCTATAGGGTCAGCTCAGGATTCCAGAAACTTAAAAGTAAAAAATCCAGCTGGGAGAGGAGTTGCACTTGTTGATGAATCCTAATTTCAACTACCTTGGAAATTAATTAAAAAAGATCACAAATCCTCAATAACTATTGCTTTACAATTGTAAAGAAGACTGTGTAAGCACAAAGATGTCAGATTCCCAAAAAGAAGGATTAAAACAGGCTTTCTTTTACGTTACTGCCACTAAAAAAAAAAATAAAAGTCAGGTACTTTTTACAGGTTCTTCAATGCATTGCACTGCCTTTTCTTAGATTAATGTAGTCATTGTATGTGTTGGTGAATAAAACTGCAGTTTTCTGTATTAGACATACTTGGATTGCTCAGGTAAACCATAGTGACTGAAGCAATTATTATCTTCCATAAGCTGAATGACTTACAAGAAGTTTTCAGAATCGGCTTTATCCTAGTAGGCTGAAACAGCTTAGGAGAAAATTAATTTATAACACTGCTTTTCCTATTATTAAATGACTTTAAAGCACTCCCCTTAATTTTAGCGACACTTTTAAATCATTAATTAATAGTACATTAAATAAAAGTGATTGATTTAGGAAAAACATATCTTTAAAGTGTCACTGAAAACTTGTGATTTTCCTCACTTTCAAATTAATTCTTAACTGATGAAAAAAAAGGAACAGTCACCTTGAGTAGCAGTAATTGAAGTAATATACTGGGATAAGTCACACTCCTGAAGTTTCTGGCACAAGGCATCAGTGTTTAATAGATACACTTGAAGTTCTTTTGAAGAGATTAAATTGCAACAAAGACACTTAAGATGTGGCTTTTGGATTCCTTAATTATAATATAATTAGAAAATAAATTATTACTATTATTAACATTTTTTTCTGAAGTAATATGAGCATTTCGTAAAGGCTAAATCCATATCTTTCCTCATCTAGAAGGCTTTGATTTAAATTACATCTTGCCCAGAAGCCTCAATATGATGGGGACCAGAAGCAGGTACTTATGGAAAGGCTATAACAGCAAGTAAGCATAGGATAATAACACTTCAGAGGAATGACTTTCCATCTTTCATCAATCTGCATTTGAGGCACTTTGTGCATGACTGATCTTAGCCACGTGCTTACTAGTGCTGCATGGAATCCTTTTTCTGGAATTAATGTAAATTCTTGAATTCATGTTCTAGTATTCACAATACCTTACAGTACTTTGTTCCAGTTAACACATGTAATAAAAAAAAAAAAAAGAAAATCACATTTTCGTTGTCTTGACTGTACCACCTGACATCAACTTAATTTAATGTTCCTTGGGATGTTTTATAATTAGAAATAATAAAAAATTATTTCCTATTCATCTTCTCAACTTGACTCATAACTTTGTAGATCTCTAGCATAAAGCTGACTCATTATGCTAACATTTTTTTATTAATTTCAATTTCTGCAACTATCTGGCCAATATCAATATTTTGAACAGTTTATGCTATCTTTAGTGGAAACACACTAATTTCCAGTTTTCTAAACAAACTATTTCTACCATGAAAAAGCCCCTTTACTGTGGCACTGTGGAATATTTTTAAATACAAATACAAAGTAAAAAACCCAAAACATTTTATAGACAGAAGATACCTCATTTCTATAACAAAACTGTATTTTCAGACATTAAAGTCACTAATTCACAATGTCGTCTGGCTATGAAAATACTGCTGGTGAGCTCTGTGAGTTTAAGTATTGGATATTTTCTCATCTACCTCTCAAGATTGTTAAAACTGTATCTAAAATTTGAAACTTCCAATGACAAATATTCTTTCCTCTATGTTTATTCCTTCTGCTACCAACGATAATAATTAGGAAAAGTTATTTTAGGTATCAGATAAAAAAGACATTTGGGAGAGTACAGCCTTTAGAAAAGGTGTGTAATTTTTTTGCAAGAATGAACAGGCCTAAATATATTTTCATTCTCTCTGGTTACTTTCCCCAAGTGCTAGTCACTAAGTGACTCACTAATAGCTATATTATGCATCTCAACAGTGCATTGATTTATTTCATGTGCTATGACAAGTTTATTCTTCATGTTTTTTTGACTAGCCTACCGAACTTCTGGTTTCTTCCAGTTCAGCAAAACTTCAATTTTCCAACAGTTACCCTAGAGGTTTTATTTTCTGCAACAAATGAGTAATTCTGTTGTACTAATAAAAACAAGTTTGTATAAAGGTATACCTCATTTCAAAAACTACCCGGCATAAAGTGCAATTCTTTTAATGACTCAAACAAAAGATTTTAAATTATCCACTATGTTTCATTATATCAGTTTCAACTTTTCCCAGATGGATGAAGAGGTTGTAGTTTAAGTGCTCCATTGCCCTGTTCTCACCTATGGACCAGGTTCCCTTTTCAGACAGTATTAACTGTATGTCAGGGTGACCTCTTCTCTTGGTAATCTATCATTTGATATAATAGGAGTCTCTGGACATAATGTCACACTAGAATTGAAGTCCAGCTGGAAAACTGGTCAACATGGGCTGGGGACAGTAAGACACAAAACCTGCAACTCTTCCAGAGGTATTTTCCAATATGTAACCTATTTGCCTATGTCTATCACTTTTTCACTATTCATGCAATTAAATTTAATGGAAAGAGGTCCTTTTCCACAAAACTGGGTATTTTTCAGGAGAAATTTGTTGAGGATTTTTTTCTTTTTTTAAGTTATTCCTTTTCAAACTGACAACCAGTATAGTTAGAAATATTTCAACCAGGCTTCTTAATCTTAAAGACCCAGCCTTACGCTCTTAAAGCTTTTGTGCACCTTCATTGTGTAGCTTTCGCAATACAGCTTCTTTTTTGTGTCTGTAAACTCATAGCTTGGACAGCTCTCAGGAGCACTGTAGATTTTTAAAAACTTAATTTTCCTGTGTTCTGTTTCTCAATACATGTGCAATTGCACTAAATTTTATTCCACCTCTACAATAATTTTTTATATCCCTCCATCTATCAGTCTGTGACCTTCTAAAATAACAGAAGATCATCAGTAATTCTTATTTGTTCTCTGTTTTGAAGTAGGCAAACTCTTTCTTCCAGTGTAGCAGAATATATTGGGCTGCTGGGGGGCAGGAGGGGCAGGGATAGACGGGAACAGAAACTAAAACACACCTTCTCCTAGATTTGTTTTTTAGATTGTTTAGGAGGAGGGCAATGGCTTGAAATCCATTACTAGTTTTGTTATCTTGCAGATCCTGTACTCTCAGGAGAGAGTGATGATCATGTTGTGACAGTGCCAGCTGGAAGCAATGTCATGTACAGGGCTTATGCAGCTAATACCCCAGATCATGAGCTAAAGGAAGGAAGATTTTTATCTGTAGGAATTATTAAAGAACATTATTACTAAATGTTCAAACTTCTGTTGTTCTTCTTTAGACCTGCACTCTAATATAGTCCAGCTGCTGAAGTTGTGAGAAAACTAAGTGAAAATAAAGAAATATGTAACTGGTTGGAGCAGAATAACTAAGCAGCAGTTAGGAGGTACTGTGGGGTTATTAAACTATGCTGCTTGCTGACATCAGGTGGAGCAATCTGCCTTCTCTAGCATACTGTAAATATGTGTGAGTAGAGATTCTTTTTTGTAGATACTTTTGGGGAAGTAGAGAGTGGTGTCCCGCAGGGATTGGTGTTGGGACCGGTCTTGTTTAACATTTTCATCGCTGATATGGACAGTGGGATTGAGTGCGCCCTCAGCAAGTTTGCCAATGACAGCAAGCTGTGTGGTTTGGTTGATACCCTGGAGGGAAGGGATGCCATAGTGAGGGACCTTGACATGCTTGTGAGGTGGGCAGATGCCAACCTTATGAAGTTTAACCATGACAAGTGCAAGGTCCTACTCCTGGGTGGGAGCAATCCCAGGCACAGCTACAGGTTGGGCAGAGAAGAGATTCAGAGCAGCCCTGCGGAGAAGGACATTAGGGTGCTGGTCGATGAGAAAATGAACATGAGCCGGTAGTGTGCGCTTGCAGCCCAGAAAGCCAACTGTAACCTGGGCTGCATCAAAAGGAGCGTGACCAGCAGGTTGAAGGAGGTGGTCCTGCCCCTCTTCTCTGCTCTTGTGAGACCTCACCTGGAGTATTGTGTGCAGTTCTGGTGTCCTCAACATAAAAAGGACATGGAACTGTTGCAACAAGTCCAGAGGAGGGCCACGAAGATGATCAGGGGACTGGAGCACCTCCCGTATGAAGACAGGCTGAGAAAGTTGGGGCTGTTCAGCCTAGAGAAGAGAAGACCTCATAGCAGCCTTTCAGTATCTGAAGGGGGGTTATAGGGGTGCTGAGGAGGGACTCTTCATTAGGGACTGTAGTGACAGGACAAGGGACAACAGGTTAAAACTTAAGGGAAGTTTAGATTGGATATAAGGAGTAAATTCTTTCCTGTTAGGGTGGCAAGGCACTGGAATGGGTTGCCCAGGGAGGTTGTGAATGCTCCATCCCTGGCAGTGTTCAAGGCCAGGTTGGACAAGGCCTTGGGTGATATGATTTAGCGTAAGGTGTCCCTGCCCACGGCAGGGGGGTTGGAACTAGATGATCTTAAGGTCCTTTCCAACCCTAACTATTCTATGATTCTATGAATTTGGAAGTTATATCCTAAGTGCAACATGCCTTAGTGGAAACAATAACTATAGATCCTTATTATGCAGAAAAGAGTAAAACTTCATGTTAGTCTTATATGTGTGGCTGTACATGATTGCTGATTATTCAAAATGAAATAAATAGCTAGATTTCCAATACTTTTCACTTATTGTGTAACAGTGTTCAATGACCAGAGGACATCCTCCACTGCTAGACACTTCCTGCTTCCTGCTAATTTTGCCTTCTTGGGGAGCACATTTACATGCAAATGATACAATATTTGGTCACATGATACTTGTTGGTTCAGAGGAATCCTGAATTTGTTTTTCAGTTGAACTTGATATTTTTTCTCTGCACTATACTATGGCCTCATAGATCTATAGTCAAACGATTATTGGCATTGATCTTGCAGTGTCACGTAAAATATATTTGTACAAGTAACACCTGGTTGTTATATTTTTACTTTCATTCTATTCAAAAATTAATAGAAACATGCAGGTTTTCCTTTTCTGGGGAAGAAAATCCAATCATCCAGAGGACACAGGACTGAACAGTGGGGATTTCAGGTGTGACCTTACGCAACTCAGTTAACTGCTTTCTGTCCCAGTAGTCACCATTTGTGAACACAGATAATAAGTTGATGAGAAACTATGCATCCTAACTTCCTTTCAGGAGCACTGATGAAATGCTTTCATTGCTGCCTTTGTTTTACAATGAAAAGTCTTGACTGTGTTTTGAATAACAGGTAGATCTACATACTGGAAAAAGCTAGAAAATCTCTGCATTGTACCCTGTCTGTTGCCTAATTCATGGTCTATTCTTCTGATGCCAGCTACTACTAACTGGCCAGTGGATGCTTCATAAGCTCTGTAAGTCCTACTGAGAAAGATTTCTCAGTTGTCTTCAGAAATCTTAACCCCGTCAGTGTTTTGGTGTGCAATTTGAACATGTGCTTATAAATAAGTATCATATTTTCAGAAACATGTGGTTTCTTTTTCTATTTCTATTTGTCTTATATGTGGAGCTTCTGTATTAAAATAACAGAGTAAAAGAGCTGTATGACATAATTTAATACAAATTATTACATTGGTCTGAATACCAGTGTCAGTGATTTCAGAAAAGTCATTGTTCCCAATAAATCTCAGAGTTTAAGACCTCTGTCAGGTCAGTAGGAGAGTCAAAAGTCCTGCCAGACAGCTCATCAGTGATTACAAGACCCTCTTTCACCACACATAATAGAGCACCACACAGGAGGTATCTGCACCACACATAGTAGAGCTGCAGGAAGGAGGACAGAATGCTCTCTTACGGAGTTAGAAGGAGAAAGTGTCTCCCATTTCCCACTATACTTGTTCTCTCCCAAGACATCACACTTGTTCTGGGGCCAAAGTGCTGAAAGCAGTGGCACAAAGGATAGAAATATAATGGGAAAACAAAATATCAGAAGAATGTTGTTTCATTCCTGGGAACAAACAAAACAAAACAAAACAAAACAAAACGAATCAACCTGGAAGTGTGGAGTTGTTTTTTCTACCCATAAAAATGCTCCAGAAGCAAAGCTAAGGATGCTATAGTGAGGCATAACCCAGGAAGAGATAAGAAAAAAGGCTTGCAGGGCCTGCACTAGAATAAAAGTTACAGAGAGACTGATAATTTTGAGATCTGGTTGTCAAATCCTAGCAGAAACAAAACTTGCAAGGATTTACACTAATTTCCTTTGCAACATTTGTTGCGAAATTTATGGTTAGATCTTCTCTTGGGCAGCCACTAGAGGACAACCTGATCACATACTTCTAAATTAGTCTGACGTTTCTGCCCACAGCGTTACATAGGCACCAGTAGCCTTTAATCTACAACCCCTTCCCTCTGACAAAGCTCATCTCTATACAATAAGTCAAAAGTTTTAAACATATGAAATAACAAGCATCTCACTGCCTTATGTGAGAATTTGTATGAACCTGACCTGTAACTTTTGATCCATAAAAGTATATGGAGCTAAAAATGATAGATTTTTGCACAGCTGGCAGGAAATAAAGCAGATAGATTTTCATAAAATCAAATAAACAAGAAATATGGAATAGTAGACCCTCTGATTTGTTGGGCCTAAAATGATAAATGATGCACGTATTCTGGAGTAGCCTCATCATATGTTTTTCATAACATTTTACATGAATGTACAGTAACTAGTTTTCTGAAACATATTTATTACCAGAGTGCCAAAAGGTCACATTCGCCACATGTAATAATGTAGTACACAGTAAGAGTTTCTTCTCTAAAAAACTTACTGTCTGCTTAAACTGACCAGTTTAAGCAGAAAGGGTGACAAAAGGAAAAGGGGAAAAAATGGGGTTCAATGCCATGTACCAGTGGAAAACAGGAGATGAAAAGAGAAGGCAGTAATAGGATTTGTTCCATGCTCCCAGTAGCTCAGAAGTATCACTGCTAAGACTAGCAAACACTTTCTCCCTGAGGAGATTTCTCTTAACTTTGAAATGAGGGTATTTGATACCGCCTGACTTTGAGAAAATCATAGAATCATAAATTATATTTTTTTCTGGAAATCACTCATTGATAGTATTCCGTAAGTGTGATTGGATTGTTGTTCTCATGCTTATTAGAGAGGCTGACAGAAAGAAAATTACCAGTTGTTCTAGCATCCCCTTCTCCTGTGTACTGCACCCAAGAGAGATTTTTTTCTCTGACTAGAGTTTCTACAAACTTCTTTTCTTAGCATGAAGAGCCTTACTTCCACATATTTATCCAAATAAAGCGCATTGTGCGGTCTGGAAACTTTCCTCTTTCAAATGTATTTCAAAAGTATTTCCTTCTTCTTTTCATTTTTGACAGCCTATGTCCTGGAGTAGCTCTCATTACTTCCAATTTCCATCTGTCCGCATTTTGCACAATGTGAGGTATCCCAGGCACCCCCTAAAGACATCTTTATTACTGGGATCTAAAAAAGATTTCTGTTTTACATCATTTTACATTGCATTATATTTTGCAATAACAAATCAGGGCTTCTGGCCTTTAAAGAGTTGGTAACTAAAAGTGCATTGAAAGCTCACTGGGGTGGGAGCAGCAAAAGCACAAAGCATTAAATCAGAACAGTAACAGAGAAACAATGTCAGCACAAGGACAATAAATGCTGTTATTCTTAGTGCTCCAGGAATAACAGTGATTATTGTTCTTTTTTTAACATCATGTTGTTTTCATAATTTTTCTGGACATCAGCATAGTATAAGAGGAAGAGCTGAGGTGAGATTTTGAAACTGTGAAATGGAGATGAAGAGAAATGTGCATTTACTCATGTTAAATTTGCACTGGTGGGAATTTAAGAACGCTGAAACACCTAGACAGATGTGCATACATATTTATTTGTTTGTTCTTGACCATAACAGCTTCTGAATTATCATGGCACACAAACAGCCACGTGTAACAGCCCCATAAAGGATTCCTTTCATCTCCCTGATTTTACCCCTCAACCATGCACCACTCTCTTATACTTTGCCTTTTAAAAAGATAGTAAGATTTTGAAAAAGACATCCTGTCCATAAGTTATGTGCCAGGCAAGTGGATGTTGTTGAATAAAACAGCATATTGGTAGTGTATAACTGTCCCCACAAGAAAATTTATATTGAACAGGTACCAGTGAGAAAGCTGCCTTTTCTGGTCATCACTGTATTTACATACGCTGGGATTAAATGGATGCTGTGAATCAGTATAAACTTTGTCTATATTGATAGTAGCTGACATCATAAAACACATTTATTACGTTCACAGTTACACCATACACAAGAGCACCCACAGTGTTGTTCAAAGACCACAATACTAAGGAAATTTGTCCAAAGCAAATTTCAGTATCTTGTCATACACTGAGGTGTGCGCGGTGCACCACTGTATCGTCACTGCAGACATAGCAACACAGTATAGTAGCTGTAAAGTTACAGTTCAGTTTTCTCCATGCTGTTCCACAATGTTCCAACTCATATTTCAGTGACAGTTCAGACAGCTGGGAGCAAAGTGCCAGCTGTAGAAAACACCAGCTTCAGGTCTGAAAGCATAGCTCAACACAGCTCAGACTTCTTATTTTCCTTAATGCCCGCTTTGAAAAACTTCTTAGAACCTGGTTCTCCCAAAAAACCTTCCACAGGATTATTTTCTAGGAAACCAGAACTAATCTCCAGAAAAACATATTAAAACACTTGTAAGAAATACTTACAAGTATTTGGACACTATTTTTTGATAAAAGAAGTAACTTTTATTTTCTTTCCAGTTTTACTTTTCTTTTGAAAAAGTTACTTGACAAAACCAACACCATGAAACAGTGTAATTAGCAAATCATCAAGTGGTTACTTTTTACACAGGTTGCATCTCTATGTCATATTGGGGATGTATGTTCATCTTATTTTCCTGAAAAAGTCTCAAAATGAAAAGGAATAGGAATTAAGTAAGTCACTATGTATTCCAGACAAAGGCTACTCTGCTGCTTCTTTCTCTCCAGAAAGCTCAAGATTCTTCTGCTTTCTCATGTCGTTCTACAAATGCTTTGACTTTGTCCCTTTTGATTTCAGCTGCTGTGGAAGCAAAAGAGAGATATAGCATTGACTGAAGTACATTGAAGGAACTTTCACCTCCAGAAATATTCTACCTTCAGAGCTCAGCCCCTCCCATTTCAAGTCCTTGTCAGTAAACACACAAAAGAAGAACATTACTGCTAAGGCCATAAACAAGCAACAGAAAAAGGAATCAAGAATAGAGAAACATAAACAGTATAGATTAAACTGGTCTGATTAGAAAGAGCAAAAATAGATAATTAACAGAAATAATTTAGACAAAAATGAAACTTCTTTTTCACATGAAGCCTTTCTGCAGTCTGAATTGGGATGTGGCAAGGCTGCAGTTACACAACCCTGCTCTAAGCAGTATGGTCACTGCTATTCACAAGGCATGGAAAAATCTTTGTGCAGGCCATACCATTTCAAATTATGGAATGGAGGAATTGGCAACAGATGCGACAAGAGTTTGCATACAGGTACTTTGCACTTAAGCATTGCAGGGGAAACGTGAATCTTAAAAGACATCTAACTTTCTACAGTAGAGCCGGGCTTTATGCATTAGTGAAAACCTGGAGTATACACAAGGAGCAGATAGTTTTTTACTACCTTTCTTCAGTACCCAATTGACTACAAGTGATTCAAATACAAAAAGCAGAAGAAATGGTGAGACTGGCATGCAATGAAGTTGTGCCATAGAGGAGTTTACTTCAAAATCTTGAGTATGAGCTCTATCACAGGATGTTTGTGAGCCTAGGACTGAAAAAGTACCTGCCAAAAGAAACTTTGGAGCACAAGCTCCTGTTTGCTTCAAGGCAACTATACGGTTGTGAATGTAATTGCCTGTGTGAAACAGGGAAAGATTTTTCCAGAGAGTGGTCAAGCACATAGGTCTTTCTAACTTTTACGTGACTGGAAAATACATAGACTATATTGCCAGCAACGGTATGACTTCACAGCCAACATCAATCTAAGCTGGCATTAGGCTGTCAGATTCCAGCACTATTTTAGTCATTGCTGATAGTGGATCAAGCAACACAACAGTTTACCCCAGGGTCTGATGCTAGTATTTTAGCTGTCTATATGCATTTTTTACACCCTAACTCGGATACATTTTAACATAATAATACCTCTGACAACCATCAAGTCCTATCCATAATATCTCCAAAAGAACTAAGACTTTTCAATTCAGCCAGACTCACGCATCACAGAGGCTACTCATATTCCCCATCTATTACAGTCAATAATCCTTGAGTTATTTCTGGAGACTGACAGAAGTTACATTAGCAAAGGCTGTCTTTTCATTAGGATTTCCATTAGGTTGTGCCCAGCTCTTATGATTGACTTTGGTAAGGTTGGCTCGACCATGCCAGTAATCACATGAATGAGATAATTATAGACACAAAGGGATTTTACAGTGTTGACTCTGCTAGCCAAATTAGCTTCTGGTGGTGAGGGCTGCAAGACATCTGTTACTCTTTTACTTCTTAAAAACAGTTTGTCAAAACCGGTAGTGTTTACAGCTATAAAATGAAAAACTGTAATAAGTCCTTGATTTCAAACAGTCTAGACATATTAAATTACTCTGCAGCTACTTAACCTTATCTCTAGAGAAATAAAGAAATGGGACTCAAAAAATGGTTCTTTTAATACATGCTACTTAATGTTGCTGGAAAGAAATTGCAAAAGTTCCTATTTTGGGTCTATAGACCCAAAGAGAAGAAAAAGAATAGAATAGAGGGAGAAAAGCAGACAAAGAGAAAAGAAAACAAGAATTTAGGAGAAAGAGCCATATTAATTGATTTTAAAACCAAATAAACTCTGGAAAGATTCCAAATTAAACTGATTCATAAGAACACAAAAGAGTATGTAAAAAAAAAATAAAAAAAAAGGAACACAAACTCTCCAGGAGTGATTGCAATAGCCCCACTGGATTTTCTGTTTCAGATATCATGAAGTCATCTAATTAAAATAAGATTATTTCTCAGATTTTCCATTACTTATTTGCTTGGCTGTTTTTTTACATCTCAGCCTTAAAGCAGTCACTTTGGACAATTATCAGAGTAGTATCAGCTAACTAACTGAGAAGTATCAGCTAACGTTTTAATTTAAAATTGTTATGGAATCTATCAGCAGGTGCTCCAACTTTAAATAATTTTGCTTTTTTCCTAAATCCTGTACCTTTCAGGTAGATTTCACCCTGAAGTGGGGGTGCAGAGGTCAGAGCTCACTTTTTGGCTAAGTTACCTTTACTTAGTTATATCTGAGGAAACACTAATCATAGAATCATAGAATGCTCATATGTAGAATATGTGTGGCAAATTATTACTGTTCTTTATATTACTTTCTTTAGCGTTGATAAAGCAAGCTAGAAAAAGTCATATCAGACTTTAAACAATTCTGCAGAAGACCCATGGAACATTTTTTTTTTGTCAGTGTCACTTAATATTTCCAATAAAAGGGTGAACTATATGCTAAGTTTGATGGGTTTTTATTACCAATGTTATCAGCCCAGCTTCCTTGCTAGGTTTCAAGATCTTGTATCTAACTTCCCTCCCTATGGCAGTTTTCTCCTTATCTAAGCATGAGCCTGCTTGTCCCTAAAGACACCTTTTATACATATAATGCTTTTTTGGTTTCACACAGAATGAAAATCTATGCCTTGGGGACATCCTAAGTTATATGCTTTATCTGAAGATCCCCCTCCAGCAGAAGACACTTTGTAAAAGTGATACCATGGCATCATATAAATTTACTCCTTATACATTTTTTCTGTCCGAGTATTCATTTACTCATAAAAACATTTTTTTTTCTCCTTTTTGTAATTCATATTCTATTTCTAGAATGGCAAAGGTAAAATCAGCATGCATCTCTTTTATTTTAGTGGTGAGGTAAAATAAAAAGTTCCTTTTAAGTAACTTTGATACCAACTGAAAAATTGTTTCCCAGTTGCACATAGGCTGATGTTTAGGTTTGGGTACCTCAAGGGCTTTCTGTACTGCAGTAAGTTTCATTTGATTGTGTCAAATGCGTCAGATTTAGTGAAACAGGCAATTATAATCCTGAAGGCATAACTATGTTTTTTAAAGACTTAATAAATGTTTACAGTTTTGAAACTTAAAAATACTGAGACTAGTTACAGAGAGTTAGCAAATACTTTTAAACATGAAACACTCATGGCCTACTTCTGGCCCTATGAGCCTTGGATAAATCAAGAGATCATGCTGAGTGGGAAGAGGCTTCCCTGTAAATTAGTCATCGAGAGCACAAAGCTATGTTGGATGGACACAGGTTATTAGCTGTAAGACTATTTCTGTCATGGTAATTTTAGCCAGATAAATGTAGCATCAAGCGAGCTAATAGCATAAAACATTATTATAAAAATGGTGACTTGTCCTTCTTTTCTTTTCTCTTTAGGTGGAAACTAAATAATCTTTTAGCTTTTAAAGCCCTTAAAGAATTAAAGGGCATTATTTTTGACGGAGATGTTGAAATCCTGGACTCAGCTAAGTAAAATCAGAAGTTTTACCATTGAAGTCACAATAAGATTTCCCCATGAAAGTGGGATCCTAAATGAGAGTTTCTTTCTTTCTAGTTCTTTTGTGGACAGTTGGAAGTTAGATTAACCATCCCAGAATTATAAAGCTTGCATGAAATTATGTTAAAGGGTCGTGTCTTTTTAAAATTATTTTTCAGCATTTTAAGGCTTATCTCCATTCTTCTGGGCTGAAGCAGAAGTAACCAGGAACTGGGAAAAAAACATGTTACATAAACACTGGTCAGGAAGAACTACTGCTTTTTGAAGTGTAATATATTTTGCACATGTAGTACAAGAGTTAATACAATCAAACAAACTGCTAAGACACCTCTTATTCTTTGCAACTTCTTACTAATATGCTGGCTTCAAAATGCAAGACAATGTGACATTACTAATCACTACTACAACTAATAAAAACCTGTACAGATATGATTAGATTCAGCTTAACTTATGGATACCCAGGTATTTTTGTTTTTCTACAAATGAGTAATTACTTTTTCCCTAAATTTCATCTCTTGGTGGTTTCCTATAAAAAGGTAAAGTATTGAACACTTTCAGAAACTAATATGAACCTTCTAAAAAAGATATTAGGTGTACTGCATACAATCTAAAGTAATTTGAAATAAAAAAATAATTACATAGCTGATTAGCTTACAGAAAGAGTGGTACATACTAAAAATATTAGAAAATAATACAGAAAAAATGAAAAATTAGATGCTTTACAGTTGCATTTTTTCCTTATTATTTTTAAGAAAAAAAACAACAAACCACAAACCAAAACAAAAGCCTAAACAACAACCCTCCTCCAGACCTTCTTAGCCTGAGTCAAGCAAATTACTCTTATAGGAAACTTGATGCTTTGATCTACAGTGATCCTGTTTCCTTGGGTGGTTAACTTTGTATACTTTTACATATCTGCAACAAACAGGGTTTTTTTTTTGTCGAGAAGAAAAGAATCCTGAAGCTGCCCAAAGAACTGGTTCTACCTCTCAGAGGAAGTAATGAGAATGAATCGATATTTTTATTTTCTCATTTTCATCTTAGTTTATTTTATTTTCACACTCAGAATTATCACTTGAGTTACCTATAGAATAAAGACACTGTTTTACATTCATCAGCTACTTAATCACATAGACATCAATTTGGCATTGTCATGCAACCTAGTCAAGTCTATGGCTACCTTGATTTACTAGAGAATTCTGTGAGTATAGCCTTTTTGATCTGTTGCTTAATTCATACAGTTACACGTTAATAATGGGACAAAATGTGAAAAATCAGTACAAAGTAAGTGTATATCTAGAGCTTATTTTCTTGTGCTACAAAATACCTGAGGTATGTATCTTTGCAATTTCCAATTCTAATTAGAAATGATAAGTGTGAAATGAAAATCCGGATTCTAGTAAAATTAACTAGCAGAAAATCTGAATTATTATCAGACATTAAGTTTTTAGCAGGTACACATTTGAATCAGTTCAACTGATGATATCTGAAGCCTTGGTGTTTTGTTTCTCAGCCTTTGCTTCTGCCACAGAAACCCTTACACTTCAGCATACCCTTGAGAAGTATAAAACAATCCTCCAGTGGTGTAATTCTATGATTTTATCCATCAACCACTAGCATATCTCAATAACAGGATTTTTCAGGAACTGCTTCAGTTATTTTCCAAGAAGTGGTCAAAAATTGAAGTACATAGCTACCATTTGTTGTCTAATTGGGTTACATTCATTTCCTATTCTTTTCCTTCTGTCCTACACTCCCATATAGGGTCTAAATTAAAAGGAGGAAGTAAATAATAAAAATCTGTCAAAACCCTCTGCTGTGCTTTCACATGCAGATGACATTTCCATAAGAAATTCTTCCACAAAATATCCTTTTCTTTTAATTCTTCCAAGTGTGTTTATCAGTTTTCACCAATATTCTTATTTAGCTCCAACACTGACAATCTAATTTGATTGCTTTCAGGCAGCCATGAGTTCTCTTTAAACACTTGAAAGTATATGCAGACCATAATGCCCTAATACACTAACTGTCTTTAATAGTTCTTGCTGGCAATGAAATATCATGCAATCTGTGTTTGCAAAGGGTGAGACTAACCCTGAACTTCACAGCAACGTGTTGTTGAGCTGTGAAGGAACTAATAAAGTGATTGCCAAGGACCTCTTTTCACATTATTACTTTAAAAGACATTTTTTGATCTTCCAACAACCCAGCACCCATATGTTTTGTTTACAGTGTATTTAACACTAGTATTGACCTGGTTCTTGCCTGTCTTGGGCATATACATGTATTGCTAATTTCTTGGAAACTGGCAAGGAACAGTTTGCACCACCCCCTATGCTTACAATGGACTTCAGTCTGTGTCACAGCTGAAAGAGGAAGATTTATTGAGGGGGTGGAACATGGCATCTAGAAAACTTGTTTATTTTGTTCCTTTTGGTAAGTCATTTCAGAGAGCAACAGATACACTCACTGTGTACACCTTTTTTTCTACTTGTTGGATAAATTCACACAACAGATACAAATACGTATTTACCCTGCTTTGTTTGTTAATTTTTAGTAAAATTATTTAAATTAATATTGTAGTAAAACCAAGTCACGAAAAACAAAAAAAAAAAGCACTCTAGCACTCTGTGGCCAAATAATTATTTATCAGCATGAATTTGCCCCCCAAACTCCTTATGTAAATTAAAATGTATTGAACATTCAGTGTTGATCAGAGGGACAGCATTATGTACTTCTCCCAAACTATTGACAAATACAGATGGGAAAGGGTCAGTGCATTTTTATTCCTAGCTGTTAGTTGGACAGATGGCCAGTCACTACAGTTGTTGAAACTTTTTTTTTTCTAATTTAAATTTAATGAGGTGCAAGAGATTCACCAAAATGATTTTATTTTTTAAATATTTCCTGGGGAAAATAAATGCTATTGTTCTCTTTTGCCTCACTCCTCCTACAAGCAGAATTTCTGTATCGCTTTGCAGCTGCTGCTTAGAAAATTAACAAATGCAGCTCTTGCTACATGAAGCTCCACATTCTCAGAAAAAACATGAATAGCAATTTAAAATTTTGTTAACATTTCCACAGTGCAATAAACCTCTACTTGAGAAGGGTTTTGTTTGTTTGGTTGCTTTTGTTATGTTTATGTATGTATGCAGTTCAGACTTAGAGTGAAACTGGGGAGAAAATATCTTCCAGAATTTTAAATTAACTTATACTTTTCTGAATCTATTACTGTCTGAGAGAAGATGAATTTTACAAAAATACCTTATTTCCCTGACATTTTTAATTTGTTTATAGAGATGTAGGCTTCCAGCCAAAACTCTTAACTCAGAAAGCCTATTCCCAGAACTATACTGACAACCCTGATGATGTAATCACAGATGCTTTTGACAAATAAAATTATAGACATAAACAAGTAAGTCTCATTGACTGTGAATAAGGAAAAAATTAGGGAAAAAAACAGTGTTTATAGGAATGGATATAACCAAATGGAAAAAGAAAGGGATGCTCCTAAGTTGGTAAAAACAACAAAGAAAGAAGAATAAAAAACAAAACCAAATTATCATCCACCGCAAAAAAATCCCTGCAATTCAACAGTCCAGAATTTTAGAAAAGTGTGAGAATAGAAGCATATCAGACCTCTCTCAATTAAGTCATATTTTATATAAGCTTTAGAGTAATTCTTCTGCACAGTCTTTATCAGTCAGTAGTTTTACATATTGTTACTGATACTGTTTTATCGGCTAAAAGTGAAAATCGTTTAACTGGAAATTAAAAAACTCTTCTCTCTCCTAATACTGTATTTAATTTGTTTTCCATTTTAGTTCTATTTTAATTGAGTAGAGCTGTCATGTTAAACAAGTACTAGAAGTATGGTTTTAATATTCATGTTAGATGGACTACTTTTAAAAGAGAGATATGTAATACCACCTTCTCCTAGTGTATGAAACAAAGCACTAACATCCTGGAGATGACAGTGTTCCAGCTAGGAAGACATTTTTGTTTGCAGAGTAAAACTACTCCTCATTTCTTCTTTTCCTGTCACAAAAGTAAACAAAAAGATGGATGAACAACTTTTTTTTTTTTTTTTTTTTTTTTTTTGTGGAGCGTAAGGCCTCTCTGACTATGAATTTGCTGAAGTGATTGAAACAACTGTTCTCAGAGCCACAGGCTGAGCTGGGTGGCTGCTCAAGGGAAAATCCTGGCTATGTCCTTAGAACAGCTTTGTCTATTTGGCTAAAAATAATAACAGATGAAGGGTATGGTGCAACAGTCAGCCAATCTAAAAGGTATGCTTTTGCCCACAAAACAGAAACGGGAGTATAGTATGTATCCACCAGGTTGGTAGAGAAACAGTTAATACAAGCTAGTGAGCTCAGTTTGAGCTCAGAGTGTTGACACAGCTGCAGACTGCAAGAATATACTCCAACTAAGTAAGGGTGGCTTTTGGCCATGATAACTTTGGGGTGGAGGCAGGCTTTGTGAGGTACCTCTGTGTGTCACTGTCAGATGAGCAAGCCCCTGAGAGAGATTTTCAGAAAGCATTAGAAGATCTCGTCACACAGTGAACAGAAACTTACTTTCTTGTAAGACTTCTTGCATATAAAATTTCTTATTTAGCTTCTTAGCTTTTTACCCTGAAATAGAGTCCTGTGATGGACACAGCCTATAGTAGAACAAACAAAGATTTGTTTGGGATATCATATATGTTGACATTAAATTCCACAGGTGGCTGTCTAATCAAGAAGGGCTCGTTAGCTGTTATTTTGATGAAAGGTTCATCATGAAGTAGAATAAGACTGTAGACTGCATAATATGGTGATTACAGTATTTCCTTGGAATGGAGTAAGCTCAGTGGAAACTAAGAACTCAGTCTCTGTTTCAACCATTCATACAACTGCAGTACCATCTTCTACAGCAAGCCATTACCCTCAAAAGAAATAAGAATTCTGCTCCTCTCTAATTTCAGTTTTTCAAAATGAAGAAGTATAGGCCATCTGTCAAGATGGAAAATTTAGCTCTCCAGAGTTAAAATGCATATTACAAGAAAAATTTTATTCCTTTTCCCTTTTTCTTTCTAATCTGAAGCTTTCAGTGTCCACATAAAAGTCATTGTGCACACATGTGATCAGTAAAGCAGTTATTCATACATCCTATAAGATACACAAATTCCTACCCATCCAGGGGAACATGAAAACCAATTATATTAAGAGTACCCTTTTGACAGTCACTTGTTTTTTTAGGCTCCACTATGCTTCTTTAAAAGTTCTAATCCTGTAATTTATTGACCTTCTTTTTCTGACTTGCTAGGAAAAAAAGGGCTGTAAGAAAGATGTTCCCTGTATCACAGAGGACTATGATACATTACTTCTCCTGGGGTTTAGTTCCCAGCTGTCCCAGCCAACATCTTTCATCATCACTCTAATTTATCCTTCCTTTTCATAGTCCTAAGAAGCAATGCTAACAGAAAATCAAGAGGTATTTGACCTTGGTTGTGGATAAAGACATAAAATGGCTTCAGGAGCTACCTATCCTCAATTTTTTTCAGACATTCATCTCTTTTAATACTGTGTTTCAAGTGCCCAGAAAGTTGTTAGATGACCCAAATATATATCCTTGTAAGAATAGCCTTGGTCAACATGGGCAGTTGCAATCTAATCTTTTTGTCACTGCTGTCCACCTGAGCATCTTTGAAATTACTTCAGCAGCTGTTGAATGTGGAGATCAATGCCTGTTCAGCAGTATGTCTTTCCTTTCTTTTATTTATGATGACTTTTCCAACAATATTATTTTGAACAGAGAAATGAAGTGTTCATGATTATTAGTAGTCATATGGGCAAGAGCCTGAGAAGCCTGAGGTTTGCTTTCTATTAGGGATAAAACACTCACTGTGATATACGGATTTTGTTTTCCTCACCTGTCAGTTTCCTCCTCTCCTCCACTCTCATTACATGAAGCAGAGGTGGGTATGACACATAATCCCTCCTGTTGCACAAACTGACAATCACAGCCTCAGACTGATGGCTTTTTCACTAGGACTATCACCACCTTTCCATTCATGTCATGTGTTTTCATCTCTTAATGGAAAATATCACAGAGAAGAGGAATGTGCCGCTGGTTTGGAAAATAACAGTACAAAATAACAGCACATATAGTGTTTCCACCATTAACAGTCCACCCCTGCCTCAAGTTTTAACATAACCTTTCCGCCACCACACCCCTTTCTTGGGCATTAGTAATTTTGTTCTATTTAATTCATGTGATCGTGCTGTGTTCCCTGGCAAAGAGCCATCCAGTTATTTACCCAGTCCACCCCTTCCTCTGTAAATCCAGAATTATCCATTCATTTAGTTTATTCTCCAGGCCTGGGAAGGATGCATTTGGATAGTTAGATTGAGAGTATTACTGTTGGTTTTAGGAAAAAGTTTACCCACTGTTGTTTTACCGTTGTTTTCTGAGTCATATTATATGGTTTTACCATTTTTAACGTTTCTATGCTTATCCCCAGCAACCTCTTTGGCTTAACTCAGTGCTCTCAGGAAAAATATCAAAAGAGTACATTGGAATACTACTATAGATGCATATGGGGGGAGGGGAGAAGCTATGCTATGTCCCCTTTTCACCATTATTTTCACAATTGTCCAAAGAGACTGGGTATTTTTACATTTACAGTGCTAACGCTCAGTAATATCTATGACCTGAGATTAAGGTAATGTTATAAGGATATATTATTTCTATGATATTCTGTGGTAGATGAAATATTAATTTTGGCTTTATAACTGATAGAGGAAAGATTGAAATCAATCATGTAAGGAGCTGAAGTCTTCTGTTTTCTTCCAAGAAATTATACTGAAACAAGTGTACCATGATTATCAGACTAATAGGAAAATAAAAATCCTGCAAGTATATATGGCACTAGATTATATGTCCTACAGGGTTAATATAGTGTCTGGGTTCATTATGCATTTTTAAGGTGCTTGATGGCAGCCAGCATGGCTTCACTAAGGGGAAATCCTGCCTGACCAATTTGGTGGCCTTCTATGATGGGGCTACAGAACTGATGGACAGGGGTAGAGCAGTTGATGTCATCTACCTGGACTTGTGTAAAGCATTTGACACTGTCCTGCATGATATTCTTGTCTCTAAACTGGAGAGACATCAATTTGATGGATGGATCACTCGGTTGATAAAGAACTGGCTGGATGGCTGCACACAAAACGTGGTGTTCAATGTCTCCATGTCCAGCTGGAGACCAGTAACGAGTGGCGTCCCTCAGGGATCAGTGTTGGGACCAATCTTGTTCAACATCTTTGTCGCTGACATGGACAGTGGGATTGAGTGCGCCCTCAGCAAGTTTGCCGATGACAGCAAGCTGTGTGGTTCAGTTGATACCCTAGAGGGAAGGAATGCCATCCAGGGGCACCTTGACACACTTGTGAGATGGGCTGATGCCAACCTCATGAGGTTTAACCATGCCAAGTGCAAGGTCCTACTCCTGGGTGGGAGCAATCCCAGGCACAGCTACAGGTTGGGCAGAGAAGAGATTCAGAGCAGCCCTGCAGAGAAGGACATTAGGGTGCTGGCTGATGAGAAAATGAACATGGGCAGGCAGTGAGCTCTTGCAGCCCAGAAAGCCAACCATATCCTGGACAGCATCAAAAGGAGTGTGACCAGCAGGTAGCTTGAGGTGATCCTGACCCTCTACTCTGCTCTTGTGAGACCTCACCTGGAGTATTGTGTGCAGTTCTGGTTTCCTTAGCATAAGAAGGACACAAAACTGTTGCAACAAGTCCAGAGAAGGGCCACGAAGATGATCAGGGGCCTGGAGCACCTCCTGTATGAAGACAGGCTGAGAAAGTTGGGGCTGTTCAGCCTGGAGAAGAGAAGGCTGTGTGGAGACCTCATAGCAGCCTTCCAGTATCTGAAGGGGGCCTATAGGGATGCTGGGGAGGGACTCTTCATTAGGGACTGTAGTGACAGGACAAGTGGTAATGGGTTAAAACTTAAACAGAGGAAGTTTAGATTAGATATAAGGAAGAAATTCTTTCCTGTTAGGGTGGCAAGGCACTGGAATGGCTTGCCCAGGGAGGTTGTGAATGCTCCATCCCTGGCAGTGTTCAAGGCAGTGTTCAACCCTAACTATTCTATGATTCTATGACCACTTTAGGTATTGGAAGGCTCTTATAAGGTGTCATGAGCAAGAAGCCCAGCTGACAACTCTGAACCATACAGCCATTCACTCACCCTTCCCTTTCCTCTTCCCTCTGGGTGGGATAGGCAGGAGATTTGAAAGAATGTAAAACCTGTGGGCTGAGACAAGAGCAGTCCAATAACTAAAATATAATGAAAAACTGCTACTACTACCACCAATAATAATAATGATATGAGAAATAATGAGAGAGAATATAAAACTAAGAGGGAAAAGAAAACAATAAGCAGAAGTGATGCACAATACAACTGCTCACCACCTGCTGACAGATACCCAGCCCAATCTGAGCAGCAATCTGGGTCTTCCAGGTAATTCCCCCCAGTTTATATACTGGGCATGATGTACTGTGGTATGGAATACCCCTTTAGCTAGTTTGGGTCAGGTGTCCTTTCTCTGCTCCCTCCTGGTTTCTTGTGCCCCTCCTCACTGGCAGAGCATGAGAGACTGAAAAGTCCTTGGTCAGAGTAAATGCTACTAAGCAACAACTAAAACATTGGTGTGTTAGCAGCATTGTTCTTAGACTGAAGCCAAAACACAGCACTGAGCCAAAAAAGCCAAAAACTGATACAGCTGAAACCAGGACATAAGGGCCTCCCTGAGCCTTCTCCAGGCTGAACAAGCCCAACTCTCTCAGCCTGTCTTCATGGGAGGGAAAATATACGTGGATAATTCACTTTGAAATGGAACAAAGATAGTGTGAAATCTTTAAAGCAAAATACTCAAATTCTGCACAGGAATAAAGCTTGCCTGGGTTCTTCCAATGCTAGCATTGCTTCCTCTGACTTTCTTCTTGAAGGAGGAAATTATCTTCTCTTATATTCTGTGGTTTAACATTACCTTCTTCCATCTGGCTGCCTGTTCCTACCTCACTCTCCTCAAGCAATACAGAAACACTTGGAAGTTTTTAAGTAATATTCCTGTGATAAAGGGTGGAGGAAGTGTCCTTGTTTTTTCATAAAAATGAGTGTTTTGTTCTGAAAAGCCAATATGCAGAGAGAGTTAAAAATAAAAAAATAAATGCAGCCCCTGCCCAAAATAGATATATGACAGTGAATGATCTATCCTCAATGCCTGCTGAAGTCACATGTTGTAAAAAAGATGTAGCACAGGTAAGCAGTATTTTTCAACATAATTTGACATGCATACCTCACTATTGTTTTATATGTACTAATATATTCTGAAGTACACTATATTACAAATATATGTAAACTTTTTCCATATTATATATCACGACATTCTAATTGATTTGACAACAATGTACATTTAGAGTGCCTGTGTGTACATGCTGAATGTGTCTCTGCACTCTCTTGCACACATGTAACAGCCCCTGCCTATGTAGAAGCTCTACTATTTTTCTATTAATTTGTTTGTGTTCAGACAGATCTTCTTTAGTAATTTACTGTTTGAATTCACTTCTATTCCATGAGTTCCATTAACAGGTTTAGTTTCTGGAGTAAAAATAATAATAATAATAATCAATTAAAATATTTGTATTTCTAATTGGTTGAACTACTACAGATAAGGGTTTGCAAAGCACATAAGCATGTCCTTAATTTTAGACTGATGATTTTTTTTTTTCCCAGTTTAGTATTTAGTTCCCTTTTTGGTACACTTTCCAAAGAATTGTGACTTTTTCTTCATCTATATTTTAGTAAGGTTCACATTACATTTCTGACTTATCAAAATCATGTTTTTTTTTTAAACTTTATTTATTTCTTGCAATTTAATCTATTTGATCACTAGTTCTACTCTCATGTAATTTCAGAATATAGTCACCAGTAGTATCTATTTCAGGCTTCCAGCTAGTGTTATATGTCTTCTTAACTCATCTTTCCTATATACCTTATATGCATGCTGAGGTCTTGAAGGGCTTCTTGACATATTTATGAGAAGTTCTCAGTAGTAGTGAGAGCTATGAAATGGAGAAAAATGTATATGTTCTAAATGTAGAGAGCAATATGTCAAACAAGAGTGAGCTTATGTATTATACTTTACAGAATAATACTTTACAGAATTTGGATTGTGAACTTCTTCAGCTTTAAGATTTCTTAATTCTCAGTGAGAATTATCTGTTTTGTACAGGGCCTAGTCTTTTGTAGCTATGACTTTAATAACAAATGAGAAAGTGAACACAGATATAAGATCTTAAAAGACATACTGACCATAAATTGAAATAGAAGGAAAGGGCAGTGAAAGTGCAGCGAGCACTTTCACATTTTAGACACAGAAGTCATCTAAAATTAGGTATGCTGACGTTGGGAGTGTGAGAGAAACAAGTCTGTATATTGCGTTAGAAATAAAGGGTGGAAGGAGGTTTATGTAAAGGGCAAAGAAGGTAGATGGTGTAAAGGAAGAAAGATTTCAGAGAAAATCAGGAAAAATCTATCACTACAAAAAATATCTCCAAGGCTTTGGACAAAGATTCATCGCTAAAGATTCCCTCATCTATTATACTATCTATTGGCATTAGGCTGCCACAGACTGTTTCATTCAAGGACTGGTTTAGCATGTGTTGTAAAATATTTGTGGGCTTTAAAACCAGAGTCATATCAGGGTTCTTTATAGCCTTGTTATTAGGATTCAGAGTTTCTGAAACAATGAAAAACGCTATTGAAAAAGAATTAAAGGTAATAATCACACTATTAACCAAGGATATTTGCTGTACATTACACAGAGACAAATTAAAATGATTACAAAAGTTTCCAGAAAACATCTGTTAAAGAATGTCAAATTGATGATAAAGAAAATTGAGTTCCCTTTGCAGTTAAGTTTAATCCAGCTGCACCCAGCTATAAAAGAGCTATCAAAGGCAACTATTCATTTGTTGTTAATTCAAAAATGTTATCACTATGAATCCTTAACACCTGAGTCCTAAATTTCTGCAGTTTTTGCTTTTCTGAACTGATGGAAATGTGGATAGACAAGTTGACTTAAGCTCCTCCTTCTGAAGGATAGAATTACACATGTAAGCTCTGCTATTAGAAAAAAAAGTATAAGGAGGCAGGTTTCATTTTCCTTTGACTTCAAGCAAAGAAAGATATCTTTTTTTAAAAAAAGCAGTTTGTTGGAGAGAGAGGAAAAAAACCCACCCAAAACCAACAAATAATAGAAAAAAACCCACAACAAAAGCAAAGCAAGGAAGGCTGTTCTTCAATCTGATCCAGATTTCTGTGAAGTCAATTTAAGTTTCAGTTGATAGTACTGAATTTTTATCTCTTAGAATATCTTTTAGATGAAATTGTTTATTTTTGTAGGTGTAAGAGGTGCTTTAATTCCTGAAAGTAACTGCTGTCAAGTAAATAGTTCAGACCAATAAGAAGAGATCTATACAGTGACAGCTGGTACCGACATCTATGTCCATTTATGCATTTTAGAAGGTTCCACTTTGGACTGGTTCTAGTCTTGACTTGAGGACTGAATGACTGCTAGAAGTTAAATACAGTTTCTCGATCTAATTTTGTCCAAACCAAATGCAATTGTTAAACTCTAAAACTTGCCTGCAATGCGAAACAAAACGTAGTGAGAGGGAATGCTAAGATGACTGTTCTCAGAAGCAAAGCTGTTGCCCAGAGTAAAAATACTAATATGAAAGGAGCCCAGTATGACTAGTTTATGATAAATTAGATGCTATTAACTCATGCTGATTTACACCTTTTCCTACAAATAGAAGCATTAATTTCAAAGATGGTATCAGGATAGTAAAATGAAAGTCAATTCCCCCTCCCTCTGTCCAAGGACCTTCTTGTCTAGTTATACACTCCTTAATACTTTAATTCAAAGAGTTTCTTGATTGCCTTGTAAATCCTTTTCTTCACTGACTTATTGTAGGATTTTTGTTTTTCTTTGTTTGATGTAGAGAACTTATTCCTGACTTATGCATCTATTTCATCTATTCCTTTGAGTAAAAAAGAACAAGTACCTAAAATCCTGGAATTTTCAAGTGGTAGAATTGGATTTGGTTTAAATACTTTTGAAGAAAGTATTTTTTAGTAACAAGCTTCTTCCTTTACTTACCAGTGGTCAGGATAAGAAAATTTTATTTAACTTCTGAAAGCCTGGTTTGGACCTTTATTAAATATCGTCTCCTTTTTTTTATCTTGAAATAAATATATTTTTTCATTCCTCTCTCCCATTTTCCCTTTTCAAAATTGATATTGATAAATGTAGTTCTAATTAAAAAAATAAAGTGCTAGAAACTGAAATAAATAAGAGTTAAAACAATGAAGTAATGAGACATTATAGAACCCTAACATTATAAGACAGCTCAGACTGGAAGGGACCTTAGGAGGTCTCTCAAAGCTGGGTCAGTTATATCATCAGGCTGCTCAGGGTTTTGTCTTTTTTTTCCTCTTGAAAACCTCTGAGAATAGACTGAATTACATAGAATATCTCTCTTATCATTAATTGACATAAAAATAGGGTTTGTGTTGATGCATTCATTTTACAGTAAGCACTGATTTTTCTCAATTCCTCACATACACAGGTATTAGGAACATAATGACAGTTTCAGAGTAAGACATGGATATGTGGAATTAGTTGAATGGGTGGAGAAGGGACAGAGACACTACAGTGCTTAACTTTAATGGATTTGGCCCTAAATTCTGAGCACAAAAAGAATTATGCACTTCATAGATGAATAGAGAGACACAAGCAAAGAAATGTTAACAAGAATCAAGAAATGTTAGGAAGAAAATGGTATCTGATGAGCTTCTGGGATTTTTGGTTTGTCCTCTGGGATGCCTAGGAAGATAGGGATGCCTAGGATGCATAAGGAAGATAAGCAACTAATTGAATTTCTTGTCTGGTCTCTGACTTGTTTATATGCTGGTTACCCATGTAGGTACATTGTCCTCACTGTCAACTACTTCAAAATATGAAACTTAAAGTACCTTTTGTTGAAGAAAATTTGGATTAATTCCACAATCTGAAGCTGTTAATTATTTAATATCCAGCTTGTTATAACCTGAGGTAGGACTGGACGGTATGACTAATCTACCTGTTTTATCAGATCTGTTTCTTTTCTTAAATTATGCCTACCCACCAAACATTTCAGTAATGAATCATAGTAGGCTCTCAAAAAGCTTCAGAGGACTTAATGGCATTTTCCACCTGCTTGAAACAATACACTGGAGTCTTCACTGTTTACAGTTGAGTTAGCTTAGCTCCACCAGTTGAGTTGTGGCATAGGTTTGGCTCCTCTACTCATTTGAGTGAACTGTAGTGTGGATTTGGTCTTCAGAAGTAATTTTGCCACTGGTAGCATGATTCCATATGTAAAAAAAAAAAAAAAAGAAACCCAAACAAACAAAAAAACCCAAACCAAAAACCTGAGAGCTCCATCATCACTGGACAGGGCCTAACAGAACTTTCTTTAATTTGTGCTCATCAGAATAATGATCAATTCCTTTACCTCAAAGCTCAGGGCAACTTACTTTCTTTAGGCTTCATCCTTTATAATCTATCCCTCTCTTTCACCAGTTCATTTATATGACCATCATTACTGTAATTTACAAAAAGACAGCTTGAACTACAAGCAGTTAACATAAAGTAGTCCACAGCAAGCACTGATGGGAAATTTTAATATACATAAACTAAGCCTTGCAAAGCTACTTTTAATTTTTATTTCTATTCACTGTCTAGAGTGGAAAATAAAATTTATTTTCAGTTCAGCTCTTCTAACTTTAAAACCAGTTTTGGTCAATAAGGTAACAAAATCTAAACAACGGATATTCTTATGGACAGAAATATCTCAAAACAGCTGTGATGTAATTTCCAAATACATATTTTTTGATAACAAAAATATCAAAGCAGATGGGATTATTTGGTCAATAGATGTCAGCAGTATGTGGAATTAATGAAGCAAAATCATGACAAAAGTAGAACTTTCTGTTATAAAAAGACAGAGGAACTGCTAACATATTGAGATTTTACTTTAATTACCTATCAAAAATTATTATTTACCTTTATTAGTAGTATTAATAATAATGATGTAGCTCATCAATGAATGCAAACTTCAATGATCTTATAAATAAGACAATCCTCAGGTTATCTTCATAATGTAATTTTAATGTAATTTCAATATAGTAGTATTTTAATTATTTAATATGCATCCTAGGATGTCATCATTATGTCTGTTAATATGCAGTTCTGAGTAAGAAAAATATGCCATCTTTAGAAAAATTTTCCTGCTGTACCTGCTGAATAAAGAAGCTGGTTTCAATGTTTTTTAATGGCTTTGTAAAGTTTTGTAGGTTTTTTTCTAAATTTATTTTATTTTATTTTTCTTTAAGAGGGACATTTAAAGAAGCAACACCTATCTGTTCTTATCATTTACTAAGTATGGAACAACAGTATTGCTTATTTCCCTGCTTAAGTGCTGTAACAAGAAGCTTTTCTGCATTCCAGAAAGTCTGTGGTATTCCTTTTCTTGTCTCTACAATTAAACCTATGATATGTTATTAAACACTGGTGCATTTCATTAGTGTTCCTTGCTCTTACTATATGACATATATCTGCAGGGTGTTCTGTTTCATCTGCCTCTGTTAGTTTAGAATCTTGATAAAGATAAACCAAGATCAAAAGGATAATATTTTTAAGGATATACTATTTCAAAATAGAGAAAACTTTTATTATTAATGTCAGTAAGTTGAGCAGCAAATACTATGTCTGATTTGTACTGTGTATATTTTGCAGTGCCTGCATGGACCTACTTCTGCAAGGCTTCTTTAGTAAGAGACTAACCCCTTAGGTCACACTTAGAGTGAGTTTGGACTGAGTGCGAGTGTGACTGGAAGAATTCAAGGTTATTTTTGTCTAATAGCAAAATCTAAAGTTGAAAACAGATTTAACTTAATATCACATTCAAAATAGCACTGTCAAATCTAAAATGGCAATCATGCAGAAACACCCACTGAAATGAATCTACTTTACTGTGTTCCCATAACAATAACATACAATATTAATTATTTTATTCAATTTCTGCTACTTTCTCCTCACATTTTACTTCTGCTCCAGTGTGGGGTCTCCACAAGGGACAGTCCCTTTAGGAATATCCATATGCTGCAACGTGGTCCTCTCCATCAGCTGGAGGGGATATCTGTTCCAGCATCATGGAGAACCTCCTCCTCCTGCGCTGATGTTGCTGTTCCCTACATTGCTTCTCACTCTTTTTGTTCCCGCCTCTCCCCTCCCCCCTGAAATTTTGCCCTTTAGTATGTTTTCTGGTTGATGAGAAACTCACCATGAGTCAGCAGTGTGCACTTGCAGTACAGAAAGGCAACCATGTCCTCGGCTGCATCAAAATGAGTGCAGCCAGCAGGCTGAGGGAGGTGATTCTTCCCTTTTACTCTGCTCTCATGAGATCCTACCTGGAGTACTGCATTCAGCTCTGGGCTCTCCAACACAGGAAGGGCATGGATCTGCTTGACCGAGTCCAGAGGAGGGCCATAAAGATGATCAGAAGGCTGGATCACTTCCTGTATGAAGACAGACTCAGAAAGTTGGGCCTGTTCAGACTGGAGAAGAGAAGGCTCAGGGGAGACCTTATAATGGTCTTCCAATACCTAATGGTGGTAAACAGTGCAGACACAATTGTCAGTAGTATTGTGGCATCAGACCAGTCTAATTAAAGATCTACCCCTGCAACAAAATGGAAGAATGTTCATAGTTCCAGGAGATTGAAAAGGCATGCTAGCATATTTCAAATTATGAACATTTGGAAAAGCTATTCTTGTATATGTTCTCAACTGGTATTTTATGATTTCTATTCTATGTGAGTAGATTAATTCAACATTTTCTTTCAGCCTCATGAAGATGTACCACCTAGGCACAGTCTTCAGTGTGTGTGCACCTTTTTGAAAAATGTGACAAACTTTTCAGGACAACATTCTCTGTAAGAAAAGTTATCAGTTTCAATACAAGGTAATGTACTGATTATATTGAAGAAAAGATTTTCCCTTAAGGAAAAGGATAGAAAAATATTGAGTGTTGATATAAAGACAAGTCTGAGATTTGATTCTCCCATTTTCTTGTACTACAGCTTACCTGCTAACACCTGTATGAAGAGGATATCAAGTATTCCCATGTTGAGCTAGTAGCTTTTTATATTTCCTTTGTGAGGTGTAGATAACTACAGTATCTTTAGGTTCTAGATTTCATTTCTGAACAAAAAAATAATCACTGATTCCTGCAATCTGGCAATTAGATAGCACTGTAACCCATAGTTTGGCTGCCACAGCTACCAGTTACCTACTAATGAATGTTGTCTTTTTCCTAGGATTTCCTTAGAAAATAAACATAACTAGTCAAATATTTGGTTTTCTGAGGACCAAATTTCTAAATAACAAGAAAAACTTCAGTACGGAAGGGAAACATCTTTTTTTTTTTTTTTTTTAACTTCAGCAGAACTAGTAACCCAAAGATACTAGGTTCAAGTAATTTCAAAATTAGAATTAAAACTGACCTGGCAGACCAAGATACCTATTGTGAGCAGCATCTGGTAAGTAACTTGCCTTTACTTGGGGAATAAAGTTTGACTCTGAATACCTTCTAGGCTCCTCAAACCCCAGGACATGGCTGGAAATTGTTTCTTCTCAACTAAAAGGCTTATTTTCTTTCTCAAAAAAATTTTGCATGCATTTATAGGAAAATATTGACTTGGTTTCTTTTTTCCTGCCTTACCTGCTCAATATTCCTTGTGTTTTGCCTACCTAATTAGCCAAAATACTAAGTTAGCACAACTAAGCAGTTATACCATATGTGTGAATTAATATGTATACAGTTGCACAAATAAGCAGAGATTATGGACTAGACCTTTGCATTGCATACTGAATTGCTGACACCATTTCACCTCTGTAAACACCTTGACAGTTAGCTGCTGAATGCATACACTAGCTTACGATACTTACACTTTTTATTTAAAAAAAAATCAAAACCCCAACAAAACTTACTATCCCCCCTCGAAAAAGCCCCAACAAAACAAGGCTAAACAAAAAATCACCCAAGCAGTAAACACCCAAATAGTAAAACCAACAATAGAACCTTCAAAAACCATTGCTGCAACTCGGAACCATTGCAGCACACAAAACCATAAAAATTAAGTACAGAAAAAGCTATTTTTAATAAAGGAATGGATCACACAGAGGAAACCTTTCAGATGCTGCACAGCAGCAAGAAGAAAGATCTTTACTGGGGGAAGTAATTCTTGATACATGTAATTATTTATGTGTTAAAAGACATTGCATATAATAAAATACGGCAATTCTAGCTAATCCAATGAATTAAAATAAGTTTATAGGCAGGCTTTCCTGGAAATTAAGAATGCAACAGTCTCAAAGTATAATACTTCAAAAAAAGCTTTTTCTCTGATTTTTATACAAGTAATTAAGAACTGTGGGAAACTGATGATTTCTTTATTCACATATTTGACTAAAATCATGATTAAAAGACTGAGTTTAAAGAGTTCAAGTTCCAGCTTAAGATGTCATCAGGAGCATTAAACTTGATAGAGAGGGTCAGTTCCTATATTTCATTTTGTTGTTTGGACTGGACTATAAATGTAGGATTTCATATTCCTCTTTGTCCATAATGGAGTATTCTCTGATATCTATAAATGACTGGAAGAAAGAATATGGGGAAAATATGACAATCTAAATTATTGTGCTGATGAATTAATGTTCCTTTTTTCATACACAACCTTCAATTTTTTAAAATACAAGTTTTTCCTACTATGACTATGATCTGAAAATGGGCTTATAGAATTTAATATAGATAATTCTACCTTTTGTAGTGTTTAATTAGTTATCCATTACATTTCACGAGTCAGTTGATCATTGATCATTATTCCCGTTTTGGATTAGTCATGCACTGGTTGCATAGCAAGAAATTTATGCTTAAAATGTACATACCAAATTCTATTTCTTATTATCTACCTTGATGAATAACAATTAAAAATCTATTTTAGAAAACCTTACCCACTGAAAAATTTAACATAATAATTCTTATATTGGTTTTTACAATAATGGAGATTCTTTAGCTTTCTTCAGGTTACTTCTTATCTAACAAATGCAGAAAAAATCAGGATTTTATTCGGTAATTACTAGAACCTTCATCTCTTTATCATTTTCTGCGTTTCTATATGTACACATACATGTAAAAAATAAAACCCTGGGATCTTTAGATTTCCTGTTTGTCATACTAACTGTTGTCTGTGTATGATGTGAATTGTACTGTGTATACCCAATTCATTAAAACAATGACAAAAGACAATTATCAACATATTAATCTTAATGTGGAGCTATTTTTATAAGTTAATGACTGCTCCAATGGTCCGGATCATTTGCAGGAGTAATATTCTTTTTCTATGTCCCATGTCTGAAATTTTGGCTGTTATTTTTAATAGCTGAGATGTTAGCCAATGGTTTCAATATGTGCTATACCAGGGTATTAAGTCATCACAACAGATATTCTCTTATGACATTCTTATTCATATCAAAGGTGGGCAATGGCATAGAGTGTGAGCTGATTAAGTGTTGGGAAAGTCAGATTTATTATCATTTCTATTGATTTTTCCATAAGCCCCATAAGACCACTGCAGCATAGTATGCAATAGTATGTAAAGAGAAAGTTCAGCTTATTACAGCTAAAGCTGTGGTCAATTTATTTTTGATATTGTGCTACAAATTACAATTACAATAAAAGTATCAATTACACTGTCCATTGTGTCTATTTGTGTCCAAGATAACATGTTATCTTAAATGCATTTTTTTTACCATATGAAGACAGGGACAACGCTTGACTTTTTCCTCAGACACCTTTTCCTTCTGAACCAAGAGTATAATTAGATTAAAAATAGACTCTGCAACAAAATGACCAGTGAAAAGTCAGTTTCTGGTGTTATAGCTCTTCATTAAACTGATTCAGGAATGAGTAAAGGAAAAAAAATGTATTTAAAAGATATAATAAATTGTCCAGCCTTCTTTTTCTTGAAAATCAAGGGGAGATTGAATGTAATAAATTTAAATGATGCTTGAATAATTTTAATAAACAGAGATGAGAGTAACTCATATGGTAAAACCAGGGGGACGTAATGCAGGTTTGCGCACATATACACTATTCAAATTAGATAAGTTGCACCTATTTACATCTAAAGTTAATTTGGCCCAGAAACCATTAGTATAATATATAACATTAATATAATAAATAACTATTCCTGTTGTTCAGCAAATAGAGGTGACCGAGACTTCAATTTAATCATTTCTTCTTTCTCTCTTATTCTAGCACCAGGCTATGACAAGATGTCCTGGGTTCCGCAGTAGCAGTCATGTTTTTCCTTTGTGTTAACTGGTGCAGTGCTGTGTTTTGACTTCCAGCTTGAGAACAGTGTTGGTGAAGCCGATGTTTTCGGTTGTTGCTAAGTGATGTTTACCCTGACCAAGGACTCTGTGAGGCTCATGCTCTGCCAGGGAGGAGGGGAAGCTGTGAGGAAGCAGAGACGGGGCGCCTGACCCGGGCTAGCCGGGGAGGTATTCCATACCACAGCACGTCATGCCCGGGGTGAGGGGTGACTGGGAGTTACCCGGAAGGACAGGGGCTTCCGGGTGGAACTCGTTTTCTTGGCCGGTGGTATCGTATTCTCTTCCCTTGTTATTTTCCCTTATCATTGTTATAGCTGATAGTAGCGGTGGTGATTTGTTGCTGGACTGTTTTTGTCTCAACCCGTAGGAGTTGCACTCTCTCGATCCTCCTCCCCGTTCCTCCGGGAGCGGGGAAGGGGAGAGCCCCGGTGCGGGGAGGCGTGGGGGGAGATGGACACGGACCTCGATTGTTGTCAGCTCGGCACCACTCACTGGGAGTGAGTGAACAAGCTACCTGACTGGGTTTAAACCACGACAGTTCTTTTTGGCGCCCAACGTGGGGCTCGAGGGGTTGAGATAAGAACAGATCTGACTGGATTGATAGTCACTCGTCACAATGCTGATTTATTGGCTCTCAAGGTTGTTCCTCTTGATCTCACAGTTTCAGTATATGATATCTTACGTCCATCCGGTACTTGCTGTATTAGTGTTTTTCAAGTGTGGGACTTGGGCTAAGGTTTTTATCCCATTGTACTTTATGGTAATGACTTGTAATACAATAGAATCACTGATCATGAAACTGATCTGGCTTATGCTCCCAGTGTGGTCACCACCTTTATACTTTGGGAATTATATGATGGAGGTGCTTAGCAATTACACATCTTTTTTCTCCTTCTCAGGTGCTCAACCTGGGAAGGAGACATCCTTTTACCCTCCTAGTCGTCCCCCCAGACCATTTACATTTGAGAGTTTTGAATTTTTTGAATGGCCTTTTAATGCTGTTGAGACTTGTTTGCTGATGGTGATGGGAATCACCATGCTAACACGCATACAGAGTGTGTTTTGCCCACTACTGATTTCAAGAGTTAAGCAGATTCAGGTTTGGGTCTTGTCTGGGGTCAAACGACGATGTAGGAGGACCGAGAGATTTTCCCTGAGGCTGGACAGCCATGAGTGGCAGGGTGTGTGGGATAGTATGGGCAAGTATCTAGGTCAGTGGGCCCCTCCAGTACTTTGGAATTTCACTACCGAACAACTGCAAAATCCAGAAGAATTAGTAAAACACTTAAATGAGGTGTGTGGTCATTCTGGCCATACCAGAGATGGACAAATCATGGCAACGTGTTGGGGCTTGGCCTATGCTTACAGGGCCTTGTTCAACACTATCCAGCACCTTCAAAAGGAAAAGAATGTCGGCGGATCTGAGGGCAAAGCGACAGTCGCTACTCAAACTTTGGCTGCAATGAACAGCACAGCTACCCCAGTGGCAAGTACAGCAGCTGCTCAAACTTCAACTGCAACAGACAGCGTGGTTACCCCAGCTCCAAGCACAGCAGCTACGCAACCCCCAGCAACAAGTACAGTTGCTACTCAAACCACAGTGATAATCACTGCAGCCAAACCAGAGGACCAATTCGTACCAATATCAGTTGCCCCTGTACGCAAGAGAACAAGCAAAAAGGAGGCAAAAAGGGTGAAGCGAGATGAAGAACCAATGAATTCACCACCCGGTCCAGAATCTGATCAGGAGTCATCATCACATGACGAAGAAGAAGAAGAAGAGGTAACTTCTCGACCTCGGACCTCAACCGAGCTGCGGAATATGCGAAAAGATTTTACCCGTCAACCAGGGGAGCACATCATCACCTGGTTACTCCGATGCTGGGACAATGGGGCCGATGGTCACGAACAAGAAGGTACAGAAGCCAAGCAGCTGGGATCACTTGCTAGAGAAGGGGGAATTGACAAAGCAATTGCAAGAGAGAAAAAGTCCCTCAGCCTTTGGAGGAGGCTCTTGGCAGCTGTGAAAGAAAGGTTTCCATACAAGGACGATGTTACGAGTCCTTCGGCCAAGTGGACTACTATAGACAAAGGCATCCAGTCCCTGAGGGAATCGGCCATCGTAGAGATGATCTATCACATCAAGCCGAATAACGGGGGTACACCTATAGATCCAGATGAAGTTGAATGTACACGACCCATGTGGCGAAAACTTACACGGAATGCACCGTCATCATATGCCCATTCATTGTCAACAGTGACCTGGAATGACATAGTACCACTAACAGTGGATGAAATGGTTCATAAACTCCGAGAGTTCGAAGACAATCTCACCCCTTCCATCATCTCAGCTGTGAAAAAACTGTCCCCGGACCTCGAACAATTGAGGGACAATCTATCTGATTTATCCGGCCCCTCACGTGTACCAACACACGTCTCAGCTATTAACAAAAAGCGTCCTATTGTTCAAGAGAGGAGATACAGAAGGTATACGCCACGGGGTACCCTATGGTTTTACCTGCTGGATCACGGAGAAGACATGACAAAGTGGGATGGAAAACCTACTTCAGCTTTGGAGGAACGGGTGAGTGAACTGAAGAGGGGAGCAAGGGCCAAGACTGATCGTCCCATGAGAGCTATGGCTTCAGTCTCTGGTGATCAGTTTCCCAGATGGAGTGGAAGAGCTGATTTTACTCCAGCTCCTGTGATAACGAAGAATAATCCCTTTCAACACGATTTAAGTGTCCAATGCTGTGACAACCATTAGAGGGGCCCTGCCTCCAGCCAGGTGGAGGTAGGGGACAATCGGATTTACTGGACTGTGTGGATCAGATGGCCTGGCACATCAGTCCCACAGAAGTATAAGGCTCTAGTAGATACCGGTGCACAGTGTACCCTGATGCCATCAAGCTGTCAAGGGGTGGAACCCATCTATATTTCTGGAGTAACAGGAGGATCCCAAGAGTTGACTGTGCTGGAGGCTGAAATCAGCCTGACTGGGAGGGAATGGCAAAAGCACCCTATTGTGACTGGTCCAGAGGCTCCATGCATTCTCGGCATAGACTACCTCAAGAGAGGGTACTTCAAAGACCCAAAAGGGTACCGGTGGGCTTTTGGTATTGCTGCTTTGGAGACTGAGGAAATTGAGCAGCTGTCCACCTTGCCTGGTCTCTCAGAAGATCCCTCTGCTGTGGGGTTGCTGAAAGTTGAAGAACAACAAGTGCCAATTGCGACCACAACAGTGCACCGGCGGCAATATCGCACCAACCGAGACTCCCTGATTCCCATCCATCAGCTGATCCGTAGACTGGAGAGTCAGGGGGTATCAGCAGGACCCGCTCACGCTTCAATAGCCCCATATGACCAGTGCGAAAGTCTAATGGAGAACGGAGACTAACAGTAGACTATCGTGGCCTGAATGAAGTCACACCACCGTTGAGTGCTGCCGTACCGGACATGCTAGAACTTCAGTATGAACTAGAGTCAAAGGCAGCCAAGTGGTATGCCACGATTGATATTGCCAATGCATTTTTCTCAATTCCTTTGGCAGCAGAGTGCAGGCCACAGTTTGCTTTTACTTGGAGGGGTGTCCAGTTCACTTGGAACCGACTGCCCCAGGGGTGGAAACACAGCCCTACCATTTGCCATGGACTGATCCAGAATGCACTGGAACAGGGGCAAGCTCCAGAACACCTGCAATACATTGATGACATTATTGTGTGGGGCGATACAGCGGAAGAAGTCTTTGAGAAAGGGAGGAAAATAATCCAAATCCTGCTGAAAGCCGGTTTTGAAATAAAACGGAGTAAGGTCAAGGGACCTGCACAGGAGATTCAATTCTTGGGAATAAAATGGCAAGATGGACGTAGACAGATCCCCACAGATGTGATCAACAAGATAACAGCAATGTCTCCACCGACTAATAAGAAAGAAACGCAAGCTTTCTTGGGTGCTGTGGGGTTCTGGAGAATGCACATCCCAAATTACAGTTTGATTGTAAGCCCTCTCTATCATGTGACCCAGAAGAAGAATGATTTTAAATGGGGCCCTGAGCAACAACAAGCCTTTGAGCAAATTAAACGCGAGATAGTTCATGCAGTAGCCCTTGGACCAGTCCGGACCGGACCAGATGTAAAAAATGTACTGTACACTGCAGCTGGGGAGAACGGTCCTACTTGGAGCCTCTGGCAGAAAGCTCCAGGGGAGTCTTGAGGTCGGCCCCTCTGCATTTGGAGTCGGGGATACAAAGGATCTGAGGCCAGCTATACCCCAACTGAGAAAGAGATACTGGCAGCCTATGCAGGGGTTCGAGCTGCTTCGGAAGTGATTGGCACTGAAGCACAGCTCCTTCTGGCACCCCGGTTGCCCGTGCTGGGCTGGATGTTCAAAGGCAGGGTCTCCTCTACACATCATGCAACCGATGCTACATGGAGTAAATGGGCTGCACTAATTACACAACGAACTCGAATAGGAAATCCCAGTCGTCCAGGCATTTTAGAAGTCATCATGGACTGGCCAGAGGGCAAAGATTTCGGAATGTCACCAGAGGAGGAGGTGGTGCGTGCTGAAGAGGCCCCACCATATAATAAACTGTCAGAAAGTGAAAAGCAGTATGCCTTGTTTACTGATGGCTCTTGCCGTATTGTGGGAAAGCATCGGAGATGGAAGGCAGCTGTATGGAGTCCTGGACGACAAGTTGCAGAAACTGCTGACGGAGAGGGTGAATCGAGTCAGTTTGCCTGGGTGAAAGCCATCCAGCTGGCCCTGGACATTGCTGAACGAGAAAAGTGGCCAGTACTTTACCTCTATACTGACTCATGGATGGTGGCAAATGCCCTGTGGGGGTGGTTGAAGCAATGGAAGCAGAGCAACTGGCAACGCAGAGGTAAACCCATCTGGGATGCTGCACTGTGGAAAGATATTGCTGCCAGGGTGCAGAACCTGGTGGTGAAGGTACGTCATGTAGATGCCCATGTACCCAAGAGTCGGGCCACTGAGGAACACCAGAGCAACCAACAAGTGGATAAAGCAGCTAAGATTGAAGTGGCTCAGATGGACTTAGATTGGCAACATAAAGGTGAATTATTTTTGGCCCGGTGGGCCCATGACACTTCAGGCCATCAGGGCAGAGATGCAACATATAGATGGGCCCGTGACCGAGGGGTGGACTTAACAATGGACACTATTGCCCAGGTTATTCATGAGTGTGAAACATGTGCTGCAATTAAACAAGCCAAGCGGTTAAAGCCTCTTTGGTATGGAGGACGATGGTTGAAGTATAAATATGGGGAGGCCTGGCAGATTGACTATATCACACTGCCACCAACCCGCCAAGGCAAGCGCCATGTGCTTACCATGGTGGAAGAAACCACCGGGTGGCTGGAAACATACGCCGTGCCCCATGCCACTGCCCGGAACACCATCCTGGGCCTTGAGAAACAGATTTTGTGGCGACACGGCACCCCAGAGAGAATTGAGTCAGACAATGGGACACATTTCCGGAATAACCTTATAGATATTTGGGCCAAAGAGCATGGCATTGAGTGGGTATATCACATCCCCTACCATGCACCAGCCTCTGGGAAAATCGAACGGTACAATGGGCTGTTAAAAACTACACTGAGAGCAATGGGTGGGGGAACTTTCAAGCATTGGGATACACACTTACCAAAGGCCACCTGGTTGGTCAACACCAGAGGATCTGCCAACAGGCCTGGCCCAGCCCAGTCAGAACTTTTACATATTGTAGAGGGGGACAAAGTTCCCGTGGTGCATATGAAGAATTTGCTGGGGAAGACAGTCTGGGTAATTCCTGCTTCAGGTAAAGGCAAACCCACTCGTGGGATTGCTTTTGCTCAGGGACCTGGATATACTTGGTGGGTAATGCGGGAAGATGGGGAAGTCCGATGTATACCTCAAGGGGATTTGATTTTAGGGGAAAACAGGCAGTGAACTCAATTGTATGCTGTTGCCTGCTGTGTAATGCTTTTATAGCCCATCAACTAGATGTCTCCAGGTCACCAGCGACTGGCCCTGACTTCCCTCCAGCCATCATCCCAACAGAGAATGAACTTTGAACATCATGGACCGAATGGAATCGGCAGCATTATAGGGATTGGTCCATGCACTAAGAAAATGATTTTTTCCTCTTGGTCTGTATGTATATGGATGTATATATGTGGGAGAGCGATGGTGTATTGAAAATGTGGGATCTGAGCACGACGTGAATGGTATGGAATAAGGGGTGGATAATGTCCTGGGTTCCGCAGTAGCAGTCATGTTTTTCCTTTGTGTTAACTGGTGCAGTGCTGTGTTTTGACTTCCAGCTTGAGAACAGTGTTGGTGAAGCCGATGTTTTCGGTTGTTGCTAAGTGATGTTTACCCTGACCAAGGACTCTGTGAGGCTCATGCTCTGCCAGGGAGGAGGGGAAGCTGTGAGGAAGCAGAGACGGGGCGCCTGACCCGGGCTAGCCGGGGAGGTATTCCATACCACAGCACGTCATGCCCGGGGTGGGGGGTAACTGGGAGTTACCCGGAAGGACAGGGGCTTCCGGGTGGAACTCGTTTTCTTGGCCGGTGGTATCATATTCTCTTCCCTTGTTATTTTCCCTTATCATTGTTATAGCTGATAGTAGCGGTGGTGATTTGTTGCTGGACTGTTTTTGTCTCAACCCGTAGGAGTTGCACTCTCTTGATCCTCCTCCCCGTTCCTCCGGGAGCGGGGAAGGGGAGAGCCCCGGTGCGGGGAGGCGGCGGGGGGAGACGGACACGGACCTCGATTGTTGTCAGCTCGGCACCAATCACTGGGAGTGAGTGAACAAGCTACCTGACTGGGTTTAAACCACGACACAAGAGTACTATATTTGGATGATTAATGTAAGCTGAGTTCTTCCTGGACAGAGTGTATTACATAGACTATGTCAGATATTTTGGCTTTTAGAACTGTCTTGCTTCACTTACAAAAAAAAAAAGAAACAAGGCAAAGAAACCAATGAAATAATTCAAAAACTCACATTTTATAGAAAATAAATTCAATATTCAAAATATCACTGGAAACCTTTTGATAGTTTTGGCAAGCTATGAAAATTCTGTAGTCAAATACTTTAGTCTTTACAAATCCTATTCAATATTTAGTATTTTAGAGAGAGGTTTTTGGAGAAAGTATGATGAGAAGGTCAAAATCTGGATCTCTGTACCACTCTTTCAGAAACATTGGAGTTACTGATTGCCATTTTGTCTGTTGTTGTGTTAAATAAAAAAGATGTTGTCTAATATTAATAGTACATAAATTACCTAAATACTAGTTCTAAATACCTAAATAATTGATCAAAACTTCAAGTGAACTCACAAGTCGATTTCTTAGCTTCCTCATAAAAACCTGGGGTACTTATACACAATTTTCCATGTGGTTATGTGACTTTTTTTTTTTGTTATTTCTCTGTGGCCCCATTTCTTGAGATGGGAAGATGCTTTCAGCACCAGAATTGCCAAAACTGTTGTTTCTTAAGTTTTTCATGTTTTTGAAAGAGAAGCATGATTTTTTTTTTTTTGTCTTTAAAAATACTCTATGCCAGGGTACTAAACATAAAGTTACCCAATGTAAGTTAAAACTTTATGTTTAATAACTCATGTTTAATAAATTATGTTTAATATTAAAAGTTTATGTTTACTAAACATAAAGTTACTACATGATATTTAAGCTATCTTATAAAATCTTGCACAATGGCAAAGTTATACTCTTCTTTTTATACATTTTAATCTATTAGGTTTCGTTAAATATTTCTTGTAGGTCAGTATCATCTCTTTATATTTAGTTATTGCTGTCACTGTCCCACAGAAAACTAGCTCCTGTAGTTTTCTCATTTGTTGTTTTTTTGTTTTGTTGGTTTTGTGGTCTTAGATTGGTTGTTTTGGTTTGTTGTTTTTTTTTTTTTTTTTTCCGTTACACCATCTAAAACAAACTGTGTTACACAAAAGAAGGGAATGAAAGTCTTGTGAGATTTTCCACTGATATTCTGCTTAACTACAAATTTAAACTCGGCTAAAGTACATGTCCATGTATTATGTTAGGGTGTAATTATCTGTACTGGTGAACTATTATCCTTGTCCCTGAAGGAGACTTATGCTTATAACAGCAGCACTCTTCTGAATAATTTTCAGGAATGGCTTACAGATAGTTCCAAATGGATAATTGATTTTGTAGGGAAGTGAGAAAAGACTTTGACCATATTGATGCTAACAGAAAATGCAGCAGCACTGAATAAATATGCAAATAAATACTTGTTATCTGTGAGTATTACCTCCTTGACTGTAGCTATCATTTTTGAATAACACATGGAAATACGAAAAAATCCAAAACAAAGTAGCATATTCTGGATTCTTTTGCAGATTCTATGTAACCACAAAAACTAAGAATATCTAAGTTTTAAAAGAGCTTATGGAGTAAGGAAAAGAACTGTAAGGGGATTTGGACCACACAAATAATAAACCCCATCTAAAATTAATAGATTGACAAAAACAAAAAAAAAAGAAAAAAAGTAAAAATTGGGATTCTTGTTGTAGCCACAGGCCAGCTGATACTATAGATAAATGTATGTGATTAAACTGAGGAATCTGTGAGTAATACACAAAGTGAAGGAAAAAAGGGAAAAAAAAAGTCTAGTATCTTAGTAATCGCTAGAATAGAGAGTATACTTTCTTCTGTACATTGACTATTTTTGCACTGCAATTTTTTTAAGAATAACCTCAAAGAATTAGTCTATTTAGTAATAAACAAAACCCTGTCACCCTGATAGTTCCCTGAATCTGCATTGGATGACTGTTCTTAGCTATTAAAGTGATTGGATTCAGGGAAGATGAAAATAAAATTTTGAACACTATATCTTCGACAACTTGCAACATCAAAGCACTAGAAAGACTTATAAACTTTGTGTTAAATGGGAAATTCCTGTCCAACACGTTAAGAAATAAAATATATTTAAAGTGTAATAATTCAGAAGCTGTACAGTATGTTTTAACATATGTTTGATTTCCTAAGACTAAAAATGTCTATAACTCTTTTTACTGTTTCCAACAGGAGTGATGTGGAGAAAAAAGGAAAATACACAAGTGAACTTCCACCATCAGAAGAATGTAGCAGAACACACTTCAAAGACTATAATTTTAATGTGTTGTTTCTTTGATGTTTTTCTTTCTTTTCTCAAGAGTTTGATCCTTTTATTAAATTAAAGGTCTGCATGGTATGATTGCCAAATGGCAAATTTTTCAGTTACAGACTTCTTGAAGATGCACAAGAACTGTAACTCTATAACTTAGATGTTTGCTTTTTTTCTTGTTTCATTCATTGGTTGTTTTCTTGTGGAGTTTTGGGGCATTTTGCTTCCCCCCCTCCCCCCCTTTTTTTTTTAAACCAAAAACCCTGTTTTCTAACCCAGCACCATTTCTCTGACAGTAACGAGGGTAAATGCTTCGAGAAAGATGATAAGAATTAGAGTTATTCTTTCCATAGAACAATATGATTCTATCATTTTCCTGGGAATGTCTTCTCCCAGCATGCAGTATACAATGGATGTCTTCATACAGAAAGTGCAGCATAATCTCATGTAAGAGTTACTATTGGACCTGTCCTACGCAAGGACATCTCCTACCTAATTGAACATGATTTATATTCTTGGCTTCTGCAAAACTGTGTGACAGTAAGTTAGCAAAATGATCACATACTAAGTGGGAAGTCCAAAAATCACCAGACTTCCCTTGTTCTATATCATCTTATTTCTTCATTTTCTCTCTAGTTCTGTCAGTATAATAACATAACCTGTAAATAGAGAGAAAATCTTTATTGATTCATCTTCTCCAAGCTTTACAATACTCAACCATGTTTTCTAAAATTTCTCTTTTTTTCAAAACAAGAAATTGACATTTCCTTTTTTTTTTTTTAAAAAGCCATTTCATGCCTTTGGTCATCTTTGATTCCTTTCTCTGTACATTTTCAAGTGATATTATATAATTGTAAGGACAAGAACTATATTAAAACTCTACAATGTGCATGCATAATGAATTAAATAGTGCTGTGAAGTTTTTCTCTATTCTGTCACAGACATAGGCAATATTCAATTTATTATTTTGACATCTACTGAATCTTGACTATTTTAAAAGTTATTGAATCCTGAAGTTTTCTAAATACTATCTTTACTGATCACTACACATCTTATTTTTTTGGTGATAGATAACTTAGAGTCTGTAACTGGCTCACCAGTCATTTTATCATATAGCTACACATAAATTATCATATCTTTTTTGTATTTTGCCTCTTTGCAGTTAGCTTTGTATTGGATTTTCTTCAGTGATTTCATATCATGTGCAAATGTTGTTATTTCACTATTCAATCTGTTTTCCAGCTCCAGCCTGATATATATTCCTGTGCAGGAACAGTACAGATCCCTGTTTGACCTGATATAGTCATCACCCATTTCAATCACTGCAAAGATTTTTCTCTAATCTGTTTTCTCTCTTTCTGTGTCTTTTAAATCAGAGACAACCCACTCTTCTGAGAGCTTTTATTCTCTCAAAGATGCTTCTCGTGAGATTTTTTTTTTTTTTTTTTTTAATTCAGAAACGTTCAAGTCATGCATTTTGCTTGCTTTGAATGTTTACTTGCCATGGTGCCTGTACCTCACCCATTTGCATTGCAGAACAACAGCTTCTCCCCTTGTTCATGACCAATGTGCCAGACACAGGTATTTGACTGGACCTATAATCATCTGTAACTAATGTGCTGAGGAACCCATTAGAGAGAAGTCACAGTGTTCCAGCTGTTGGAGTAAAAGTGGAAAATAAAATCATCAGAGCCCCCTCCCATCTCTCCAAAGGCTCATGTCCAAGGAGCTGTATAATGTCTTATGTTCTCTGTATGATAACTAATTCACCAGAATTTACTGTAGCCCTTGACATCACACAGATCAATGTTCTGAACAATATTTTTGTGCAATATTGAACCCCAGTCGTATTGATATTCAAAGTAAATGAGTTCTAAATATATGAACAGAAAATTAATACCCCAATATATTGTAACTATACTTTTTAAAATGTGTATTTCTTTATTCTGTCTCTGTGAACTAATTACAATACCATTATCATATTGTTCCACTTCTATATATCTATTAAAACACTTTCATAGCAAAAGTTGTATTTTGAATGGTTAAAATAGTTTTCCCTCCATCTTGTACTAATCTTCCAGTATAGTCTAACACAGTGCGGCATAGGTTTCTCAAAGTCATACACTCTCCTTGGATTTATCTTTGACCAGACTATTAATAATTATGAAGGAACTGTGAATGAAGAATGATTTTTATCTTTCTGCTAACACATTATCTTGACCCACAGTTTCACAGATAGATAGAGTTGTCTCTGTTTCATTCTGGGCCTTCCATATTCACCTATCTCAAGGTCAACAGGATGATACAATAATGAGAAAATACAACAAACACTGTCTAATGGAAGTAGCATTTCATTAAAAAAGCTGTGTTGACAACTCTACAAAGACAGCAGAGGAATGCAGCTTTTTAACTGAGCACTACCTGACAGATTCAATAATCAAGGGAAAGCCTTAATTGATGACATTTCATTAACATAATGACTTGAAGCTGGGAAAAGAGAGCCTCTTATTAATTAATCAAAGCACGAACAGTTTCAGTCCCTTACTCTCTGCCATTTTCTATTAATCATAGGACTGTGTATTAAACTCATTTGAATTCACTAAGTGTTGAGTAGTTCTGTGGGAAAACTGTTGGCAGACTGGCATGCTCAAGAGAACCCACTTAGGCAGGTATGAAACACATTAGAAATGCATGTTTGTAATTTAAGCTCTCATCTCTGCAGGAAGTGCTGATAATACGTCTGAAAAAAGCCCCACCAGATCTCAGTAGCCACTGGTATACAGCTGAAAGTTGCCTCGTCTCTTAAAATGTTACCTGGCTGCAGGTGTTTAATCCATCAGGGTCAATTTTTATTACAACAGTGAATGCAGGGGCTATGTTGATGTTTGTCAGATTAAACTCTTACAGCACAGTTTGTCATGCATTGGACAATTTTTCTTGTTATTCCCAGCAGTATTTTCTCTGTCCTTTGCTTTGCATTTTGAATATATGAAGAAAGTAAAAACAGGGTATTGAAGAGCTCAGGATGGTTCAAGTTCTGCTTTTTGATTGTTGTTGCATTTCTTATTTTCTGGCGAGCAATTGTAGTCTGTGTTGGTGACTGCCTCAGTAAATTTTTAATAGCTTGGGAAGCGGGGGTAAATCAAGAGTCTTCCACATTCCGAGTAGAAGGACATTTTTCCTTTCCACCTTAAAATACTTCTCCACAGGGAAATTAAAAAAAAAAAAAAAAAAAAAGATTCTTTATAATAGCACTTATTTTGTAAAAGAGAGATTTTTTTCCAAAGGTTTCATGTTCTATTTCTATAACTTTTACTATTAAGTTTATTACCAACTTTGCAACAGAGGTCCTTCTCTTATGTAGTGGGTTATTCTAATCATATGTTTTAGAGGGAAAGGCCATAATCTTTCTTTCAAGAAAATGTATTTGTTGACTGTTTTGAGTGGAGCTCTGTTCTTCATACACATTGGCTGCAAGATCAGCTACAGAATTTGGCCTTTGAAAGACTGTTGATAGATTCACTAAATTGTAGTAATTGCTCAGTCCCTCTAAACTGGTTGCAGAGCTATGACATTTTAGGCACATAAATGTTTCACTGCTGAAACCTTTGTTGCAAAGAGGGTTAAGGGTTTGATAAAAACATCTTTTTAGATTTAGTTGCCTCAGCTCCTCATTCAAGTGTATTTTCTTATCTAAATACCATTGAAAATCTTGACCCAAATATTTCTCTTCTTGCTGAGCGACAGCTTTCATTTCTTTTCCATTTGAAAAACAATCAATAGATTAAGAGAGTAGTTTCTGATGAGCCTCAAATTTACTGAGGGCCACAGAAGAAAGGCATTTAGTGGTGATAAGATTACAGTCTCTTGCCATTGTACTTGAATATTATTACAGCAGATAATAAACTAAAGAAAAACTGATAAAGAAACTTTTTTCATAAATTAGCATTGATTAATGTTGACGGGATTTGTATAGCAGATGTGTTCTTCAATAGCTAGGTTTCAGTGGTAAGGTTGATGCAATGCAGGTTTATGGAGTTGAAGCACTGCAGTATAGAACAATATATAAATAGCAAGGCTGCACGCTTTTGTGCCTTTCATTTTAGTATCTAGGCTTTTATGATTGTATTCTAGGGCCAGAAATGGTACGTTTGTATTTTTTATTAAGGTATTCATAGTCACTGCAGATGACTAAAACATTTTATGTTGAATTTGAAACTTACTGTACTGTGACTTCAGATTACGTCTGTTTCTCTGTATTCACATGCATAACTTTACCTAAGTTCACACAGAAATGAGTGATATTCACGCAGCTAGTGTGCAACACCTTTTTCAGTTGTAACATCAATGGAAACTAAGCAAGAGCGCAGAATTGATCAATAAATGTTAACACTTCAGGTATTGTGGTTTAACCCCAGCCAGTTACTAAATACCACACAACTGCTCACTCACTCCACACCCTCCCTTCCCTCTCCCCGAAGTTGGATGAGGAGGAGAAAACCAAGACAACTATGGATAAAAATGTGAATCAAGGAAAAAGTAATACCTTATTTAAACTTTCTGTACCTTTCACATGATCTTTAATCTGGTTAAGGTTCCTGTACAAGGACTATGTATGATTTCTAATCTGTTTTACTTAATATATATTAAAGATACAGATAATAACAAATCAGTAGAAGAAAAAGAACATAAATCTGTATATAGTGTAAGAGAGGGCATGTACTCCTTTTTTCTTTAATTAGTTGCAAAACATTTTATGCTCTCAGCATATCTGAGAAAAAATAAACTCAATTTTAACAGCTGAAGTTCAAATTTCTTTGAATATTATCAGTAGAATAAGGTACTTTTTATTCATCTCAAAACCCCATCCATCTAATATCCTGGAGTTCAGATTTTTTTAAATTTTTGGAGCTGCATAAGAAGAGAATGCATATGATTTTTTCTTAGTATTTTTATTTCAAGCTTATTAAAAATCTGTCAGAACTTGGTAATTCAATACCCAATTTACTCTAGTATGAAATTATTAAATATTCATACTTTGTAAATAGGAATTGGTACTACCAATTAATAATATTAAAAGCAATACTGACACGAATGTGAATATTTTAGGACTTAAAATTACTTCCTGAAAAATATATTTTCTACAGATAATTCTAACCATTATGGAACATGTAAAGGACTACAATAGCATGAAAATCATGTCCTCAAAGGAAAAAGCTTGTATTTTCTTCATTCGAGCAACAGATTAGCTCAAAAATAATCTCTGGAGAGTGACTTTTTACAAGGATGTGTAATGACAGGAGAAGGGATAATGGCTTCAAGCTGAAAGAGGGTAGGTTTTGATTAGTTATTATGAAAAAATTCTTCACTGTGGGGGTGGTGAGACACTGGAACAGGTTGCCCAAAGAAGGTGTACATGTCGCATCCCTGGCAGTGTTCAAGGCTAGGTTAAATGTGGCTTTGAGTAACCTGGTCTAGTGGAAGGTTTTCCTGCCTTTGGCAGGGTGGCTGGACCTTACTGAAGTGAAAAACTATAGGAAAATAAAATGTAGACAGAAACAACTTAGATAATAGCAGCAAACATTTACAGAGTCCTTCCAGTTAAAGTTTTGATCATACCCAGTTAGGTGGGTTATATGTTTTACTGCCTGTGACTGATTGTTAGTGCATCAACCATCAAAGTGTGCGCAGAAAGCAGGCATCAAGGTACCAATGGTTTTTCACCCTATTTTATTCTTGTGATGTCTCCAAGTTCCTACGTAAGGGATCATTTAAACTGTGGCCTTTGTAGTAACATACCAGCCCAGTCTCCAGACAGATTTTGGAAAAACCTGATTTCACATATGTAGTGTGAATATGGACGTGGAAGTAAATAGGTTGGAGAAAAGTAGAATGAAAAATTTACTGAGAGTTGTTATTGAAAAAGATTTAAGTCTTTTGCATGTATCTACTGCTGGAGACTCAGGTATCTCACAAAGCTTTCCTAACTACGGATAGTGGATATCTACTCAAGAACTGAGCTTTCGGACTAAATCCCCTTTGTAGATTTAGCCCACAGTGACCTGTTACATTTTTATTGTCTCGGTGAAGTACTGTACTACTCATTTGTTTCTAAGGCATGTTGCAATGAAAGAAATTCGTAGTTCCAGATGTAATTTAATATTTTACTGTCTCTCATAGGAACTTATATGGAATTATTCTCTCAGCCTTTCTCAATGGGCTTTTATGGAAATACCATCTGTACAGTTGGCTTTCACACTAAATATAAAAGCAGACCCTAAAAAAAAAATAATAAATATAGTTAAAAGTATTTGTTGCCCAGAGGTCTAATTAGAAAAAGGAAAAAATAATGAGTATGTTTCGTCTCTGGACCTGCAGGTCCTATAGTATATTCTGACAATGCAGATTTCTAAAATCAGTGCAACATATCAGAAATTAGCATTTTCATGTCAGAGTGTGCTGGGTTTGGCTATTTAGTTCAGGAACTTCTGCGAAATGAGATACAGTCAGGAGAATCACTATATTTGGCATTACAGATTACATCTCTTGTCACATGGGTTATAAATATCTGGGCAGTAACACTGTAAGAATATAGTTGACTTTCTCTTGTTTGCATTGTATTATATCCCAGGAACTTGATTAATATTTATAAGCAGTAATCAAAGATAACATGGGGGGGCGCGGGTTATTCTTGGAGCATCCCTCTACAGGGATAAGTAATCACTTGAATAATTTCATGCAGTATCGAAATAGTAAATTGAACATATTAAGAATGACCAAGTAAAGCTTAAACATTGCAAGCAGAAATTTATTTTCAAACAGCAATATTTCAACTTCTCATAATAAAAATAGTTTTGATAAGTGAATTTGTATGATTTTTGTCTAGCCATACAAAATCAACTTCTTGGAAAATGTAATTTTAAATATGCCATTATGATGGATTTTTTCTGATATACAAGCTAGGTTATGTGTTGGTGTTACAAAATAAATTCTTATTACACATTTTTCTGCAGAATATATGATATGTGACAAAATTTTTTGAGAATAAGACTTGTTTAAAACAGCACAATAATTTTAAACAACTTTCTTAGAGGTCACATTAAATAAAAAAGATAACTTGCTTCTTAAACAAACTCCTTACAATGCCTATTGAATTACTTGAATTTTACATGAGGTTTAGTGCTCTTTTCTTTCATAAAATAACATTTGTCAAAATCAGAGGAACATTTTCAACATATTTAATACCTAAGAATTAAAAGCTATTCCTGAAATTTTCTATGTGAAAATTGCTTTGAAATATTATCATAAGATCTTGCCTGAAATGGATATATTTTCTGGTTTTCTACAAAAACATTATAGGTGTTCAGAAATGCTGCAAAACTTCTGGTAAGTTCTGCTTTTTATTAACATCTGCAAGTTCCTTTTGAAAGCTGAAAAATAAGATCAAAGTTTTCTATACAAAATCATCGCACAAAAAAAAAAAAAAAAATTGTGTGTAGGTTGTGCTCATTCCTAAAACATGATTGATAGCAGGTTTTATGGACCTGAGAATCCTACATGTATAAATATAGGCAAATTAATAAACATTTTGTCTCATAAGAAATGCTTTCTGAATTGGATGCAAGATGACAGCTGTTTTCACTTGACAAAAAATACTAGGAAACATTCAATGCACCACATAAACTCTTTTTTTTTCTTTTCCTGGTTACATTTAAAATTTTCTTAATACAAAGTACTGATAAATTTTAGTGTAACTGAACTCTGATGTTAAAGGTGCTCCATTTCAATGTGAGCCATTTTTTCCATAGGAAAAAAAAAAGAAAAAAAATAAGAGAAAAGGATGCGAACAGGAAAGGCAGATAGTTTTCTACAACAATAAAACTATGTACATGTGCATCACATCAGGTGAACTTGATAAAAATGACAGATTATTTAAAAGACAAATTCATAAAAGTGGGTAATTATTACTTATTGCTTTCATACAGTAACTTATATAGAGTGAAATGCCCCATGTAAATCCCATGTGTAATCTGAACAGATTCTATGCCAGTCTTTTTTGTGACTTGTCAACATTTCTGCATGACTTCAAGTTACAAGTTTACAGCAGCTGTTGCCTGTTAGCACTGTGTTTAGTAAGACAGACAACTGAAAAAGTTGCCTCACAAATATTTCTAATGAAAATTTAGCAGTGCTTGCTTTTATACTTGGTTGTTATTGTGATAATCACTTTTCAGGATTACATTAGCTTGATTTTACCCAAGTTGTAAACCCCTAGAATTTGCGGTCATCTGGTTAATTCTTCTCACCTGCTTATTCACCTGAATTCCTACAACTCTAAAACCCAAAAATGCTTACACTTTTTAATGTTTCCTAAATGTTTTTTCACATTTTATCCATAGGTGAGCAGCATATAAAAAGGCAGCCTTTGTCTGCTTTTATTTTCAATACAGACAAGCCTGGATTAGGTGTGAAGTTTTTATCTCAATTATGCTTTTAGTAAATACATGTTTTGAAACAGGAAAGCTGATGTATCAGACAATGATACGACAAAAATACTTCACACAAGGACATTAAATTGCCTAAACTTACACATGAAAGACTGAGAAAGATTTTATTAGACCTTACATATGCTGTGAAAGAAAAATGCAAAAAAATCCAAAACCACCCAGCCTCCTGACTACACAAAAGATTAGTCTGAACATTCTGACTCTGTATTCTAATCTTATTTCCAGCTCTCTAAGAAAGTTCAGCAGAAATTTCTGTCTAAATTGCGACAGAATATCAGCAGACAAATGAAGTAGAGCAAAGTTAGCCTTTGATGACTGGAACCCAATATAGACAGATTCATGATAGAGAGAAAAAAAGATAGAAGTCACTGTCATGTATTCTTTATTCACCAGGACATCTATCCCATTCAAATATCAAAAACTAAAATGGGTATACTATGAAAGGAATGAAATCTTTTCCAGCCCTAGATGACACACCCTACTGTTCCCGCCATCCATGGTTTTACATTACCTCATAGTTGACTTAGTATATATATACTAGTTTAGGGACTCTTTAAATGTTAAGAGCTCTGTCAATGCCTGCATGTATTTACAATGTCGCATGTAGCTGTTCTATCAATGACCACTATTAACCTAATTGAAGAATCTCAAGTTTAGGAAAATAAAATTCTATCAGAAAGAAAATGTATTCTTTAAGATCAACAAGAATATTTAATTAGGAATACATTTCTAAATATATTTCCTAAAAATATCCTCAAGTTGGAAGGGAAGATCTTTAAAAGGGGAATATCTTAATCACTGGTTTTCATCTTTTTATTTTAAGTCTGGCTGCACTCAGGAATGTTTAACCATTTTAGATATGATTATTCTGTGTCAGTTCTTAGCTTTCACATGTCACCAGATCTTCTATAAAATACCTTTAGAATGTATTGTTCTATACATGATTGCTAAATCAATGCACTCAGAACTGAATAAAAATGACCACACTCACCATCTGTTACAGTCATTTCAGATGCCAGCTCCAACTGTTGTATTGACTGACACTCTGAGAATGGCCTCATAGTTAACAAACGTGGAAGTCAAGAGGCCCAAGCTATTCCCAAGTATCCCAAGCATATCTCAGGTTTTTAATCAGAAAAATATAACTGGTTTGCCTCTCCTAGGCAAATTTAAGGTGCTGCTTAGTTTTGTAAATTAGGTTTTAAAAACTGTGGTGAGTTCTAAGGGTAAAAATTTTTCAAGTTCAACATTTTAAAAATGAATATTTAAGAAAAAAATGCTTGTTTTCTTCTGTAAATTCAGCTTATTTGCTACGTAGTGAACCTGAAGTTATCTCTTATTCTCCCACTTTATGTGTGATATTTTTCTGGGTTATTCTTTTTATTAATATGCCACTTTTTTCTTCATTACTAAAGTCCTGTTCGTGGTTGGATATTTAGACTGATCTTTCCATGTTCTTATTTCCTTTATTTTCAAACTGAACTCCTAATCCAATAAGAAAAATATATTTTCACTAAAATTTGGCTTTCATGTTGTTTATTTTCAGAGTATTTTATCCAAGATAGATAAAAATCATAATTTTATTTTCCTAAGAGTCAGGAGTCCTGAATTTTATCCAGGATGCATAAAACAGATAACAGGGGGAAGAGGGGAGGGGACTACATGTAACTGCATATAATCTATAAAGAAAAGAAATCATGGAACCATGCAGAGATACAAAATGCAGAACATCTCTGCATTGCCATCAGTCTGCTAGAGATACCCAAGCTAGCTTTAAACTAGTTAGATCATATGTTAGCCATAATCCAGCCGAAACAACACATGGCTCTGTGCTTTTCCTTTCTGTGACTGTTATCACTATGTAAACCTACCTGGATAGTTACCAGTCATTTTAGTGCCATACTGAGGGTGTGCTTTGTCCTTCCTTCCATGTTAGTGAAACTTGATCTGTAATCTATTTAAATAGCTCATAGCAGTCTAACTGATAAGAGGAATTTGTTGCAGAAAACGGTTGCTTTTCCCTGAGAATATTCTCAAGAAACAAGTAATGATATTTAAGCATTATTGCATTAGAGTCTTTACATTACCTACAGTACAAGAAAAGTCCGAGACCACCAGGTGTTACTCCAGTATAAGGCAGAGCATCTTCTCTACCATGCTAACATTAATTAATCTGAAACATACACAATAAAAACATCATCATATGTTATAAGATTAAAACAATTTGAAGGTGACCAATTTATTTATTCTGTTACTTTTAGGAAAGCCATTGTAAAGTAAGGTTTAAGAGGGCATCTGTCTGGCTTTTCTTTTTTTTTTTTTTCATATTTTAGAACACCTGCTTTATCATTATATCCTTTTTTTTTTCCATTGGTTTTCATTGATGTATGATCATTCTTTTTCCTTCTTTGCAAATATGAAGGATTTATGTGTCTTTCTTCCATTGTCTTTTTGGTATTCTTGATCTTGGTTCTTCTATGTCTCATCAGATGTGGCGGTAACCAAATCTCCCTCAGTGAAACTAAGAACATTCCTGGTAGGACTGAAATACAATTCTCTGTATAATATTTAATATGTTTGGCTTTACATGTTTCCATATTCATGGCTGAGGTTTTACTCATAGTAAATATTGTAAGGTTCACAACAACATCTCAAGCCTGTCTTTAAAGCAGCCATTCATATCCTTCTACAGCCAAGCATGGTGCTGATATGGAAGGATTTGTAGGTTGATAGTGATTCCAAAAACAGAAGTGTAAAACTGCATAGTTTAGTTACTAATTAGTTATTAATCCAGTACTTCCCTTTGCGTTAGCTGTTTTCCAGTGAATTTAGTTTCCAGGGACAGTTAGGAAAAACACTATTTTTATTTGGGTACTGGAAATAAAACTATGGCATTCTAGATTTCTAGTGTTATAGTTCTACTTCCACAGAAAAAAAATGGATTCATGGTGCAGCCATGGTGCAAATCAGCATCAATTCCTTTGACAAAAGTGATGGATATGAATTTACACTACAAAAATGTTCAAAATACAATATTCATTGATGAAGCAGCAACTCTGGATATATTTCTTTCACATTGATAATTTGCTTTTAGTTATATTGTTTAGCTGATCTTATTCAAACACTATTATTCCTGTACTTACATGTTATTTGAACTTACTGATCATGGCTGTGCCAGAAAGCAATATGGAATAAAATGGTATCTTTTCTAGAAAGACCAGCAAATTGGTCAGGCAGGATTTTCCCTTCCTTGTTATGCAAGTGAAGATCTATGTCAAATTTCCAATCAATCCAAATTTTGGCAATCAGAGGGTTGTATTCATTATCCTGACTTCTCAGGCTTTTATTTCTTATTCTCTTAATGTGAAAAATTAAGATGAACTTTGTGTTTACTTAGTTTTTAAACCTAACACTTCTTACACATACTGATAAGATTAACAGATCTAGTTTGATAATCTTACAGGAAACATTCCTATTTGCTGTTCCTGTGTATTCTGTGTGTCTGTATATATGGTTAACAAATCTGGTTGAGCTCATATTTTATTCACAGCCATACTGTATTTCAACATTTACTACGAGTATATGTTTGTACGAGAGGAACAATCTAGGTTGTTATGTCATAATGCCTCAGTTTAAGCAGGATGCCTGAAAAAGATACATTAAAGGTATTGCTGGCAGTTGGTTTAGAATTCATGCCAGGAGAAGTATTGTTACACAAGATGTTGGAAGAGAAGCAGTGCCAGATAACAAATTGTCATCATTAAGTACAGACATTTCCAACTATCCATAGTTAGAAAACAATGGGCTTGTAATCTCTCAGAAGAAGCCAGCCTAAATAAGAAGAAATAATAAAAAAAATCAGTCTTTCCTGGTTATGGAACAATTATTAACCATATCAGACAATGTTAGAGATGATTCTTTTAGGGATTGATGTACTTGTGGTACCTCTTTTCTGGATTAATAAAAGTTTATGACTTGACGTTGTAATGTAGAAGGAGCATTAATGTCATGCTTATGGAACAAGAATAGAAGTAATATTATTCAGATTGCCTTCTATCATTGTAAGACACAGATTAAATTTACATTTTTCACACTAGATATAGAGGCATTTAATTTTGACTCTAGCCTAAAGGATTTGAATGAACCCATGATACACAGTAATACTGCTTGTTTTCTCAGAAATCTGTGAAAGGCTTTGGACATCTTTACCATTAACAAGTCAGTGAGAGGCATCTCAGAAAGTCTTGTTCTGACCTCCATTTTGAGATTTTCTTTTACTTAGAAAGTCCATACTGATCTTGTTGGTTTGTTCATTGAAGTGTAATACAACAAACTACTCAAAGAGATGCTAAGTTGGATCATTATTTTTCTCAGCAATGCACAGTCGCTGCATATCTGGCTTTTCCATCTTCCTGTATTTCAGTACAGACTGTTGTTCTTGCCCAATAATCAGATATTTAATCAGATGCATTTCAGTGTTCACTTAAAAGGAGTGTATTTCAGACATACGCATAAAAAACACCACCTTAAAATGTGATTTTTCAGAGATGTTTTTCCCAAGGAGAGCACCAATGCTCTCTCTGCCGTTACCTGTCTCTTACTGTAGTCTTGTGTTCCTACAGGAGGCACCACAGGACTGTTCTATATAGTGACTGTTCCTGGCAAACGCAGGCAATGGAACGAATGCCAACCCTTCCAAAGCCAATGCCTGTCAATGCCTGTTCCCTGGTTGGCAGAGACCACCCTACTCAAATGCTAAGAGGTTTGTTGGCTTCACCGTCTGCTATAATTCACCCTGTTATGGAAGAAAACAGCTGTCCCATGATCATGACCTGGAAACATGCCATAACAACTCACTAAGTTAAAATCCAAACTTGACTGCTAGTACTAGGATTCAATCCCATGACTGTTGGTGAATGAATTGTAGAGCAGTCTTAAGGGAATAGAGTATAATTGATAAATTCTTAATGCTATGTCTGGAAAATGGTCTTCACTTGAAAATCTTTAATGCACGCACATTTAACGCAGCTCTGACATTTTATGTGTTCAGTAGGCAGAGGAGTCAAATAAAACCTTCCTAGTGCAGCTACACCTCCTATCCCCTGTAGATATATGCTAGGTGTTATACATGCTTGTAGGATTTCCTATTCAGTTGTCAGATACAGATACAGTCTGTGAGCTATCCATGAAAGTGAGAGACACCAATATATAGCTCTCAAATAAAATAAGTCACCTTTCTCACCAAATGACATCTTTCTACTTTATCTAATCTGCGTATCAGTTCAGTGCCACAATGTTGTGTTAAAATGCTTTGCTAAAGAATTTCACACCAGTATTACACAGCCAAATGGATTCACATTCTGAATAGAGATATTAATTAAGAAAGATATACTATAAGATTGAATTTGGACCTCCAGTGGCTTCAATCTTTTATTTATTTCACTTCATAATAACCCCTAATTTAAAAGAAAAAAAAACGTTTAACCTATGTACCACAAAGAATGACTCACGAGTAATCTGTTCCTAGAATCTTTGTAAGTCTGAAGGTCATCTATGAATTTTTTAATTCCCTACAAGTTTTTCTCAAACCAGTTCCAAAGCACAAACTTTCACTGGAATAGCTGATTTAGCTTTCATAGTAAAAGAAAAATCTGACAAAAAATAAAAAGAAGAATCTATAAAAGAATGAAGACTGGCAAAATTATACCATGTCAGATGAATGACTGTCAGTTTATATAGTTCAGTTTAGAGGAATCTACGTATACATCCGGTCATGTATGCAGATTGATAGAGCATCAGATTGCTTGTTTTGACAAATCAATTCAATATAAGAACACTAAAAATGGAAAAGGAAAGCACTTTTAGAGATATCTAGTTCATTTTTCTATCTACTTCAACTCTGGTAGTAAATGTAAGTTATGTTGAGAGTGTGTAATTTTTTAATACAAATATAGAATCATGGAATAGTTAGGGTTGGAAAGGACCTTAAGATCATCTAGTTCCAACCCCCCTGCCATGGGCAGGGACACCTCACACTAAACCATCTTACCCAAGGCCTCGTCCGACCTGGTCTGGAACACTGCCAGGGATGGAGCATTCACAACTTCCCTAAGCAGCCCATTCCAGTGCCTCACCACCCTTACAGTAAAGAACTTCTTCCTTTTATATCCAATCTAAACTTCTCCTGTTTAAGTTTTAACCCATTACTCCTTGTCCTACCACTACAGTCCCTAATGAAGAGTCCCTCTCCAGCATCCTTGTAGCCCCCCTTCAGATACATGAAATCACTTCTTTAGTTATGTCTATGGTGAGATTTCACTTCGCTGTATTCACTGACATCTAAAGTAAGTTCAGCTGAAATTCAGAACTCTTCAGGGCAGGACCTGTGTCAGAATTCTATAATGAACTCATCATTCATATTTTTATCACCACGTAAGAAATAATAATGATTCTAATAACATTTTCTAAATATAAATATTTACAACTTGATAAACCCCTCCCCTGGGAAATCATTTAGAGAGGTGTATGTGAGATGACTTGGGACTGCCATTTTTTACTCCTATATTTGCTTACCTCCACTGATACAAATGAGCACCTGGGGATTTCCTCAACCTGGAAAAAAAAAAGCAAAGGTGGCATAAAAGCAAAATAGACCAGTGTTTAGCATGCTTAATACTCTAGGCCAGAATGTTTATTTGTGTTTTAATATTTGTCTCTGTTGTGCAAGAAGAACTAAGTAACTCTATTAGGAAACAAAGAAACCCATTTATTATCTAGGTATGCTAAATGTCATCACAGTTTTCTTTCAAGTTCTATTTCTTTTTTTCTTGTCTCTCTTCTCAGTGTCATCCTCTGAAGCTTCTTGGCATAAAACCACAAAGTGATATTTATTTTATCAAAAGAGAAGGAAAAATGTGAAGTAGACAGGAAGCAAAACCAATAGTTTGATTCTGAATCTTTTGGTAAAAAACATTGAAAAAATTTTCATAATACAGTACCACTTCTATGGTTAAGAAAATAGAATCTGGGCTTAAGCACAAATATATTATTTCCTGCTCTCTTATTAGTTTTTATTTCCTTACTAAAAAAAAAGTAAATTGTATGGTACCATGGTAGGGGTATATGAAACCAGAAATTTAGATCTAGAATAGTATTCTACTACTAGAAAGAATATTCAGACCACCAGACTCAATCAGTTCTACAGGCATGGAAGCCAACTAGTACTTTGGTCATAATTTCTGACTGGAATGCTGCTTTGTCAGCTAGTGACAGCTATGTCCCACAGCATGATACCTAGCAATTCAGGGCAAATGCTTCTCATATACAACACATAAAATATGTACTATTGTTCTTACATGTGCTCAACACACTGCATGTGTGATGGAGAGTCCAACTGTTTATGCAGGGTCAAAAGTGTTTGAACATGCTGGATGCGCAATATATCAATATGCACCTGACAGGAGTCCAATGCTTTCCTTTGAACTTTCCAGCAGTGCTCAGATTAAGTATTTTTTTTTCCTGGCAATTTACTATAGCATATTTCCCAATATTCTTTTGTGTACTTGAGAAAATAAGAAAATCTTGCTAATCAGAACTACTTTTGAGTGTGATTTACTGATAGTTTAATTGCTAACATAGACATCCATTGCTAATAAGGAAAACCAGAACTGGTACTTTGCAGTGAAAATGGATCTAAATAATGTTAAAAATCAGTAAATTGGACCTTTAAATATTATTTTTATACTGTATTATCATAGAGTACTTTACACAGGTATTAGTTAGAAATTAATAATGCACAGACCATGCAGGCAAACAAAACACTATTTAGCTCTGTTGTAGTTCAAACACTGGTCAAAGACCAGATGCTGTAGATGAAAAAAGAATTTCTCATGGAATAATGAGCTCCTTCCACATTTACGCTTAGAAGCCAGAAAAACTATTTTGTCTGCAGTACTAAGTACAGGTAAGGATTTGTAATCATGGACATTATAACCTGCTTGATTGAGCAAGGAAGCTTCATCAATTGCTGTGTCATTGGCTTCACTGGAAGGCTGATATATTTTACAAGTATTTGATTTAACAGTTCAAAAAGCTTAATGCAGCTTCATTATAAATGACCAGCTCAACAAACTTTTGCTGGAATTGCCATTAGTGTTCAGTACCTTTCCTTATAAAATTACAAGTAAACAAAATAAATCTATGACATAAACCCTTATAAAAATTATTAAATATGTATTAAACCCATTGTAAAACATAAATTAATAAATTTCTAATTATAAAATATCATCACAGAAAAATACTAAATAATATTTACAGTGACAATTTATATATTTAAGTGTATTTCCAGGGTGAAATTATACAATTTGCTTTTAGTAATAAGAATCGTTCATATTCATCTATGGAAGAGATGATACATGTTTTTTCATGAACAAGTCCATCTTTTATTTTTGTATGACAGGTGAACTTCCAAAGACTAGACATTTCCAAGCAAACGATGAGTAGATGTAGTTAATGCAACTTTCAATCACCAAATAAAGATCTGCAATTGAAAAACCTTATCAGTCCATTCATAAAACAGTTCTAAATTTAACTATAAACTTAACAAAAAATCTATATTTGCTTCTACGTAATATCAGTTTCTGTAGTGCATGTGAAGAATGATAATAACTGAAAAATTTAGCTGAATTCAATCTCAACTTTGGAATGACATTCTTACCTGTGAAAGCTCAAAAATCCCTCATAAGACTTGTAGTTCTTTATCTGCCATTGTAGTGACAGCATTTTTTATGGTTGAGAGAAAGAGAGGTGTGAATTCTGAAAGATAAATTTAAGCTAAGGAATGGGTAATCTGTGTTAAATAAACACAGATTAATCCTCTGACATTCAAGAAGTTATTTGAGACTGATCTCTCTCCTTCTCCATGGAAATAATTTAGCTATTCTCACTATGGTAAAATTTGCCACTCTTTAAATCTTTCTATGTCTTTTTTTTTTTTTTTTTTACCCTGCTGAGAACCTTGAGCTGGCTCTGAATACCTGCAGCTTTTGGTACTTTTCTGTCACTTGCACAGCACAGGCTGCCCCTAGTTGGAAGGCCTACATTGTTACAAACCTAAAATCTTTGCAGTAGCTGATGCTGTCTGGAGAGGAACTTCATAATTTCCAATGAGAATACAAAATGAAATCTAAGCTATAAACATATTCAAGTCAGTACACAGTATTGTGTTATGGGGGAGCATATCAATACACAAGCCTTTTCCTTAGTGTGAAAATTATTTTCAAAGCTAAGTGAAAGCTCATTCAGATTATTGCAGAGTAAGAAAATAATTCTGTGTAACTGGAGAGCCATGCTATATACAAGTGCTCTCTATTTATTTCATCTGTTTTTCCTTCATTCTCTTTTCTCACTGTGAGAAAGAAGACGTATACATTTTTCACATTCAAATAATTGCATTTCAATGGGATTTTAACCACAGCTTCTGAAAATGTTGTCCATACAAATACAGGCAGTCTCATGGGTCTATTTTGGCATTCTTAAAACATATTAATGAATACACCTGATCTTGATCTCTGTTTTTAACTTATCTTACAGTTTGGTTTTCCTAGTGATAAATGGAAGGGAGAGATTGTATTAGTTTTGCTTTAAAATCAGTGACATGTAAGAAGTGTTTGATGAGATTGGGGCCTCGTATTTCAAATAATGACATCATTTTGGCTTTTGTCCTTTGTTAGGGAGTATCTTTTGCAAGTGGTGAACCTATGGAAATACATATTAAACCTACTTCTTTTTCTGTCTCTGCTTGTTTTCACATACTTGGATGTACTTCGTGTTCACTTGATGGGAATGTTCTGAGAAATTTAAATGTATATTTAATTTAAACATTTATTGCTTTGGCAAACAATAAGTGATCACACCTTTTTTTCTTCAGACTCTTGATGCATACATTTAATCTTTGGTTAAAATATTATGCTTTTATTTGATGCAAAATAAAGCTTTTTTTTTTCTCTTTTCCCCTACTGTGACTTTCTCTTTTGCACATATTAACACTATGCTCTTTATTTAGGTAGGCTTCTAAGGTAAGCTTCTTTTTTATCTCTTATAAAAATTAAATATTATTTTACAGATCTTTATTTGGTATAAATCTGTAGCTGTTTTAGTTTCATTGGTGTTGTGTCAGTGTATCCCAGCTGAAGTTGTAGAGTGCGATATTTTATTATGAGGGCATGCAAGATGTAATAAGCACCTCATCAAAAGCCCTCAATGGCTTTTAGAAACATTAACTGAACAATTTTTACCTCACCAGTGTGTGGTAAGCAAGCATTATTAGATTCCCTTGCATTTTCGTTATGAAACATTTGAAGTTGTTACGTTTATAAACTGTTTCAAGGGAAAAGAACTACTTTTTAGTGACAGAGAATATTAAAATGTCTTAAAATAGCATTTCTAAAGCAATTATAAAGATAACAGGAAGGTTCACTCAACTTTAAGATGTCTCAACCTGCACAAGCTTCTACCTGACCACCTGCTAAATTGCAAAGGTGATATAAAAAGTTTTGGTGAAGGAGTACATATGAGTATTACCCTTGTGGTTAGTAGGTCGAGAGAGGTCCTCCTTCCCCTCTACTCCGCCCTGGTGAGACCCCATCTGGAATATTGTGTCCAGTTCTGGGCCCCTCAGTTCAAGAAGGACAGGGACCTGCTGGAGAGAGTCCAGCGCAGGGCAACGAAGATGATTAAGGGAGTGGAGCATCTCCCTTATGAGGAAAGACTGAGGGAGCTGGGTCTCTATAGGTTGGAGAAGAGGAGACTCAGGGGTGACCTTATAAGTGTCTATAAATATCTAAAGGGGGAGTGTCACGAGGATGGAGCCAGGCTCTACTCAGTGGCAAACAATGATAGGACAAGGGGTAATGGGTACAAACTGGAACACAAGAGGTTCCACTTAAACTTGAGAAGAAACTTCTTCTCAGTGAGGGTGACGGAACACTGGAACAGGCTGCCCAGGGAGGTTGTGGAGTCTCCTTCCCTGGAAACATTCAAAATCCGCCTGGACACATTCCTGTGTAACATTATCTAGGTGTTCCTGCTCCGGCAGGAGGATTGGACTAGATGATCTTTCGAGGTCCCTTCCAATCTCTAGCGTACTGTGATACTATGATACTTAGGAGTACTTCCACTGCTACCACAAGTCATCCTGATAGTAAGCCATACCTTCCAGGTTGCAAGGCCACTTTTATCATCGAATGGTTTTTATCTACCTCTTCAGGTTGCCTAGAAGATCAGTTTTTCTATCTCCCTATCTGTGTCTACATATCTATCAATCATTTCTTCATATTGAGTATTTCTTCCTAAATAATCTCCATTAAGTTATATCTACATGTGTATACATTTTTCTTGTTTTCTTACTCTTAGACTTTATCATGCCTAAATGACAAACCAGATATAAAATAATCCAGTCCTTTTTTTTAAGGAAATGTTAATTTACTAATCAGCCTCCTCTTTGTCTTATTTTCCAGTTTTACAGTGCTAGCAAATGTACAGTCTAGTTAATTTCTGTTTTGTTTTCAAATAAAGAAGAAGGTAGTATTTTTTAATTTTCCATCTTCTCTGCCTTGTTTTGAGCAGATACTGATTTTCTGCATCCCTAGTATACTCTAATTTCCCCTGGTATAATTTAAAAATATTTTATTCTTTCTAAATTAATTTTTCTTTTCTTTTTATCTTGACTGTTATTTTTCTGTTATTCAGTATTGAAAAGTAATTATTTTTATCTTTTCTTTCTCAGATATGTCACCTTTCCTGATCTTCACTGCCTTCCTAAAAAAAATAAAAATAAAAATTGAGGTCTTCAAATAGTCTACTACTTTATAATATGGAACAGTAAAGGCTGTAAAACAGCCTGGCTGGTTTTCTCCCTGAAATGAATGAAATAGCTTTACTCACTGAGATGCTTATCTCTTTGCCCTCACCAAACCATGGTCTTTTTATTGTTTAACTTTGCAGACTCAGCTCTGGACATATGAGTATTACCCTTAGTAAAGGAAATTAGTGATTTGGGGCAATACTGTATTACATTTGGTCACCAAGACAGAATATATTTTTAGGCACTGCTTTGTTTATAACCTAATTTTCTCTCACTGCTTTGCAAAGGTGACCTTGTTTTAATACCTTCAGTACCTGATGTTATAATAGTGAAATTCTTTTCAAATCTCCTCTGTTAACGTGTTCCTGCTCTGAAACAAATGTAAGAGAACATTAATATTCTCCCCACAAAACACCTGTTAATTTGCTTGTAGTGAAGCTAGAAAGCTTTTTATTACAAATCACAAACTTCATTTATGTAGAATGAGTCACCAGGCCTTCTGAATAGCCAAATGAATACCTAATCTCGAATGTTGCCTTCAGCTATAACATCAATCCTCTCTGGTTTTACTCATCTTTTATTAGCTATTCAGTTTTTTTTTAAATTTTCCATTCTGTTACAAAACTGTGTTGTTCATCTGTCAAAACAGCTTTGATTTGTGGTTTCTGTTTTTTTTTTTTTATTTTTTTTTAATATTAAAGCATCAGAGAAAAAGCACATAGAAAAATACTTGTTATTACAGGGAATTGTCAGTCTAATGTAAAATTATTAACTGTTTTGCAAAATTGTTGACATAATTAACTTTCAATGAAAGTCATACTGCTGATAAACTGTATTATACACATCATATGTTATTTGCTGAATTGTTCTCTTCTGCAGAGATCATTCTGGGAAAATTTATATGCTGTGTACGTATATGGTAGATGATATACGCAAAATGTAAGTGATCTATAAGCTCTGACTTACCTTAGAAGTTAACAGAAGCTACCATCTTTAAGTTTCTGTACGAAGGAAAACGTGAATGAGGCCATGCAACTGGAAACCCTAAAATCTATGAGAAACCAATTTGAAGCTGGTCAAATTAATAATTAACAATAATATTTTAGGAAAGAGTTTACTGGATGAACAAAGGAATTTACTGTGACTTGAAATTACTTGTGCATTTTAATCCAAGCTCACTGAGTAATTTCAGCTGAAAAATAGTCACCTGGAAAGAAGGAACAAAAACCTCATGTCTGACACCAAGAACTACTTCATCTTTCATGCAACAAGCTCAAGGCCAGGATGCTCATCCAAGATGACTAAACTAAGATTTTGTTCTACTTCCTAAATGGACTTTAACTCATATTGCCAACTTTTCAACCAAGTATATTACTGGTTAATAATCCACCAAATAAAGCGAAAGGAAAAGGAAAGGGATTGAAACCCACATGCACAAAACTTGCAACTGTCTTATATAGATACAAAAGTCCCAGAACTGTAGAACCAAAGGATTACAAAATTTTTGAGGTTGGAAGAGACCTCTTGAGATTATCTGGTCCAACCCAAAATCTGTGCTTATTTTTGCATTACTGAATCGTTTAAATTTCTATGTGGATTGGCTATGAATACCTTATTCCCCAATGTATGACAGAATGGTGATGGGAAAGCTCCCACACATACCAAGTTTGGTTTCCCCAGTGTTGTGATTTAAACCCTAGCCAGACAGCTTGTTCACTCACTCACAGTGAGTGGTGCTGGGCCGGAGGCAATCAAGCCCCCCGGGGGCTCTCCCCTTCCCCGCTCCCAAAGGGATGGGGAAGAGAATTGAAAGAGTGCAACTCCTACGGGTTGAGACAAGAACAGTCCAGCAATCAATGTACAACACAAATCACCACTTCTACCACCAAGGACAACAATGATAAGAGAAAATAACAAGGGAAGAGAATACAATACCACCTGCAGGAAAACAAGTCCAACCCAGCAGCCCGTGTCCTTCTGGGTAACTCCCAGTTACACACCCCCCCCCCCCCCCCGGGCATCACGTGCTGTGGTATGGAATATCTATCTCTTTGGCTAGCCTGGGTCAGGTGTCCTGTCTCAGCTTCCTCCTGGCTTCCCCTCCTCCCTGGCAGAGCATGAGCCTCGCAAAGTCCTTGATTAGGGTAAACATCACTTAGCAACAACTGAAAAAATCGGGATTATCAGCACTGTTCCCAGGCTGGAAGTCAAAACACAGTGCTGCACCAGCTACCAAGAAGCCAAGAAGGAGAAAAATTGACTGCTACGGTTAAACCCAGGACACCCAGGCAGAAAAGTGTTTCTCAAACCTAATTCCCTCTCCACTTACCTGACCAGAGAAAGAACCCTCACTTCCCACCTGATCCACATAGGCCTTCACTTTTTATTTCAGCTAGCTTAAAAAAATGCAAGTGCCTTCTTTGAGATTTAAATATCATTGTTTGATCATACATGGATAACATATTTATTTCAGTAAAGATAAACAATATAAACACAACAAGGAAATGCTCATTTCTGTTAGATTTAAATTATTACACCAATTTATTCAGCTGGTTTTCATATAGAAACAACTCAGCACAGCTCTAGGGTTTCTAATCTAGAAGATAACAAAAAAAAAAAGAAAGAATCAGTAGGTTGCTGAAGAATTGAAAGAATACATTGAGAGAAATAATGATCTTATATAACCACAAAGAAAACATTGAGACAAAAAACCACTGAAAGAAATAGAAGTCTTAAAAATCAGGAGCCCTTTGTTTATATGCTTGCTTTCATAACACCATATATGCAATGTTAAGCTTCATTTTATCATTAGCAATGACTGCCTAGTGAGTTATTAGGATGTATAGCCATATGACTTTCCTGTAGCTTCTTGTAAGAAGGAACAGAGGCATATTTGCTAAAAGAACAAGGTGTCAGAAAGGGCAGGATGTCTTCTTTTAGTTAAGCGTTTTATAGCACATGGTGACCACCAAGGGCACAACTGGTTTAAACTTGGATTTTAGACTGTCTTTTTCAGCAGTCTAGCTGCCCTCATACCATGCACAGGGTGAGGAGACAAGTACTGGGAAGGCACAGACTGAGGATCTCAGAGACCTCCCTGTGCTCAGATTGTGAGTAGGCCCTGGGAGACAACTGTTGTCTCTAAGTTACAACACATTACAGACATCCTTGAGGTGTATATTTATGACAGTCCTAGATCTTAAGGGTGGCTGGATAATCAGAGTATATCTGGCACTCTTGTCAATCTTGTCAAAGGCTAAAAAGATATGAGCTTAGGGCAACAAAGAAGCAGCAGTAACATAGCGTGATAGTGCTTCCTATTTTGTCCATGTTTGAGTTTGTTGCTTACAGAGGTGGGAATTTGCAGAGGTCACCAGCTGCAGTCCATCCTCTGCTCTGAAGTACCTCTTCTGCTGTGCTCCAACTACAGCTTCATTCTCTCCCATTTAGGAAATGACATCAAAAGATCCCTCCGCCTGACTCCAGACCTTTACTCATTTTAAGGATCCTCGTCCTATTCAGTTGCTTAGTCTACATAGAAACAAGCACTTTTCACCAAGCACATTTTTTGCAGATCACAGATTCTTGACTTTTAGAAGTCCTCAACTGTCTCTTCATACAGAACAAAAGAGATCAGAGTCTGCTGGAATATGTGCAATAATGTCGATTAGACAAGCCATTATAAGAAGACTGGGACTTGTAATTTCCTCATCTGTCTGGCACCCAGAATGACTAATGTAAACTTAATGAAGCCTATTGCTTTTGTAAACCCTGGCTATAACTAGAAATTGGTTGTGTGACTTGTTTACCAGGCAGCCGATCAACAATTGCGTGATTTCCTACATGGAGGTTAACAATGTACTGAAAATTTATGTAAGTTGTTTAGTTCTACATTGAATCAAACCATTAGGCTAACCAAACAATTACACTGTCCAGAATATTGTTAATATTTGTATAAAATTTATTTAAGTATAGTCATCAGCACACAGAATATTCTTTAGAGAGAAAGTTTCTATCTTTCACTAAAAGCCTCTTCTGAAAAAGCAGAGTTTGATGATAAGCTGATAATAGTAAAGATGAAGAAATGACTGCTGCATAATATTTAATGGACATTTCAGATTATATATTCTGTTACAGAAGTAATAAGAAGTAGATTAACTATTATTTTGCATTTGTATTCTCATCCACTTAGAAGAAAGCCTAAAATTCCTGCAAAAATTCACTGAGAATAGAAGCCTATTCAGGTAAATTTTAAGAAATTTTGAGTTCATTTTTAATTAATTGAGTAAGAAAGGAACAGACACACAAGATTCTGTTTTGAAATGTAACATCTCAGGTTTAATTTCCAAATTATTTATAATAAAATGTCTAGGACAAAAAGGAATAAAATGCTGAAAGACTTATATTTTTAATTGTCAGAAAAGAATGTTTAGAGTAGTCCTAAACTGAAAAAAAGCAACAAGCGTAAAGATGCCTATACAAACTCATATATGAATACGTACATATATACATACATATATGTGAATTAAATTCATTATCAGAGCATATGTATGTTCAACAGTCCCAAAGGCTTGAGAAACTTATAATTTTCATGTATGCTCTTTCTATTGCTACATGTAATGTAAAATACATAGTTAGGAGCCTGAAACCTGATGTGTCACACTAAATTGTATCCCTTGATGTATCACACTAAACTGTATCCCTAGAGGTCACTGTTATTCTAGATGAACCACATAGTAACAGAATTATTGGGCAGTAAAAGCATGACCCTCAGAAGAGGAACGTACAAAAATAATTTCTAGATAATTGAGCACAGTGGTAGTTCTACTACACAGAATGCTAATTACAGTGCACGCTGTTTCCAAATCATTTGATTATTCTTCAGATTTAGATAAGAATTCATATTTTGATACGTAATTAAGGAATTAAATTTCATAGGAAACCACCACCTTTGGAAATAAATGTATTTCATTAGAGGAAATCCTTATTATCCATATACCTATGCTTAAATTTTAAAGGTGAGATAGCAAAACATTTTGTCCTGGTGTTCACAATTCAATACTAAAGAGTTTCTAATTATGATGAGACATACCTTTCTACACAATGTTCAAATAATAAGACTAAATTTTTGTATTTTCCCCCAACCTTCTCCCCTTCCCCCTTTTTTTAAGGACATCTTGCTGATGTTCTCATCCCAGATTAACTGGGGTCATCCTCCACATACAGAAGAAATGGAATGTAGTATTTAAAAACATGTATCAACAACTTTGTTGCATTATGGCATAGAAAAGCAGTATTAATGAGATGCTTATGAGATGTTATGAGCATGAGCTTGGATTATTTTATTTTCCCCATGAAAAGTATCAAGTTTAATTAAAAAAAAAATCTCAACTGTGTCACCCCATCTGCAACATTTTGCATCTGAAGCTAAAATATTTTCATTCTGAAATACATTTGGCAATGAGTGGCCCACACATTCAGTTGCTCCTTTTTGATTCCTTACCATCACCCTTAAGTTTCAGAGAGGACATCACACTTACTATTTTGTCCAGCCGAATGTCATTAAATTTGCAGAGTTAGTCCTTGACTGGTCACTGATAGCCTTAGTAGAGCATAGGGAAATACCATGGAACCAAATAATGGTTTCTGGTGAATCACATCTTTCTTATTCTGGTATTTTCAGATGAGCTTCTCATCCTTTTGAAGAGAACAGTTTATGCATTACCAGTCTAAAGTACTGCATTATTTTGCAGTATTTTTTTACTGTCCAAACATGTTGTTATACCTACTCATTGGGAATGCTTGCTGATGAATTTGTGTCAATATCATGAGGCCAAAAAAAATTCCCCAGTGTGTTTTATGTAGCTGTAAGAGGGAGAATGCATACTATATATGCTTCAAAGGCTAATGACATGTTAAATGAGCACTTCCTGAAAGTGACAGAAGAGTCAAAGAATGAATTACCAAAGTTTAACTTTCTCAGCTTTTAAAGAAAATGCAGACAGCTCCTCTTATTAATTACTAGTAATAGCCTGTAAGAACACCTTGAGTGAGAAAATATTTTTTCAAGATTAGCATTTAAAGAGTCTTTATTGACGATCTGAAGCTAACAAAGATATGTGAGTGGTATATTACCCTCTAAAAGTCTTGCTTCTGGTTGCTGTTTTTAAACTAATGTTTTGATAATCAAGAAGATAAAGTGTGTTTTGATTTAAAGACCCTAGTCTTTCTATTGTGTCAGTCAACTGCATTTAGATCATTTCGGTTTCAATTATCGTCTTTCATTGAACACCATTATCACCCATCAGTCCCTGAACAAATATCACATTGTCCATCTTCCCAGGCAAGTACTGTAATTACTCAATAACTGCAATATTGATTCTGGAGAACTGAGTCTTAAAGGTTGGCATACCAAGTTGCTTACTGACTCAGAATTGCAGCAGTCAGAGTTGGTTTTAATGTAGTTCTAAGCAAGAAGTCACTCAAATTAAATGTAAAATTTTCTCTTCTTGTTTGGTACCTAGAGTTCCTAAGATTGTATGTTTAATCAGATTTTAAATCACATGTGAACTTAAAACCTCCGGCTTTGCAAAGATTTGCCGGAGGCTTGCAGAGCTTAACGTAAGCAAAATCATATCGGAGGTTGCACAACTCCTTTAAAAAATACATCTGCAACATATTACCAAGATGTCACATTGTGAAACATCAAATCCCTGAAGAGAAATCTTGGTGTAAAACATCACACAGCCATGATCAGTATGTGAGCAATACATTCAGCTTCTCATTTACAAAGACATTTTCTCACTCTTGCCTCATAGAACTTTCTCCTCTTTGCAATGCTTCCAATGGCAGACTAACAGCACAAACCACATCATTAAAATGAAAATCAATTTATTCAGCACTTGCATGCTGTATGACACAGAATCCATTTTTGAAAATTAGAAGATCACCACCAAAGGATATTTATGAATCTGGCATTGATTTGCTGTGAGTGGGAAACTGGAATGAACCTCAGATACACACTCAGAGACTGCAACTGTCTCCAGCAAATCCATGACAGAGTGTGTTTAATATCTGTCCTATGCTATTTAGAAGCTGCCTTTACCAGATTAGTTCCTTTCTGTTTTTTGTTTCCCTGAATGGATAGGTCATTGAACTGTTGACTGCTAACAGTAACGATACAAGATTTGCATGCAGAAACAATGCACGGGGTAACATTGGGATCTAACTGAAATGGCTCATTTTAAAAAATTGTTGGTTGTTATCATGTAATCTGTGTATATGGAGAGTGAGAAAAATTCCATTCTCTTTTGTAAGAAAGCTTCAGCAGTCATTGACCTGCTGATCACTGATTTAAATGTCAGGTTGGTTCTATTGCAGATTTTGTTATTTCCAAGTTTTCTCCTTCCTAGCTCCCCTACAAACCACTCCCTCTCACAAACTGTCATTTACAATCAGTGCACATTTAGAACAGCTGACTCTCAGAGCTCTTTGGTCCAGACCTTGATGCCCTTTTTTTTTTTTTTTTTTTTTTTTTAAATCAATGTGTTTAGTATGACTATAGCAACTCTGAGAGAGCAGGAAATAAATGGACTGGCAAATGCACACTGAAATGAACAAGTCAGTATTACAGGCTCAGTCATACTCTTTGTGCAGTATTTTTATTTTCTATCATAAGGAGCAAATTCTACACCACTGTGTCAGTACAAAACTGGTGCAGCCCCAGCACAGTCATTCCATTCTTGAGATTCTCTTCTGCTATGGAGGACTTTGCATTTGGGTACCATCACAAGAGCCCTATAACTATGCTGCATATCAGAAATATGTTGTAGTGCTCCTGTGACCTGCTGAGAGATGGACACCATTTCGGCCACAGCAACATAGCTATGTAATGATGCCTGAAACCTTTTCCTGAGAGGCTATAGCTTATTGCAACCTAGTAGGGAAAGGCATATTTTGTTTTATGTTTTTATTCTGTGTTCATTACATAATATTTACCATCAAGGATCTAGAATTGCATTTGCATTCTCCCCCTGTCATGGTTTAAGCCCAGCTGGTAACTCAGAGCCATGCAGCTGCTTGCTCACTCCCTGTCCTTTTCCCACCCGCTCTGGAGGATGGTGAGGTGAATCAAAAGAATGTAAATCCCACAGGCTAAGATATGAACAGTCCAGTAATGAGTTATAACACAAAACTACTACTATCAATAATAATAATGATAAGGGAAATAACAAGGAGAGAGAATATAATTGCTCACCACCCACCCACCAATACCCAGCCTGACCCAAGCAGTGATTTGGGCCTTCTGGGTTACTCCCTCCAGTTTATATTCTAGGCATGATGTGCTATGGTATGGAATACCCTTTGGCTACTTTGGGTCAGGTGTCCTGTCTCGGCTTCCTTCCAGCTTCCCGTGCTCCTCCTCACTGGCAGAGCAAGAAACTGAAAAAGTCCTTGATCAGAGTAAACATTACTTAGCAACAACTCAAAACATTGGTGTGCTATCAGCATTGTTCTCAGGCTAAAGTCGAAGACACTACACTGCACCAGCTACTAAGAATGAGAAAAATGACTGCTACCGCTGAACCCAGGACACCCCCTCATTCAACATGTTTGGATCCCACTGACCTTTTTCAAAGGTTTCTATGGACTTGTATAACTGTGTGCTCTGCAGATTTTGCTACTTCTCTAGGTTATGAACTAGTGAATGAAATAACTTCAGGCCTAATGCAGGGTCTTGAAAAATTATAGTATTCTCTGATTTTAATGAACCTTAGTCATTTTCCCACCTTTATTTTTTTTCAAACACTTCTAGCTCTTCTTTGAGAAGGTTTGGACTCCATTAATTTTGCAGAGTAGGCAAATGGTTTGAGATAGTCACAGAGAGTTATATGGAAAATTACTTAAAGCCTAAATCCATAAACATTAAAAGCCTTTTACACACCTCTAATATTATAAAAATAATTTTAAAAAGAGATAATGTGAGTATATGTCATCATTAAGGGCATTTTATAAAAGCAAAGAACATCTTGAAAGTAGTTAATAATGTTCCCATTGCTTCCAACTGCACCTTGAAAATTATCCAATGTTTTCTAATGCTGCTTGTATCATGTCACACTTCGTTACAGTTAGAAAGAAGCTAACTTCTGCGCTTAGAAGAAAAGTTAACTTCATAAAAAAAACAGATACAACTTCAGCTCTGGAGACTGCTGAATTAGATTTTAGAACCTGAGATCATACAATGTTTTAAGTAATAGTATCAATAGTGGTGGAATAATTTATAATAGCTGAAAATAGAGGACAAAAAGCTGAATTTCCTATTCATTTCAGAGGGAGGGGTTTCCATATGGGAAAGTTGTCTTCATAGGACAGCTATTACTAAAGAATCTCTACATCACAAGAAACCAGCACAAACAGGCTGACACTAGTCATTTACTTTGCATTCAGCTGATCAGCGTAACAGGACTACAGAAAGGCATATGAAAAACAGAGCAGGAGCAGATCAAGTTATGCTTTAGCTCTTTAACCACTTTGGGCCCAGCAAGTTCCCTAGTGGAGAAGAGGTGGCAGACATCACATCTGGAGTACTGACCTGGACCAGCCCGAGCTTAGGCTTGCTCACTGACTTTTTTGTTGCACAATGGTAATATGAAACTTCTACATTTCAAAATAGTCAGAGCTCTCTTTGTGATCAGCATAAACTCAGTGGTGAATTGCAGCCAAGAAGCTGAATAGAAAGTTATTCCCTACTATCTCTTCGTGAAGAGTGAAGGCAATAAGATTTGCATGAAAGAGTTCAGGAATGAGCTCTGAGGCCTTGGTGCTTTGACAAGCTCTGGGGCAATTAGTTGGGTCCTTGAAGACCAGACAAGGTGGGGGCTGTGAGAGGGTCTGCAACATTGTGATTGGACTATCTACCTAGAGAGTTTCACAGTGCCCAATGAGATTGAATGTTGTATGTATGTGCAGGTTTAGAAAGTACCGAACAAGGGGACAAAAAAGGGCTTGGTAACATAAAAGAGGATTTGAGTCTCTTCATCAGCTTGAATCCATGTCATGAAGTGCCACATCTCTTAGCATTAATTGCCACTTCCCATCTGAGCCTGAGCTGGACTGATCTTCCTTTGTGGTCCTGGAAAGTATCAGCTATTAGATCCATCTCCCAGCTGACACCTTTATCTCTCCATGTGGTCACCTGGAGAGAAGAGAGAAAGACTAATCTCAGGTTTTGTCTTTACTCTCATCTGAGAAGATGCAATTAAGGGTACTTTTCCCAAAGAAGAGTGGAGGCTCACCATCTGAGTTCTCTCTTCAGTGGTTAGCTTGCAATAGCTAACAAAAAAAGCTGAAGCTTTTCTCACCTTAAAACCAAAGAAAAGATTCAAGCTATTAGTTCACTTTAAACCAGGAAGAAGTGCTGTTAATGTCTGCTTTTCAGTGAGAGCAACAGCACCGTTTCTGAGCTCTACTTTTGTTTACCACTGCCTGAAGTGAAACAGTTGAGCATAACAGTGCTAAACTGCTCAGGCTGAAGAGGCCACTTATATTTCAATTATTTGTTCTACCCCAAACAGTTGCTAAAAAAAAATATCTGAGTTCAGGAACTAGTCTGAGCAATTATTGTAAGTAGTGCTGCAAAAACCAAGTCTAGTGCTTGCTTTTATACTGATGAGATGTTTGCCTAAGTATACTCCAGTTTAGGTGAAGTAGTGGTAGACTCACATGACCCAGTCCCAAGACCCTATTAAATAATATGGTTGCAGAAAGAGAAATAAACTTAGCATTATTCAGGATCAAGTCTATTAAACCCTTAGCTGTTTCTTCAATTATTTTTCACTCACTGGTTGCTTTATGTACATTCAGTACACAGTAAGACAGTGTGTGATAGTGTGCAACTTTTCAGAGGGTGAACATGCTGCCAGTTTTGGGGCAAATTATTGATTTTTCATATCATCAGAAAATCATAGCATAGTTAGGGCTAGAAAGGACTTTAAGATCATCTAATTCCCACTCCCGTGCCATGGGCAGGGACACCTCGCACTAGACCAGGTTGCCCAAGGCTCTGGCCAACCTGGCCTTGAACACTGGCAGGGATGGAGCATTTACCACTTCTTTGGGCAATCTGTTCCTGTGTCTCACTACTCTCACGGTAAAGAACTTTTTCTTTATATCTAACCTGAACTTCTCCTGTTTAAGTTTGAATCCATTACCCTTTATCCCGTCACTACAGTCCCTGGTGAAGAGTCCCTCTTTGGCATCCTTGTAGGCTCCCTTCAGATACTGGAAGACTTCTATGAGTTCTCCACGCAGCCTTCTCTTCTCCAGGCTGAACAACACCAGTTTTCTCAGCCTGTCTTCTGTTTGATCTCTGAAGGCAATCTAGCTTCCAGCAGGAGCCGAGCTTTTCTTCGTAGTAGAGGCTACACAAGACGGTCAGTGATGAAAAGTGAAATTTTTCAGGAGTCAGTGGAGTCTGACTCCAAGAACTTGAATTCAATAAATACATTCTGAAGCATGTTGGCAGCCTTCAGTTAGGTCTGAATCTACAAGCTCTAGCTTACAGGTTCCACTAAGCACAAGACTCCTCCAGATGAAGATGTCTTTGTCTTTCACAAGTGAAACATCTTCTCTGGAGCATAGGAGAAACTTCAAAACCAGCAAGAAGTGGAATCCTATTCCTGACACAGACAATGGCTTTAGTTCCCACTGTGTTCTAGCTCAGCAGGAGCTCAGGGGAAAGCAAAATACTTCCGATTAGCCTGAGAGTGAATGACTCAGCTCCTGCTGAGTCCTGAGCTGTGAACCTCATAAACATGATTTTTTTTCCCCCCTACCATTAAAGTAACGTTAGAATTTTGTAGTGTGCTGATAGCTTACCAAACTCCTACTGAAATCAAAAGAAATCTTTTGCGCTGCTTCAAAAATCATTTTGTTGGGTCATATACCTGGGCTAAATCAAGTTGTGGCTTGAAAGCCCTTTAAAAACATAATGTTTTTATTTTTTCTTTCTTTTTCATCTAAGGGTATCACTTGATAGGAGAAAGTGACAAAATTGGAATTTATGAAGCTCAAAAGCACCTGCAACTGCTGGGTAAAAATTTCATACAAGGAGTTTTCTTTCTGATGTTCCATCTGATGTTCACAAAGAAATTAAAAGTTGAAGGATTGCTCCGCATTCAATGCAGTTTAAATGAACACTAAGGACATCAGTTAGGCTAGGGTGAGATGTGAGTAAGACAATAAACCATTTAATACACAGTAGGACAGAGAACTAATGTGGTGCCATATAAAATTATGTTGTTTCTGTTCTATCAGTCTTTATTTTAAATCTTCCTTCTACTTTTTATCATACTATTTAAATGTTCTTCTGAGTTTCCACAGTATTTTTGTTTATTTGTTTTGATTTCTGCATTCATTAACTGGCTGTGAATGTTGTTTTTGGCTTGCTGCCTCTTTCCTGCCTTAGGGAGTATTTCTTTGTGGCTAACAGTAGGTGCTGTGTCCTGAAGTGTTGATTCAGAACAACGGAGACAGGTGGGCCATCAGCAGGAGTAGTAAAGTGATATTCCACTGTAAGTATGAAACTGTGAAAGCACAAAGAAACAATCTATTTTTTGTTTCAAACTTCAGGCGTAACAGCTCCTAAAAATCTAAAAACCAGATCCACATAGGAAAAAGGCCATCATAGCTTTTTCTTATTTTAAGAATTTTTTCTCAGTTTTGATATGTATGTATGAGCAGTTTAAAAGCAAGAGAACATAGCAAGTCTCAACACATGGATATTCTAATAGCTGCATTTGAAGAGCAGTCTTTCTCCTCCTTCCTCCTTCCCCGCATGGAGAAAATTGCAACTGAGGTAATGTTTCTCCTTGAGTAAAGAGACAGACATTTAACATACTTTGATGATATCCTAGATAGGAAGAACAAACAAACACAATATTGTTATTATTAGTAATATTAGTAATATTATGCTATTATGTGTTTCTGTCAGTTTTGAAGTGTGGAATTGTTCTAAATGAGCTCTCTCTTCTTCCTCCCTCTTTCTCCTAATACTGACATAAACGTGCATACATTACTTAATTTTCATCAATGCTGAAGCAGAGGAGAAATATCTCCAGTCTGTTGGAGAAGCTTTGTTTTCTTTTGCTTTGATGAAATGATTAAAGACAGCTTTATTTTTTCTAGTATCTTTAAGAATGTAAAACTGACTACATATTTTAAATCTTGAAACATGTCCATAATTGGGACTGTATGATTTTAATGATTGAATGGAATTTCTCGGCTTTCAAAATGTTAAGAAACCATTGGAATGTTGGTGAAGATGGAGGGGTCACTACAGATTTTGCTACTAAGAGCAGGAAATGTTTTTTGTTTCACACTCAAAAATGTACTCCCTTATCTATAAGTATTCTGGTTCACTTGCTAAGGCAATAGAGTAACAGCCTTTGCTGTGTCCTGCTCAACCTCTTCTATGTTCAAAGTGCACAATGAAATAGAAAATGGCTTGTACTTAGAGCTTCTAGTGTCCTAGTCTTGGCTGGGGTATCTAAGTAATTACAAGCTACTCATAAATGAAGCAACATCAAACAAGTAACACTGTTGCACAACCTAAACAGGCAGCCCCATTCACAGATGAAAAACAGATGAAATAAAAGAACCTGAGTCTCACACATGAAAGACCCTGGGTGAAATACTTGCATTTTATCAGCTTTGTTGCCTTGAGCTTGTTACAGTATTTTCCATTTATTAGAAACACTGGAAAGAACCAGCATACTGTCTTTTTCACAGAAAGAAATGTGAAATTCTTTTAAAAAGACTATTCTGTCTAGTGAAATTAAGAGCAAGGGATGTATCAGTAGTTTTATATCATAAACACAATATGAAAAACTTCATTGAAGAGAGTAGTAAAGTGTGACACTAGAAATCCATTACCTTTGAATATTTATGGCAACTTGTATCTGAAGATCTTTTTCAGTTATAACACTGTCTTCCCAAATAGTAAATCAGGAAGTTCTTCTTCCATATCTTATCTACTCGGACCTATCTATCATATGAAGTCAAAATTCACTGTTAGAATGCAACTTAATTCTAACAATGGAGCATTATATAGAAAGGTAATTTCCTCACTTAGCAGAATCCAAAGCAAGAAAAGAATCATTTATAACAGTGACACCTCCCTTGTAAATTCAAAGTAATATATATAAAAGCAAGTATATATTCAGAAGTAGTGTATTAGAATCCTTTATATTCAGCACAAATAAAACACTCAGGAAAGTCCATACTTTATTAACTGAAGACTGGCATCTTCTAACCATGTTCCTTTGGGGGTTGTTTTTTCTTGGGGGGGGAGGGTGGAGGTGAGAGAAGGGAGGGTGGTTGTTTGTTTCCCTTGCATTTTTACTGTTTTCAATTAATACTCATTCTCCAATTTAAACATTTTAAGAAAGGCAAAATGCTAATTATTATGACAGGTGCCTGAAATGTTAGAACTTTAGGATACTTAAATACATGAGTTTAACTTTTTCCTGCTCTGGCTGATGATGACCTCAGCATTATTGTGTGTGAGCACTTAATTCCATCATGTAATATTTCATCCATTTCTAGAAAATAATTGTACATGCAGGAAGTTGTTATCCCATTGCAGAGGTGGCATTTGGTTGATGGATTAAGTGACTCTGAAATATTGAGTAGATATGGTTCCTAAAGTGTTTTTCAAACATTTTTAGAGTACTTTGGGAGGTAATACACATAAATATAATCTGCTGCTATTAGTCTCAGAGAAAATGCTAAGTTACGCTTAACTTCTACAGTTGTATACATAGACTTCCAGTATTTATGTTTCTTAGACAATTTTGCTGAATGAAAGGTAGAGAAAATTTGCAATACTTATCAATGAATACCTAATATGCAGCAAAATATCTCATGGTTTGAGTTTTGATCAGAATGCATAAACTGCAAATTTAACAAATCTTTTATTAAAATTAGTCAGACATCTTAGTACAAACAATAAAATCAATCTGATTTATATAAGCCCATGTTATAATAAAGGGGAATTTTGCCATGTAAGATTTACTCCAGTGTTAAATTGACCTGTGTGCTACAAATTTGGCTTTGCCTCTCATTTCCACATTCTTGCATTTGAATACTTTTCTTTCAAAGTTTAGCTTTCAAACTATAAGCTAGTTATAAACTGATAAGAATTGATCCTTTGCATAGCTGATATATACATTTTAAAATGTTGATATATATACATTTATTTATATACTTTTTTATGTAAATGTATTTTTACAAATATACATGTATAGAAATCAGAACTGAAAGTGGAGCTGCAAAATGTACACCCATACATAAAAGTTCAGGCTTTTTCCACTTCTCCCACAGCAAACAAAGCAACTGACAAAAGCATAGGATTTTTTCTTTTTTTTTTTTTTTTTAAAAAGGAGTTTTCTGAAAAAATCCATTTAATGAGTGCTCACACAGATTTTCTGGCCTGTCAGTAGTCTGCCTGGAAGGTCTTTGTCCCTTCAGCCAAAAGATTTACATCTGCCAAAAGCCTCTGTCATGACCATAAGGTGGCTTGGGAGCTGCTGCTTGCATAGTAAGAATGAAATTAATCAAGAAAGCTCCCATTGTACCCTTTTACAAGGAAAAATTATTGTTTTACTTTGATTTAAACATTTTCTGGAGGAAATTTTGATTTTTGTTAAGGTAGGCCATTTTCTGTCTGAAAGGGAAAATAATTGTCAAACTAAATTGTATAAATCTTTGGTAAGTAGTCATATTTTGGCTGTTTTAAAGAAATACTGAATCCTGGAAGTACTTATAGAAAGGCAACAAAATTAGACCTGAAATTAATATCAAATATTCAAAGAACCCTCCATAGTTTCTTTGGTCTTCAGTTTCTGAAATGTGGTACTCAGCCACTTACTTAATCAGTCAAAGGGACTACTATAAGAGGAAAACACTGACAATTTTTTTCTTAACATACTAGGAATCTATGTGAAGAGCAGCCTGGCAATATGATCCTTTATCTTACGTGGGGAAGAATGTGGAAAATCTCAGATGTTTTCTAGTGGGAAATCTTTATTTCTAAAAAGAAATGCCTACGTTGGAAACTGTGCCTTGACTCGGCATCATTTTTTTCTTTTTTTTTTTTTTTTGGTGGGGAAAGGGTTTTTTTGTTTTGTTTTAGGGTACTTTGGTTTTGATGATTTTTTTAATTATTTGTTTGTGCTTTGTTGTCTTTTATTTTAATTTTAGGGTGATAAGTGAGCATTCCCAAATAGAAAATCTAGTGTTATATTAACAGTCTAATGTCTCATCTGAAACAATTTGGTTTACTTGTGTGAGCATACCATTCTGTGGCTGCAGGTGGCTAGCTGGAACAGAGACAATGCTTCATGTGTGCTCAGTGTAGATTCAAGACACAACTTGGGAGGTCTTTGTGTCTTGCCATGAAATCCAGCTTGCAAAAAAGACTGAAGCATGAGATTCTAACCTAGGATTCCCTGGAGGTCACATAATGGCATTTCTGAATGTTAATAGCTTGGCTGAAAATTAATAGTTTTCATCAGAAAATGCTTTGGATTTTTGTTTCCTGACAGAAAACATATATTCTGCAGGGCAGCAGGAGAAAAATGGATAGGATTTGTTCTATTAAAAAAAAATTAAAAAATTAAGAATAAGATGCTGTAATTTATGTCATTCAAGCATTGCCATCTCAAGAAATCCTTTGCTTCCTGCTTAATGAATGTTTCTTTGCACTTTATATCAAAAATACAGCAAAGCATTATATTTAAGAGGTTAACACAGCAGAAACAGAATCTAAAGGGCTTAATAGAGGGTAAAGCAGAAGAAGGGTGAAACAGTTGCTCTGCAGAGCTAAAAACAGAGAAATTTCTACCGCTGCTCTCCTGGAGCTCTGTAAGTAAAAGACATTATTTAGAAGGAGTTTTTGTGATAGACACTACATAAATACACATTCATTTCCAAAGGAGGTTACAATAAAGCTAGAAAACAATTTGTTGTGACCTCAATGAGCAGTACTTGCTGCCACACACAGTAGTCATTCCTGAAATTCGGAAATTGATGGTAATGTTGGGCCCTGAAATGAAATAGAAATGAACTAGGCTTCTTTTAAAAATCAAGAAGTACTATTATGTTACACAACATTAAACATAACGCAAGTGCTCTGTGCAAAATGCAAATCCCTGTTTCAGATAATAAAGACACATCTGTTGGCGAGAGTGTCCTACAACTAACACCCATAAAAAAATGCCATGAGCTGTAAATTCAACAAGAAATTTGGGATTATTTTACTGAGTGCTTCATCCTTAAATAGGTGTTGTAAAACAGTTCTTGACTTGTTGAAGAGAGATCTGAAACAATTTATGACCTGTTCTTGTTTAATAGTTACAGGAAAAAACATTGCCATTTTTGCTCAGGATCCCCTGGGCTCCCTGCAGGTTGATGATAACTTTTCTGTTCTTTCTCATTCTGAAATTTTAATACGCTAAGGAAAATACTTGGATTAAAAATGTGACATGGTGTTTAAAAGTTTTCTCAGGTTTTGATTTTTATTTTATGTTATTATTTACTCAAAAAAAAAGGTGTGTTCCCATTATTATACTGTCCTTCTTAAGCCGTTGTCTTTCATCTTAGATTTATTCACCTTCTGTTTCCTTTGATTTGTAACATGTGGATTTAGATAAGCTTTCATTAAGACCCCCAGAAGAGTACAAAAATTTTTTCTCTCTGAAGAATCAGTAGAATTATTGCTTCAGAAGCAAGTTCTGCAAGATTCTGGGCACTATCTTTCTCACTGAGAGAATCTATATTGTATTATTAACACTGGGCTGTATTAAAATTTTATTTGTGTAGACATTACCACCAATTGCACTTAGAAAAAAACTATACCTAGTTGTGCAGGCCTGTGTCTGGACAGCTTTTGTATATCTCCTCCCCAGGTGCAGGACTTTTCACTTCTTTTTGAATTTCATGAGATTCCTGTCTGCCCTAGTCTCCTACAGCATCTCAGAGTGTAGCTTTTTGCTTTAGAAAGCTATAATCATGGCAGCTCTACAGGCTGAACTCCTCCAGTTATTCACAGGACGTGGGAAAAACATGCACAGATTTGTGTAATGTATCACAAAGTGCCAAGGGCTTTTGAAAAGAAGGCAGAGGGCTCTATGGACCATATACTATGCTATCTACTTATAAGCACTAAGGAAGTACTTAGAAGTTCCAGGGCAATACATTTGATACCGCTCTTAGCAATTAAAAAATATAAATATGCACACATGCCCAGAGCATACAATTACAGAAAACTTTGTTAAAATATGTAAAAATATTATAACATAGAAAATACAATAATTGATATCAGTCGTGCAGTCTTAAGCAGGCCCACTTGAGCGCATGGCTGCTGCCATCATCTTTAATTATATAACTACAGGTAACTGTTCATATTTCCCCCCATTTCTTAAGAGAATTTGAAAAATGCTATTTTGTTGTTTTATTTGACTCTGAAACCAGCTGAGTTGCTGCTGTTGGAGAAGACCCTCAAGAACTCTGCCTGATACATTATCAGGTATTGTGCCAAATAGCAACCAATTTGTAAAGTTACAAACCATTGAAACCATAAGAAACATTCTGTCTTTTGGTAAAGATGTAGGACTGCATTTTGATATCTGGTCTTTTCTTATGGAACGATGGGTGATGACCTGACCTTAGACTGTCCTGCTACAGTCAGGAAGGAAGCAGAAATAAATGAACATACACTTGCTCTTGCTTAGTCAATGTGTTAAGAAACGGAGCTGTTGCAGAACGGTAGTGTAATTTTCTGTGGGTATGGGTGAAAAGAGTCTGAGTAGAAGGAACTCTACTCCTGGACTGCTGTGGCTTATGTTACTTCTTTCTCTAAGCTGTGCCTAACAGTACAAATTGGTACACTGAGTATAGCATATCTTCATATCTGAGTATAGCATTTTTTCATATGTGAAGAAAATATTTGCCAACAGGTCTGAAGTGATGGACAGTTTTATTGAATATATCAGAGTGGTCTTGAGTTTCCAGCTACAGAAATTTTAATTCATCTCTTGGGGGAATAGAGCACTGTATTTTAAAATTTAATTTGTAAAACCTGGAACTATGTAGGATCTATATAATACTGTTGCTGATCTAAGAAAAGTTCTTCCTTTTGTGACAGAGGCCTACTGCTGCACTCAATAATACTTGAACCTGAAGATCTAGGACTGTCTTAACAAAAAAAAAAAAAAAAAAAAAAAGCAAAAAAGAAACATGACACGAGGTCAATTTTGACAGCTTTAAGCTGTGGTATCTAAAAACCCAATAGGATTGTATGATTTCTCAGAACATACAATGGATTATAGGAGAATACAGCCTGCAGGCACTCTGTTTGGATATATGCCCAAGACAGACAACAGCATATGCTCAAGCAGAGGGGACATCAGGGTAATGGAATAAAAAATAACTGTGTTTATCATGAGATGTGAGAAGGTAACCAGAATCCAGTAATCGCTAGAGGTATTTATTTCTAGGGGCTACCATTAGATGCTAGGTGTTTGGTACTAGGTGATATTGGTGTTTGGTTCTAGGCATCTGTATGTCATTTCCCTATGGAATAGAATATACAATACTAGTAATCAGCAGAGTGTCAGATTTCCTTCAAGCACCAAATGCTCCTTTTGCCAGTAAACAATAAGAAATCTTAAGGACTGATAAATCTTCATGATGGATCAGCACAAAATAACTTAGGACCAGTGACCATGTAATCATGATTAATTTGAGGAAATGCTCTATGCCTAATGGACCTCAAACATCTACATCTGCCTGTGCAATGCAGTTGTTGATGATAGCTCTCTAATTGTGTAGGATGGAAAAATTAATTTTCCAAAGGATCTTCTTTTTACTTTGTATTTTAATATTTCTTCTTCTATGTGTAATTCTTTTCTCAGCAGAAACAAGAGAATGTCCATAAATACTGATGGATTTTTCTTTGCATGTATAGTCTCTTAAGGAACAGTATTTTAGGCAAACAGCATAACTGGTCTCTTCTGTTTGCATCCAGCCTCATAAAAGCTTCTCAACATAGGGCTGAGAAAGCAATGCAGTTGTATGCTGAAAAGAACAGATTTACAAAAGGAGTCAGACAGCACTCACTTACAGCAAAATCCAGAGGTGAAGTTCTGCATCTGGTACAAGCGTAAAGCTATGTATCTGAGAGATTTTCCTAGTGATGAATAATTAGAAAAGGAAATCATCTTCAGGACTCAACTACAAACTCTCATGTAAGGACTGTTACTTTGTTGTGTCTGAATATCTGCACTATGGGAAAACATCTCCTTTTGTCTGAGAGTTAGAAAGAGCAATTAGTTGCCTATCTATGCTTCCCGGCACTATGCCTTGAACATCTGCAGATTTTGTAGTTCAGAAGAGGAAGAAGCCAGGCATGGATCTCAAGATTTCAGCTATTCAAATGGGATGTAAACTTGGTCTCAAATCCAAGATTCTTAAACAAGTTTACAGTATACTGTCAGTGAACCTGCTGTCCACAAGACACTGATTGCGCAAAGTGCCTAAAATGTCCCTAGTAAGGAATAAAACCATATTCTTTTGGGGATAACAGCTCATACTTATGCTTTGAGTAATTCAAATTCAATTACTCAGTGGTGTGATACAAATTCACATTTCCCACCTCACCTAAAAAGATCTTCAGCTACAGGAACTGCAAAGAAGCTCTGCAGGATGTACCCTTAATGTAATCTGTTAAAGTGCTCTACTTGTGTGGCATAATTAAAAAGACTTGTGAGCCTGTCTCTCAAGCCAAACAAGAGCTTGGAGTGCTTATTTGGAATCCTCTTCACAGTACAGATGTACTGGTCTCTGAGATAGAAGGGTAAATACACATAAAGAACTGTCCTTGCTCTTTGTTATTTTCCTTGAATATTTCCTATAAAACACCATGATATATTTAACTGAAAATAACTATTGTTGATGAATATTTATTGCTATCTGCATTCAATGAGTCCAGCAATACAGCAAGCTGAACAGAATTCAGACTCATTTTGAGGTGACTGTTATGAAATTCAACATGATGGAAGAAAAAGGTAATATAAAAAATATCAGTTGTTAGGGTGAAAGGAATACACTAACAAAAAGAGAAGTTCTGCTTCCCCTGCCACACTGGACTACTTTCCTACTGCTTAACAACAGATAAGATGCCACTTATTTTCAGACAGGAAAACAAAACAGCAAGAAAGCTGCATGCTAAGCTAGTATCACTGCAAGTGTCCTGGGCATTGGTGCATAGAGACTTGGCCTATAATGAAGTCATTTGCATTCACATGCAGGCCTGGTTGTGTGGACATCAGTCCAGACTCTGGGAGCTGTTGTTTCACTGAGTCAAAAAGAAATTTGCACATGAAAGCCACATCCGCATTACTTAACTCTGCAGCTCACTCAGGGTCACTTTCCTTTTAGACCAAAGAAAATCTAAACATATGATTAAATCTTCATAGGATTTACTTTATTTTTTGTGGATACCTGCTGGACTTGACAAATGGTGAACATACTCCATGCAAATATAATTGGAGGTGTTACTTATATACTCTACATTTCTGAATCTCGTCTTCCTTACTATAGAGCTACATAACTGCAGAATTTTCTCAAACATCCCCAGGCAGCTTTTCTGCCAGTTGGCAGTGTGAAAGCATTCATCTTTTCAATATCTCCATGCTTTTCCAATTTAATTGCCAAGTTTATTCTCATGTACAACCAGAATTGAAAGGAACAGGCATGCATGGTGTTAAATATTGATTGATTGCATTAGATTGAAAAGGACTGCAAATTGTGTGTCACTACGAGATTGATAATCCAAATTAAAAAGCTATACTAGAAGCTAACACTGGACACCAACATACCTAAGGCTGCTTATCCACCTAGATACACATGTATACACATGTACGAAGTACCATTTATAGCTATCCAGTTGCAAAAATACATTAGTGATTCTTCACAGTTCCTGACACTGGTACAATAATTCAGTGGAGGGAGAGAGGGAGGAAGGAAGGAAGGAAGGAAGGAAGGAAGGAAGGAAGGAAGGAAGGAAGGAAGGAAGGAAGGAAGGAAGGAAGGAAGGAAGGAAGGAAGGAAGGAAGGAAGGAAGGAAGGAAGGAAGGAAGGAAGGAAGGAAGGAAGGAAGGAAGGAAGGAAGGAAGGAAGGAAGGAAGGAAGGAAGGAAGGAAGGAAGGAAGGAAGGAAGGAAGGAAGGAAGGAAGGAAGAGAGGAAAGAGAAACATAAACCTCAGTGTTTGTAATGTCTGGGGAATGTTATTACTGAATTTAGTCACAAAGTCTTTAGCTTATTCACTGAACAGCTACAGCCCCAGCACTGACAGTGGAAATTCCTCTATAGTATCCTGTTAATGCACTTCAGTCCTGACCTGAAAGAACCTTTATGGTTGACAGGATAGTTTACTTTTCACGTCCATTCAGCCTTTGGCCTCTGTGCTAAGACTGCCAACAGGGGTGCAAATTAACACCAATTATTCTGATGTTTGATGTACTGGGCTGAGAGCACCGGCTCGTTTTACACAGGCCATCACCCAGCTGTCAGATGTTAATGACTTTTGGTTACTTCTGACCTGTTTCAGATTCATCTGAGTAGCCCAGAGTTGAAAGGGTCCTTATTAATAAGAAACTGACCTTTCACAAATTCATGTTTGAATGTTTATTTTCCCATTAAATAATAACAAAGCACCAAAGCCCAGCCTGTTGCATACTCAGTGGATTTATGACACTATAGAATTTAGCTTATTCATGTCAGTTGAGTTGGGCATGGAAACCAACAAATGCCCCTCAAAGCTGATTAAATTAAGAAATATATATGCATTAATAAATAATGTATTCTGTGCATAGTTTAACAGCAAAATATTATGCAATTATCTCTGAGGGTGGAGGAATAATGAAGGCATTTGTTAGAAAATAATTCCTTTGATATTCACTGCAGAAATTATTTGTTTACTATATTATTTGTTAACATTGCTCAGTCAGTCCTATGTTGTGTGGATATATTCTTCCCTTAGCTTAGAGCATGGTTGGCTTCAAGATGCTCTTTCCTTATAACAACCAGCAAGGATGACTTTTTTCCAGAACAGACTCTGAAGAAGCTGATTATTGTGCAGTTTTGTGATGGTAATTTCCGAGATCTGCTTGCTTTAGTTACATGATAAAGGCTTAGTTTTGCAGTCTGTAAACTTTCTCATCTGCTAAGATTTTAATATCTATTGAGCAATGTCAAGGTGTGGGAATGGCCAGTGACAGTACAGAATGTACACCACTGCATGGCACTGTGTCACGTAGGAATCAAGGTAAATAGAGAAGGTGAATGCGGTTCCCAAAGTCCCATTCATTTGAGACTTACTTATCTTCAAAGTATTCTATTATTTTAGAATTTTAGGAAGGTAAGCTATACGTGCAGTGATAATTAAGACTTAGGACCTAGTTGAGAGAAAATGGCCAAGCTTGATGACTGGATATACAGAACTGCTTTATTCCAGGGAGTCTAGATTGAGAGATGATAACAGTCTTCAAGTATAAAAGGAAGCTTAATCTCTTTGTCATATCTATGGTTGACAAGATGAGAAATAGGAGCTTAAATTGAAGAGGTTAGGTTAGACTTCAGGAACCCCTCTCAGTAAGCATTTTTAAGAACATGATAGAAATGCTGTATCGTGAGGGTAACAAAATGCTCTAGCTGATCTGAATATAGATAATTAGCTGTCTTAGAGTACAAGAATTAACTAGATAATCTATTGAGTCGTTTAAATTCCATTATTTTGTCAGCTGGCTACCGTAAACAATATTACCTGAATACAGAGAATTTTGTACATTGGGTTAGGTAAGAGAGCTCTTTATGCTCTAATATAAATTTAGTCTGCAGGAAAGATAACATGATTTATCTAAAATGGAGGTGGTGACTTAGTGAGTTGACTGTCTGTCTGTCAAATGAGTTGTGGCTACTGCCTCTTTCAAAACTCCCCAGGAAATCACAATGTTTACTATCTTAGGGGCATGTGCTACTACATAGACCTGAGCTGAAGGCACATGCATTGGAATGAAAACTTTTAAAACTTTATGGCATTTCCCTCTTACATACATCTTTGGGGAGAAAGCCTTAGGGTGATGTTGGTCACTATCCCTGATATACCATATTATATGTCAAGAACTGACAGAGCTCTGTTCATATCCCACCTCACAAGAAAAACGGTCTGAAAGACTGAAGACTGACATAAGAAATGGATGAATGTGCTTCAAATTTCATGTGGTAAATTTGCTTAGCACTACTGCAGTATCTGCAGTAACTACAGGACATTTGAAAGCAATTAAAGATAAAATATTTCAACTGTCTCCCTGCTTAATTTAGGAGTTATTAAATAAGGTATGATAGGCAAAATAATTACCATGAGATTATTGAAATCTTACTTATCGCAGATTAACTATTCAATAGATAATAATTAAGGTTTTATGAAACAAGGAATAATAGTATTATAACAATTTTTATACATATATAACGCCCCCCCCATCCCCACCCCCCATCCTGCACTGTCAAAGCCCTTGTGGCTGCAGAAGAAGAGAGCATAAAATTTTGCACTGCATGGAAATCAAGAAAAGAAATCTGAAATAAAAATCAACCATGGCTTTTCAGGCATTAAACTGTGCTCTATTCTCTTCAATTCTTCCAGCTTTTGAGATTTTTTAGAAAAATATTATAAGAAAAAACACAATTAATATCTTTGGTGGTGATGTCTAGTGAGCTACTAGAATATCTTTTTAAAATTTATGGTACTACTGGTTTTCTTGCCAACAACTCAACAGCTGTGACACAAGGCTCCTGGCTTGCTTTGCAGCTCCAGAATAAGAATAGATGATAGAAACCTTTTTTACTGTCTCCAACATTCCAGACTCTTTAAAGTATAAGGTGGAGTTACAGACAGCCATAACTGGGTACAAGGCAAAGATATATTACATTAATACAGTGACAGTGTGTAGTTGTTTACAAAAATGTAATTAATATTCTACCCAATACTCTTGACTGTCTTCATAACCACAGGTACCTTTCTATATGTGGGTGTAGTAATTTTTTCACACTGCTGTTCCTCATAAGTTGTCGTGGTTTAAGCCCAGTCAACAACTCAGCCACTCAGCTGCTCACTCACTTCTCCCCCCCTTCTTCCCCCCCACTCCCAGAGGTATGGAGAGGAGAATCAAAATAATGTAACTCCCATGGGTTGAGATAAGAACAGTCCAGTAACTAAGGTATAACACAAATCACTGCTGCTGCCACCAATAGTAATAATGATAAGGGAAATAACAAGGGAAGAGAATACAACTGCTCACCACCCGCCAACCGATACACAGCCCGACACAAGCAGTGATCTAGCCCTTCTGGGTAACTGCTTCCAGTTTATATAGTGGGCATGACATGCTGTGATATGGAATACCTCTTTGTTTAGCTTGAGTCAGGTGTCCTGCCTCTGCTTCTTCCCGGGTTCCCCTCCTCCCTGGCAGAGCATGAGACTCACAAAGTCCTTGGGCAGAGTAAACATTACTGAGCAGCAACTAAAAACATCGGTGTTATCAGCGCTGTTCCCAGGCTGAAAGTCAAAAACACAGCACTGCATCAGCTACTAAGAAGGAGAAAAATGGCTGCTACTGCTGAACCGAAGACATAAGTATAATAATGCACATCACAGCAAAAAAGTAACTCATCAGTCCTTGAAATACTTCTGAAGAAAATGGAACATTGGTTGTCATTACTTTTTACCATGCAAAATCCCCCTTACGTCAAAGATTTAGAAACATAGCACTGTATGTTTCTTGTATGGATGTTGAGTTTTCAGTGGGGGGAGAGGGAGATGAGAGTTGTGTACGTATATATTGCAATCTCTTTTTAACATAACAGGTCAAGTTTATAATTAACAATAGCTTGTTTATATTGCAAGAGATCTGAAGGTTTCCAAGTCAAGAAGCTAAAGCGTTTAGCTACTGTGTTGTTAAAATAGAAGAAAGCTGTTGCTCAAATAGGGTAGGAAAACAAAATTCACAAAACAGTAAACATTAGACAAGTTCTCCAGCTCTTTATTGACACTCCAGAAAGTGCCAATAAAAAATTCATTCCAGTTTTCTTATTACTTTCCTTCAGCCATAACTATGGTTTGTCCCTTGATAAATTTACTCTTTTCCACCCTGAATCCATTCTAATCCAGAAATCTGATTTTATTATTTCTTTTAGTACTTCTAATGCTTCATGTATGTCAAAGCTTTTTACAACCAGATATAAATATCATCTGTATTTTTCCATTTAGATAGTTTGTTCTGAATCCTTAAGCATCCTGATTATTTTCTGGGCTTAGAGAGTTTCATATTCATCTCTAAAGACCAAAACATATATGGAAATGTTCATTTGTTTGTTTTCCAGTTTTCAGCAATAAATCATGAGACAATCTTCTAGGTCTTGCTTTCCAATGTTTTTTAACCAATACATTTCCTGTTGCTGTATAATTATGAAGCTTTTGTCAAAGTTTTAAAAGATGAACCATTGTCTAAACTCTTTTCGCAGAAACTGGGAAATACTTATTTATATGGATAAGTAAGGCAGACAGCTGAAAGCTGGAGTTAATGCACATGTATTGGAGGGTAACATGAAGCTCTACTAGAATGGGGACTCTTCAGTATTTTTAATAGCATAAATAAACCAATCACACAGCAAATCATCACCTTTTTATAGAGTTAAAAGACACTGGAAGTGACAGTGTTAGAGACAGAGAATCAATAAAACAGTGAATTACCACCACCTACCAGAAAATTAGTATTTTTTTCTTCTTTAGACTTGCTATAATAAATACAAGTGATGTATAAGAACTCACTGTATAGCAATTATAGCAATTAGAATAATGTTTACCCAACACAGCAACAAATGAAAAACTGTTATAAATGGGTTATGCAAACAATTTAGAAGGAATCTGTAAGAGTTAGTAACACCCAGTAGATTTAATAGTCCATCCAGAATTTGCCCATAGAAATATCAGATTTTTCACTGAGATTTCACTCCGTCCAGTGACCGTGAATAAATTATGTTCCCATTTGCAGTTAGGAGATTGTCTCATATGGAGATAATGACACTGTTTGTGTCTATGTTCTATTTGTTATTGCATTGGATCTGGCTGAGGTGGAGATAATTTTCCCCATAGCAGCCATCATAATGTTGTGCTTTGTATTGTAGTTAGAAAGGTGTTGGCAACACACCACTGTTTTGGCTTCTGCTAGGCAGAATGTGTCTAGCCAAGTTCAACCCATCATAGTTATTAAACTAGGAAAAAATATGTTACTTATATAATAATTCTATATAATTATATAATATATGAGTAATAATAATGATAACATGTAAATAATAATATTCGTTATATTACTTTGAATATTGGATAATTTAGTACGTTCTGTAGTTGAGATTCCTAGGACTTTAACTATTCTGAGGTCAAGAAATTTATCTCGCCAAAATGAAAAAATATCACAATCCTTTTTTTCTGTTCCCGATTTCTTTTTAAGCAATGACAACAAAATGATATTGTTATGCATGTCAGCTAAGTTCTAAGTAGATTAATTAAGTTTCATTTCATTTCAGAAACCTTGTGTCTAAGATGCCAACATGGAAATTTTCTGCAAAAAGACTTCGACACTCGAGACAGAAATCAGTTTTATTGCCTTTCAGTAACAGAGAAGCATCTGTAGCTTTGTGAGGAGTGGGGGGAAGGCATGTTTTCTTTTAATCTATTACTTCCTCACACATTAGGAACAACAGAAAAAATGGCAGGGGAAATTAAATCTAATAACGTTGTATCTGTCTCAGAAACTAAGAGCATTTTGCTTGTTTTAATGTCCTTAATTTAAAAATTAAAAGGGAAAAATGTGAAAAGATGTTTCTTTTACAGAACTGTGAAGTGTTTGAGTGAGCGCATGAATATGCTGTAGCACAGTGTCCAAAAACTGAGTAATGACACCACCTGGACACTCAAGGCTGACTCATGTGTATGGCATTTCTTGCTTCCATTGGAAGGAACTCATCTCTCCTAAGTACAGAAAGTACTGTTTCTAACTCAGGAAGGGGATGACATTGCCTTGACCTATTATCCAGCTGCCCAGAGAGTAGTTCACACACAGGTCTGAGACTGTTCCTCCAACCAAGAGGAAGCTTTGGATGAATTGCTCATTCATCATTCCAACATCATTAAATCAAGCTCTTCCTCTGTGTTGTTGCTTTGTTACTCTTCAGTACTAGCAAAGAATCCAAGCTTAGCTAAGGCTAAGACAAACAAAATAACTTTGTACTCCAACCTGTTGTTCAGTTAGCTTTCAATACTGATCTGTCTTATGGTAAGATCCTGACTGGAGGAAAGATGAATAGAGTATGTGTTAAATTTTATGGCTCATGTGTCTCTCTCAGACTGAAAGGCATCTGTACTATATTTTTTCCCTTCTGCTCTATATTATCTAGTACTTTTTTTCTCATGCACAAGAACTCAGGATATAATTAATCCACATTTAAAAAAAAATACATAGAAAGAAGAGATGCTAAAAAAGAAAACCAAACCAAAAAACACCAAACTAGAGAAGAAAAAAGAGTACTCTTCTACATTCTATGCAGAAAAGTAATCAGGTCTCAACATTTGCACCAAAGAAATTACTCAATCTTTTTCCCAAATGTAAGAAAGACTCTATTAATGAAGAGGTTTTAAGAGCTGAGCCGAAGATTTCATGAACAGCATAATAAAAGTTCAGTAAGATATTCATGTATTATACTTTCAAACATTTAGACATTTAAATTGAAAATATGTTAACTTAAAAATTAACCAGATATTTTATTTGTTTTTAATAATTTGCCAGTATTTGCTGGTCTATCTGGCTCATAAAGATCTCAAACAGTACAGTTGCTATGTGGGTTTTGTTTTCCACTCCGGCCTAATGTCAAGACTCACAATGTCAAAGAGAAAAAACTCAAAACTTTTTCAAGATAGAAAATTCCTTCAAGTACTGAACAAAAGTTTGAATCAATTTTCCTTGAGGATTACCTATGTATGTTCTTACGTATTCTCTTCTTTAAAGAACTGTTTACCTCAGCTGCTCTGTCAATATGCCATATAACATATATTTCCTTTCTGTAAATTGATCTAATTTAATTTTCTATTTTGACAGAATAAAAAATACAGATGTACATTAATTCAATTTAATCATCACTTGGAGCATTGGAGTTTGGAGACTTCACTGTACCAGTAAAGTAGGCCAGAGCTTATTTCCTGAAACCAGCAAAATCATTGCCTGCAACTTTAATGATGCATATGTAGATGCTGTCAAAATTGCTCTATAGCCTGACAAAAAAAGTCCCAACAGAAAATTTTCTCCATATATATTATATTAAAGCTCTAGAAATGCTTGTCTGTCTCCAAACCAAGTCTTCTAAATTAATTTCTGGCCCATCCTAATGACAAAAACATTGGTGTCTTTATAGTATTGGCCTTAAACATTGTTGTTGTTTGTATTCTATTTAATAACATAAATCAAACTATCTTTAATTTTATCATGTTTTTAGACACTTACAAGCTAGTAATTAAACAAATATTATTCCTAATACAACACATGTATTTCAACAGATATTGTAGCAGAAGATTATTCCCTTCATAGATCTTTGGCTAGCTGTGACTCATGTGAATAGGTTTTTAATGGTTCTTAGATTAGATTGGGAAGAAATTTTTCTGAATATCTGATAACATGGAATAGACTTTTGCACATAGGAACATAGACTACCTTTTAGAATCATCTTAGGTTTTCCCCATTGAAACATTTTTATGACAGTGAAAGCTCTTGAGACACTTGTGGCATTTCCACTCTCTGGTTCTACCATCCTGGAGCACAACGGTTATACTTGAGGTCCAAATACTGGAGTTGTTGCTTTCAAAGCAAAGAAAGCTGAATGAAATAACCCTAATCTAATGTCTCAGATTAGAAGAACTAATGGTCTTTTGTTACCTTAAAATATATGAAACTAACAAAACTCTGAGTTTGAAAATCTGGGTTGTTCTGTTCCTTAAAAAAAAATTTAAAAAAAATCAACAAACACGTATTTGTTGTTCTGAATTCTCCTGCTCTATTTTCATGGTATAGACTTTTTTTTACATAACCGCAGCCATCTTCCATACATGTCCACTCAATTTCTTGTCAAAATATTCCTAAGCTTTTGTCCTCTTTCCCTACAATTGTATACCTTAGCATGTCCCTCCATTTCTTTTTATTTCTAGTAATTCCATACAATCCTTTTGTAGCCGATTCACCTATTTTACACCTCCCCAATTAATCTATTTTTTCCTATATTCTTGCAATCATTTTCTCACATATAAAACTCCCAAATCTATTTTCAATTACTCTTCCAAACTTGGTAATCAAGTATTACTGTTGTCTGCTTGCCAAATTATCTTATGTTTCCTCTTTTGTGCTGGTCAACTATAGTTTTAGCCAATATAAATTCAACAAATAATCCTTTAACTTTTAATGTTTAAACATTTTACAGTAGCCTTAAATTCTTTGTTTCTTTATGGTATTTTGTTTCCTTACCTTCTATTCAAAATCCCAAGACATACAAAGTCTCTGTTTTAAACTGTTATCCTTCTCTTTCTTCTCAGATTTTTCTCAGTTTCTTTTCTCACATTCAGCTCATCACCTAGTTAAAATTGTTTTTGGAGATATGTGCATAAACCATTACTTCAGCCCTTTTTCTGCCAGTTGATCCTCTAATTACACCTTTTTCACAACCATTCTATTCAGTTTATTACATCTGTCATCTACGCAGCTCTCAGTCTCCAGCAGTTCTTCTACAAACTATCTTTTAAGAATTTTTCTAACTCAGCTTTCATGTCCTTGCCTGTTTCAGGTGTATGAAGAGAGACAAAGAAATCTATCAGTTGTATCGTACGGCAGGAACAACAGTTAGACTTAGAGAAGTAAAGTATTCTCCTAGTTTCCACTCCACTTCCCAGTTTTTGACAGACTGGAATTGCTACAACAGGCAGTGTTGGGCAGGAGACAAGGAACCTATTACTCAGAATTATATCTTCAGGAGCTCATTAGGAGTATGAAAGATCCCTTCTCCAGCAAACTCAGAGTTCAGCCAGAACTTGGAATGAGGGAGAGTCCAACTCTTAGAGAGGAATAAGGTATCTAGTTTATGGAAGATGGTATCTTGCAGTTGTGAGAGGCAGAAGCTGTAAAAGTGGACTGTTTTACTAAGTATTTTTGTCATGATATTACAGGCACTCAAATAAGCCTTTTTCTCTCAGAAATAAAAAAATAACCAACCAAACACCAAAGAACCCCCAAATCCAAAGAATATATACTGTGATGTATTGCTCTTTTATCCACTTCAAGCAGTAAAGCTGAGCTTCTGGATTTCTCTGTGTGTATTTTATTTTATTTTATTTTAGTTGTTCATGGGAAAACAAATTTCTTCATCTTTATTTCTGGATATAATTTAGCTGAGATTACTAACCGACTGACTTCACCTGAGAAAAAAAGCTTTTGGATGTTGCTGGAAGGTCCACATATTAATGAACAGATATTTAAGCAAGAAGTACAGACTATGCTATTTTGACTGTGTTGCCTCTGGTTACAGTAATTGCGGTCAGATGTAGTATGCCAGCTTATGCCTGACATACATTCTCAGTGAGAAGGCAGCATTTTGTAAAACAGGAAAGCCTCTTGGTAAAATGAAAAGCCTCTCAAAGCTTTCAGCTGGCAATAGTGCACCACCCCAGCAGCTCAGTGTATGTCAAGTTATAACTTCACTGACAGCCAGGCTACATGTCAAAAATACTGCAGTTGTTATCTACGAGTAGAAGCTATTTCCTTCCACTTTTATTCCCTGACACTTGCACTCTTAACCCTGTTAAAATGAAGGCTAATTCTTTGCCATCAGAATCCTTAGAAACATGCTACAGTTACTTATTAAACAGGGAAATAGTCCAAGTTTTAACTAGTGTGGGTGAAAAAATATTATATTCATGAATGAGCGCAACACCTTAATTGGTTAACAGACCCACAACTCTGCAGAGAAAGTCAGATCTCTACCTGATACCCAGCTGCTGGAACTCGCATCTGGATCTTTGAGTTAGCTGACAGATGTGAAAAAACTCATGCAGGCAGACAGACAACTCCTTGCTAAAATTGCTCCACAGCAGAAGAGGTTTTTATGAATTGTTAATTTCAGTACGCAGAGTTTGCTGTGCTTATGAGTGATTAGTTTCAGACAGGGATATAGATGGGCAAGCATGCTTCACATGATCTTTCCCAGCCCACCTATTCTGGTGCAGCTTTTGAGGAGGATAATGTTGGTCTCTCAGACAAGTATGTTAATCTACTTGTGTTATAAAACATGTGTATCTAAGCCCACTGAGGAATTTTACTACATGCAGAGTTAGATTGGCACACTTTTGAAAATGCTTCCTTCCACACATTAACTGTGACAGTATGGAAGAAATTTAGCTCATATTTGCTGTCAAAAGTGCCCAAGTAGTAACTGAACACCCGTGCTCAGCTTTTTCTTCTACAAAAGTAATGAAACAAACTCTCAGCTTAGGTTACCTGTCATAATGTTGAGTGACTCAAAGCAATTCAGGAGCAACGGTTTAGGCTGCTAAAGGCTGTCACTGCTGGTTCTGTTAAACATGCACTGCTGCAAGCAGCTGGCACTAAACATCACTATACACTGACTGACAGCTTAAGTAGAAAATGTAGCATAGAGCTACATTACAAAGACAATTTTTTTTTATATAAAAATAAACCTTAATAATAAGAACATAATCTGGTTTGTGGATGTGTAATGTTTTTTCAGGCTAATAGAAATTGGCAAATACATTTTTACATAAACTGTGATTTGTATTTCAAAATGAAGAACTGAGAATGCAATAGAGATAAGATGAAACATGTTCTAAAAGGAAGATCGAGAGACTTAGGTTTATGTAGGCTTGTATTATTGTCAAAGCCTTTGACTTTATACAGGGCATTTCACTCAAGTATCTAAATGTAAAACATGGTTAATGGTATTTTCCCTTCTCCTGTAAATTGAAAGAACAGTAGTTCTCACTTGAAGTGCTATTTTATGTGCATGGTCCTTTTTTTGTATAGGTAGTAACAACTACTTAGGTTCTACTCAGCTTTGTTATTTCAGTGAAAAACTGAAGGAAAATGTTTACAATTAAAGGTCTAAAATAAAATGCATTTCCAGGAAAAGCAAGCAAGGAAGCAAGTTTGCTACTAAATCTAAGCCTAATGTATAAGTTTCAAGGTTTGATATACAGTATCTATTAACAGGAAGTTATGACAAATAAAGATAGCAAATGTATCTGTCACAGAACATTTTCCATATTTTGTCTAACATGGCCTTTATTCCAATGAGCAAAAATCCACAAACATTTTCACTCTCATGCTTCATTAGTCCACAAATACAGGTATATACAGACACACATTCACACACACAAATCTAAGCTTTCATATAATTTCTTATGGCCTTTAGAAAATATTCTCCTGTTCACTGCAATTTTTTGGAAAGAACATTGATTAACATTACCAGTAGAAAAATCAGACTTAGCTGCTTTCAAAGAAAAAACTATAACCAGTATTTTGTGTCAAGTTCTCTCTGCTGTTGCTTCAGATGTGAAAGTCAGTGGTGCACTGCAGCATTGAAGGTAATTTCCATTTAGTGATAAAAGCTGTTTTCCTCTTTTTTTTTTTTGTCTTGTCTTTTGTCTTCTTTGTATTTCTACTTGCCCCTTATCCATCTAATACCACTCAAACATCATTGACACACTTACACTTACCATACCCTGGTGATTCCTATCCACCTACATGACATGCCTATAGCACAAATGCTGATGATGCATTATACGTCCAGCACTTTTTGTCGCAGTGACATTCCTCAACAAAGCACTGCCTAGAGGCAGCTGCTGGTTCACTGCCACTCTCTTATGCAGCATTATTCAGTTCTATTATATGTTGACGATAAGCAATTAAAAAGCACTCGTGCAGGACTTCTTATTTACCAACATTCATGATTTTTCCTTCTGCCATCTGCAAATCTAATTGGAGACAAAAAAAAAAAAAAAAAAGAAAAAACATCTGACAGTTTTTCACAATGGTTGGATTAATTACTGACTGTAAATATATCTGTATTAACCATTGTGTTTCTAAAATAAAAGCTCAGGGAAGGTTAGAAAGAGAGGAAAAGAAAGAAAATACTTGTGTGTTAAAGGTCACATTCTCTAAACAGCATGTTGCTAGTGTTTTCAATGAATGTACAAATATCACAATGATAAAACACATGAATGAATCTCAGGGGTTTAGATCTTATAGTTAGGAATTATCCAGATACCAAAGAATCTGAGTAGAATTCTGGTGAGTAAGATAAAGCTAATAAAAAAAGCAAAGCGCCTCAGTTATTTACCTAATATAAGTCAGTATATGCTAGAGTCAGCGAGAACATCAGTACCCCCTCTATATGATATAGAGACAGCATTCAGAACTAGCTGCCTTGATTTATTGCTATGTGAACTAAAAGAAATTAAAAACTTCAATTTCTTGTAAGAATCATATTTATTACAGAGTTCCAGGTGTTTTATATAACAACAAAAAAACCCACTCTAATAGTTTTATTTTAAGGGCTTAGTAACTGCTCAATATATGATCAAACATGAAATTAATGTAAAGAAATATTTGATTTTGAGACAAGTAAATTAATATGACCTAAAAAACCATTGCTTTATTACAGGTCACTTCAAGCTAGAATTGTCAACAAATTAGCCTTTTAAATTAATGAGTGGATAATAGAACTGCAGATAGGTAAAGTTCTTCCAGACAGGGCGAAATGCCCTACTTGTGTAAACTGTGATCCATAGGCTTGATCTAATTATGTGTATTTGACAAGAACTGTAAGTATAAATACTCACTTTAGGCTAAAAGCTCCAATCCTATATGTTGACTAATACATGATCTAAAATATATCGGTTTGTGCAGAGCTGATTTTTTTATGGTGGGAATACGCAGCCCCTGAACATGAATAATAATCATCATTAATAATAATAATTAATAATAATACTAGTAACAACAACAACAACAGGACTGACATTTTAATTTGTTGGCAGTTTCAGAAATCTGAGTTAAAGCTACTTAGCTTAGTAAAGGTGCAAATCAGTTCTACAATTGTAGTTTTATGCATATAAGTCTCCTTGCACAGTGTGTAAGAGGACAGTGCAGCAAATTTAAAGATGAAGATTTCATAAACAAAAAAAATATCTGAAAGTTATCTGAAATAACTGCAGGGTTATTTCCAAAGGTTTTCTATGAAATTATTGAGGTTTGAGTCCCAAACCTACAAAACAAATAGATCCCGAATCAAAACCCATAGTTACCACCTTTTTCATGAATATTTACATAAGGCATTAATAAAATACCTAAACAGCTTTCAGGTAAAACATTTTGCCTTCTAAAATTCAGTAGCTGCTTTGATTCTGCCTGTCTTTTTCATAGCCTGATTACAAGATAGTCTACCTGTTCTGCCAAGTGAAAGAAAGAAAAATCACTACTGAAATGTCACTCTGACCCCATTCAAAACATCAAAGACTTTTCAAAAATCAGGTCTTGAAGTAAATCCAAAGATGACCAGCCTTTGATTAATGCAGTTTATTTCCTCCTCTTGAAAGTCCTGGAGCCCTATTAATGAACTGCTCCTGCTACTGTGCACCAGCAACATCCAGTAACTTTGAGTTGAATTGACATAAAAGCTCCATCAACCAATTCAATATTCTTAATCTTTTGTTTATACATGAATGAGATATTAATGGACAACAGGAAGAAGGCAGCTGGACCACACAAAGTTGGAATATATGGAAGGGAGTTACTTGATATATTTATAGAATTCAGCATAGAACCATGAGGAAAGAGCACATTGCTAAAAGATTAGGACTTAATATTTCTCATAGATCCAGCTGTAGATGTAGTTTTATCCCACTGGAAAAACATGGATGAAAATGTATTTAAATCTAAAATTAAAGAATTTAAACAAAACAGATATTTCTACTAGTATTCTAGAAACTGCGAAGAATTAAAATCGGAACAGTTTAAATTTAGAATTATATTACCAAATTTGTTCTTCCACTTTATACTGCAGAAAATTAACAAAGGTTTTCTGATCTTTCGTTCATGTCCTTTCATTTAGTATTTCATAATGCATGGAGTTAGATTAATTACAGCTTATAATTATTTTTATATTAATTCCTAATTTTGTTTTTAGATGAAGGTTGCTTAAAAATATTGTTAAATGTCTATTTTAATAAACTTGTTGCTTGTTTGTTTCATATGGCCATTTTTAGACTAGAGAGAGTGCAAAAGATTCCTATTTATTTGTGGTAGAGTTCACATTACTCAATGTCAAACACTCTTCAGTTCTTTCCAAAGTAACCTGTGTATAATGGCACTCAAGGTAACTGTAATATTCAATTTTTTAAAGTTTTTGTGTAGGAAAAAAAACTAATAAGTAATATGAAAGGAAATTAATTGTGTGTTTGCCCATAAAACTTAAATAAAATATTAAAGAAAAAAAATAAAACCACGCATAAATTTAAACACATTTTTGATACTGTAATTATGAAAGAACAAAAAGATTGAGCTAAGTATTAAAAAAAACATTAATTTCTACGCACTTTTTTAGTTCAACTTTTTTTTAAAAAAGACTTTGGAGTATCTTTTAGATGCTTTTTGGAGTATCTTTTAGATGCTTTTTGGAGTATAAGTAGATAACTCAGTAGTTAAATGATAATAGACCCTTTAAAGGCCCTGTACCTTCTGGATGATTTCTTGATCTACAGAGACCCACCCAAAATTCCCAGTGTCACCTGCTTCAGCAGCTCTGTGAGCAGTGCCATCTCACTGTAGTTCATAGAAATTTACATGCTGTAAGGAGACTGATACTGCTGAGCCAACAGTCTTTGGAGAAATTGACAGCTTCTCCGATGCAGGCAGAACAGGATAAAAATACAGGCAGACCATTCAAAGGGAATGAAGAGGAACAGGTTTTGCTCAAACAGTTATGCGTAATTCACAGCTGTAATCCCCCATCTCAGGCAACATGACCCTGTTTAGGGAAACAGAGGAATACAAATAAGTAAACTTTGCATCACCACAACTATACAATAAATATTTTCACATTATAAAGACCTGTCAGTCTATCTGAAATATTGTTTTCTGCTATCAGAAGGAAAAGTTACAATCTCCCAAGAATTTTCATTAATATAGTTTAGCATTTTACATGATACTTCAAGCTATTCCTTGCAAGAAAATGATCAGAATTGTGACAAAACACTAAGAAAGAGGTCATCTATAGTGAAGGTCTTCTATAGTGAAGAAATTATTTACTTGGTTAAACTAGGCATAAAAGGTAAGGGTTTTGAAAAAGAACTAGCAAAATATAGACTTTTTTTTGTTTGTTTTTTTAAGGGCAGCTTGCACTGTAATTTCTACCATCAATACTTCTATGTCTGGTGGACTGTAAACTGAAATATATAGTATATGTAATATTATATATATATATTATAGTTCTCTTGGTAAAATATTTCCTGAAAACTTAAATACATATCTTTATCTTTATCTCATGATAGAGTGACAGTGAATATCAATCTTTAGGGTAATAAAAATCAAATGCAGCCCATCCTCAGGACCCTAGTCAGATGTCTTGCTGCCAGTAACTGCAACTTACAGTAATAAACACTTATTTTTCAAGACTTAGGTGCAGCAACAACTTTTTTTATTACATTTATTGCTTTTAATATATTATAAAACTACTTAGAAAAATAGAATTTGTATACAATGCAATATACCTAAAGCTTTTTACTTGTACACTGCAGTTCAGCTTTCTTAAAAATGAATATTTTTGTGCGTGTTTGTGTAAATTCCAGCATTTTGGAAAGTAGGAAGAGTGTGAGATATCAAAATTCCAGTTAATACTGTATGATACAGTTTGTTGGCTTTAACTTAAAACAGAGACTTACATGCTTGGCTACATGTGGAAGCAGGAAAATTAGAAATGTAAGGAATGTGGTTTTCTTAGGATTAGGCAGGAGGAGAAGGGAAGGGAAGAGAGAGTAAAAGAGAAGGAGGGAGAGAGGAGGTGGGGAGAGAGACTCTCTCTTGCCTAGAAGATAATTTAGAGGAACAGCTCATTTGGAAAGGAAGCTGTAAGCCCTTCTGTGTGAAAAGGAGGAAAATTATTTGTATTCCCCCAGGATAACACTAAATCTACAGGAGATGTTTAAGACAGCTGAATTACAGCTTTGTGTAAAGTTTCAAACAGTCAGAGTAGTTTGTTAAAGACAGGGAAAAAAAAAAAAAAAGGAAGACATTTTCAGCTTATCATAAGGAAATTGAATATATGAAATTTGAGAAAAAGATTAAGGAGCAGAACAGTACAAAGCTCAGCAGTGTGCCCTTGCAGATATTCTGCAATCAGAACCTGTGGTGTAAAAAATTGAGGCAGGAATAATATCCTATACATTCTCTAAGACCCTATACATCCTATAACTGACATATAGAAACAAGTGCAGTGGCAGTAACATTTGAGCAGGGAAGTTAGAAGGGGAGTTAAAGGCAGCTCACATAATGTTGATAACAGGGGGAAAAAAAAAAACATAAAACACATACAACCTCTTGAGTAAGATCATTTGATTTGTCTAAAACATTGTCTTTAGAGGAAAGTATTTTAGGAAAAACAAGAGCACTTTAGCGAGGCCCTTCTCAGCTGTTAGCAAGATAGGTAGAGATACAGGCATTGACTTTGGGATAGGTATCTGGTTTGCCCAGCACTCCACTTCTGCTACCATCTGTACTCTTAACTCTTCCATGCATGCTCCCTTTAGAGGAGAGCTATCACAGATGAGTAGGACACATCCTCTCATCTTTGATGGCCCTGAATATAAACAGAATAATCACAAAAAATGATGGAGTTACATCAGCAGGTCAAGGCTGTGTCACAGTGCTTCAGAACTTTGCCTCATGGAGCTAATGTAGAGTGGGTAGTGGGGATAGGAGGCTGGCACCCTAGAAAGACAGGAAAAGTCTCTTATCAGGCTACTGTGAAAACATCTATGACTATTTTAGATTAGACAGTAATGTAAGCAGCATTAAATGAAAGCCTTGCTGTAGAAAATAATAGGTCTGCTTCCTAGTGGGTCTAGAAGATACTGACAACATTGTTGAACTCCCAAACTTGGTTATTTTGCTTAGATTAGAAGCCCAAACACGAACTTGGCAGTGTTTAGGAACATAGAAGCAACTGTAATTTTTAAATTGATATATTTTTCTAATTGTGATGTTTTAGAATTTGTGATTGAGCCATTCATTCACTCTCCTCATGCTGGTCCCACTGCCACAGAGATATGTGCTCTTTGAATGGACTCAGGGAGAAACATTTACACCACCAGCTGATCCACTCAGCTATTGATAGCTGTTTAAACTGTAAGTCACCTTCTAATCCCCTTTGTGGTGAGATAAATTCAAGGTCCTTGCTACAGCTGTGGTCAGTCACACCCTTCGTTATTCCCTGAGTTTCACACACACATCATCCTTGCCCATCTTCTCTGATCTTTCTTCCATTTTAGAGGTTTATTTGTCAGTCATGCACTGAAGCACACTAATAAGGCACATTATTAGTCCTACAAGTGATAGTGAATAAAAGAGTATTATTGCCATATCTCAGTCATCAATGACACTTCATCTTCTGAATCTAGTCATTAGCAAGGAGCAGATATTTCTAGATATGCAAACTTTGATGGCCAGTTCCCGTGCCATCTGTTGTCAGCACAAACTGGTGATGCTTTTATAGATCCTGACAGCGATGCCTACCAAATGTGCTTCACACAGATAAACAGGTCTGTAATTATTGAAGTCAAATATGTATGTATTAGGACATCACAAAAAACCCGCAAATGTTGCTGTTAATGAAGACCACGGATTCAATGTTAAAGAGCCCTACTTTTTTTTACATTTAAATCTATGAATACAGAAAAAGAGCAATAAAACAAAGCTTTGCAACAAAATTTATGTACAATAAATTTGCATAGTCTTGGTGTTAATTCTTGCCTTTCTTCATGTAGAACTTTAGACTCACTTTTAATGTCTCAATTTAGCAGATGCAAAAAAAAGTTGTGCAACCTACCCAAATCAAGATAGTTATGTGAAATACAATTTACAGTTACTAAGAAACTATTTTCTGTTTTCTGCAATAATTAACATGATTTCTAGTATAGCACTTGGCATTTTGGTAGTTCTTCAAAAGTTACAACTCCCACTAGTTAACATCCTTAACAAGGTTTAACTATTAGTACAACAGAGAATACAACAGAGAATACAACAGAACAGTGTGTACTTGCAGCCCAGACAGCCAACCTTAACCTGGGCTGCATCCAAAGGAGTGTGACCAGCAGGTCGAAGGAGGTGATCCTGCCCCTTTACTCTGCTCTTGTGAGACCTCACCTGGAGTACTGTGTGCAGTTCTGGTGTCCTCAACATAAAAAGGACATGGAACTGTTGGAACAAGTCCAGAGGAGGGCCACGAGGATGATCAGGGGGCTAGAGCACCTCCTGTATGAAGACAGGCTGAGAAAGTTGGGGCTGTTCAGCCTGAAGAAGAGAAGGCTGCGTGGAGACCTCATAGCAGTCTTCCAGGATCTGAAGGGGGGGCTATAGGGATGCTGGGGAGGGACTCTTCATTAGGGACTGTAGTGACAGGACAAGGGGTAACAGGTTAAAACTTAAACAGGGGAAGTTTAGATTGGATATAAGGAAGAAACTCTTTACTGTTAGGGTGGTGAGGAAGAGGAATGGGCTGCCCAGGGAGGTTGTGTATGCTCCATTCCTGGCAGTGTTCAAGACCAGGTTGGACAAAGCCTTGGGTGAGATGGTTTATTGTGAGGTGTCCCTGCCCATGGCAGGGGGGATGGAACTAGATGATCTTAAGGTCCTTTCCAACCCTAACTATTCTATGATTCTATGATTCTAATATTCAAGTTCAGGACCCTTAATGCCCAGCAGATTTACCTCATTAAAGTGCAGGTGTAGAAGCGAACTGTTCAACTTAAAAGACTGAGTCTTTCACAGTATTTCAGTCTTTCCCATGCTTGGTTTAGGAACTGCAAATGCAGTCTACCTTTAAGTAGTAGTCTCAATAGCTTAATAAGGGAAGGTTTGTGATGTGACTGAATAATTTCTGCAACAATTTCTGAGACACAGATTTTCTAAGATATAATAACTAAGGATTATATTTAAGCATCAGCCAGTGATGTAACCGAGGTATTGGTTCTTGCCTGAGCAAAGGTGAAGCATCTGTGTTCTGTTGGTCAGTAAAAAAAAAAAAAAGAAAAGACAAGAAGTTTCGAAGAAAACTTTGAGGTTTCCTTTAGTCATAAGAATTCCCAAAAACCCAGAAGCTATAGATAAGGATTTCTGACAATTCTGATTCTGTTCTGAATAGCCTTCATAGAAGAGCAGAAAGGCATAGGCACCGGACCAGCAACCACACTCCCCATGAAGTCCTGCTCATCACAACACACTCTACTACTAGGCAGATGAAGCCATTTCACAGCTTGCTAACTGGGAAGTCTTGAATTGTTGCAAAGCATAGAACTGAGTTATAAAAAACAGGATTTCTTTTTATTTTTTTATTTATTGTGCCTTGCTGATAAGGCATAATGTAAAGCATATAGGAGTAGCTTCAGAATATGCTTCATTGGTCAAGAAATATGGAGAGCTTGAGAGACAAGGAACATAGTTCACTCTTCTTTACCAAATAAAGTTGTAGCCTCAGGAGACTCGTTGTATTTGTAGACTGAACAATGGAACATGAATACACTTAAGTATTTATGTCCATTTTTAAAGTAAGAACTTGATGGAAAAGATACAGATTGACCATAGTTTCCTATAGTGGAATCTACAGTCCTCACATAAGATTAGATGATCTTAATATAATGTTTGGGAGTGTTAAGTATACTTTCAATCTAAATGGTTTTAAAAATTTGCCAGCTGGATATGTCTATTAAGAAATAGTACATTTCCCTTCTCAAGGCTTGCATATCTCAGTAAGGAATATTTTGATTTTTTATTTTCCTATATGCAATACTTCCTTGTCGTGGTTTAAACCCAGTCAGGTAGCTTGTTCACTCACTCCCAGTGAGTGGTGCTGAGCTGACAACAATCGAGGTCCGTGTCCGTCTCCCCCCCCACCTCCCCGCACCGGGGATCTCCCCTTCCCCACTCCCGGAGGAACGGGGAGGAGGATCGAGAGAGTGCAACTCCTACGGGTTGAGACAAAAACAGTCCAGCAACAAATCACCACCGCTACTATCAGCAATAACAATGATAAGGGAAAATAACAAGGGAAGAAAATACGATACCACCGGCCAAGAAAACGAGCTCCACCCGGAAGCCCGTGTCCTTCCAGGTAACTCCCAGTTACCCCCCACCCTGGGCATGACGTGCTGTGGTATGGAATACCTCCCCGGCTAGCCCGGGTCAGGCGCCCCGTCTCTGCTTCCTCACAGCCTCCCCTCCTCCCTGGCAGAGCATGAGCCTCACAAAGTCCTTGGTCAGGGTAAACATCACTTAGCAACAACTGAAAATATCGACTTCACCAACACTGTTCTCAAGCTGGAAGTCAAAACACAGCACTGCACCAGTTAACACAAAGGAAAAACATGACTGCTACTGCGGAACCCAGGACATTCCTATGATTTAAGAAGTCAAGATTCATAGCTCTCCAAGCCTGGAAATGAAGGTAGTAGGAAAAGCATTGTACTTGTTTATCCAAGGAAAATTAATCTGTATAGCCAAGACTACGTTCAAATTTACAGCGCATACTTCTCTACCACAGTCAGCAGTTTCTGTTCCTAACAGAGTCTGTGTGAAAGAACTAGCTTGTATGTTTCTGCACCTGCCAAAACCCTGATTCTGAAGCATGGTGGATATACCAATATATTAAGAGCTTTGAACATTCTTTCAAGCAGAACAAGTTACATTATTGAAACCGATTATATGCATGAGTTTCTCTTACCATGGTGACTTCCACATTGGTATATTATATCCTAATGTAAGAACATTTCTAAAACTATAACTAGAATGGATAAAAGAAAAACTGAAGTATTGTTGTTATGCTAGTCAAACTTTGGTGCATAATCCAAGATTATATTATTATTTTGAAAAAAATGTTTGAGTTCCTAAGTCAGGGGAGGTGCTTTTAAACTATTTTCTATTATATTCCTTTTTCTTCACATTTTATGTCAGTTTTCTCAAATCTATGCAATTCTGCTGCATCTTTTTACAGTCGTTTATTCCACCTATGACTCCCCCTCAAACAGCAGCTTGAGACTTAAAGCCTTGGTAAATACGACAAGTGCTTTAGCATCTGGCACCTGGTATGCTTGTGAGTGATTCAGTCCAGCGCACTCTAAGAGAATGCTCACTTTTATGATTGCTTCAGTCTTAGCTTCTGCAGCTGTGCCCTCATTGTCTGCAGTTAGACATGTTGAAATTCTTTCTCATCAAAACAATTTTTTGTGGTTTTGTTAGATCTACATTTTTGTTCAGCCTGGTATTCCATATATTTTAGGAAAACAGTACATTAAATCCTTAACATTGCCCTAAGCAAATGTAGATCAGTATACACTGTGAAATTCTGTATATTACAAATTATGGCTTTTCTGACTTTCAAGACAAGCATTAGGTTAATTCCTGCATCTTAATTACTCCCTACACAGAAAGAACAGAGATTTTGTATACTTAAGCTATGCATCCTTGCTTCATTAGAAGCTCAGTTGTTAGCTAATAGACTACATATTTTTAGTGTTACACAGATGTTCATCACAAAAATACTGCATGTGTTTAACCAAAACTGACTTTATGGCTCAGGTTCTAATTTCTGAAAATTAAATTAAATTTTATCAAATAGTAACAACAGCATTCCTACATTTAGTTCAACTGCTTATGATATATAATTCATTATTTTATGTGCCATATGTAATAACAGAACGAATACAAAATTATTATTTTGTGACTAACCCTATAACTAGGCATAGCAGGAAACCATCTCCAGGCTTATCGGCCTAATACTCAGAAATTTTGTGTTTTATTATGTTATTTACGGATATCCTGGTATTTACATTGTGGTTCAAATTAGCCCTGCTATTAAATAGCCAGTTTAAACTAGCTCAACATCAAAAGGTTAATTTGCTTTTCCAAAAGCCATTTACTATTGAGTAGTTTAAAATACTAATGTAATGTAACTTTACAAAAGTGAACTCCATATGACCTTACTGTAGACATATGTCCACAATAATAAAAAAATAAATATTAAAAAAAATATATTTTTATCATGCAGATGTTTTCAGCAATTCTGCCCCCCCCTCCAATTTGCAATATGTTAAATCTCATTAATAAACCATAAGTAGAATGTTAACTTGCCATTCTTGTGTCCTGTAAAAAGCTTGACAATTGGGCAAAAAAAGTGATTCAGACTAAAGCAAAAGCTTTTCAGCTGGTACAATATGAAAATATGCCAAGTTCTGTGGCAAGATCCCAATATACATCTTTTGGGAGTATTTCTGATATGATATTCTGCCTTAAAAGTGTAACTAAAAAAGTTAGAATTTATTATTATATACTTTAATAGGATATTTTAAACAAGGGTATTATTTTTACATATATTTTCTTTCAGCTGATTTTTTTCTTTCTAGTTGTTGTAGGAGTCTATTGGGAATGATGCATCAGAGGCAGAAATAATTCAAAAAGTATCTGAAGCATCATACAGTGTAAATAAGTTGCCTCCCTAGAAGGGCAGCTATTATTAATAACCTACCTCTTTGATAAGGTACACATAAGTAAGTTATAAGAACTCTGCCAAAGATACCAAAAATCTTTAAAGTTGCAATAGCAGTCTATTGCATAACAGAATTCTAAAGCTGTAGCTTCAATTGCAAAGATAAAGCCATTTATAGGCCTTCAAAGCAATATACAATCAATGTTGTCCTTGCCTTCTTTTCAGGACTTGGCTTAGTTAACTTTTTATGATATATAATTCTTTATCTGTATATCTGTGTTACAGTTTCACCATTCCACAAGAGGGTAAAAAAATAAAGCACATTGATATTGTCAACTTTTCAGAAAGTACAGTGCTGAAGGATGTAACTGAAAAAAAATAAGTGAATGTCTCTGTTATTACTAGGGTTATACATTAAGATAAAGAACTGGCTGGGTGGCTGCACACAAACAGTTGTGGTTGATGGCTGAATGTCCAGCTGGAGACCAGTAACGAGTGGTGTCCCTCAGGGATCAGTGTTGGGACTGGTCTTGTTCAACATCTTTGTCAGTGATATGGACAGTGGGATTGAGTGCATCCTCAGCAAGTTTGCTGATGACACCAAGCTGTGTGGTTCAGTTGATACGTTGGAGGGAAGGAATGTCATCCAGAGGGACCTTGACATGCTTGTGAGGTGGGCAGATGCCAGCCTTATGAAGTTTAACCACGACAAGTGCAAGGTCCTGCACCTGGGTGGGAACAATCCCAGGCACAGCTCCAGTTTGAGCAGAGAAGAGATTCAGAGCAGCCCTGTGGAGAAGGACTTGCAGGTGCTGGTCAGTGAGAAAATGAACGTGAACCATATCCTGGGCTGCATCAAAAAGAGTGTGACCAGAAGGTCAAAGGAGGTGATCCTGGCCCTCTACTCTGCTGTCGTGAGACCTCAATACCAATGTATATTTTTATGTCATTCTCTGTTTGAAACATGGTTTTAAGTGAAGGTCAAAAATTCACCCTAGAAATGAATTTCCAATTTTAAATAGGGTGATATACTACAGAAAAATATACAAATAGGGTTTAACACTAAAAGCCTTAAATCTTTTTTTTTTTTCTAATGCATGCATTGTTGCTTAGACAGAAAGTGTGAGGCTGATGCAAGTTTTACTGTGTGATGGTCCATGACTTACACTATATGTGAGATTAGACAATTGGCTCACTTTGTTCTGAAATCGCTTGAATCAAACTCTTATCAATAAACCTTTTAAGGATAGTCAGAAATCAGGGTGTTATTTGTTTCGTTTTTAGTACTCCAGATAGAATTCATTAGTGTTTACACTGTCTTTTTATTTTCAGATGTGTTCTGATTCCTTTGTGGACATGAATGCATACAGGAAGATTTATAAAATATTCACCATGAGTAGCACAATAAGATGACTCATTATGCTTTATACATTTAATTTAGCCATAATAGCATTATGATAACTGCACCTGTTGTACTAAAGTGTGTTCATACATTCATGAAGACAAATGTGTGTCATTTTATCAGAAATACATATACAGGAGTGAACACTAGAAAGCATGACCTTATAAAACTTTTTGTTAAAATGACTTTAATATGCTTATATTTAAAATGCTGTGGAAATTTTGTATCTATTTCTGGTTTTGTTTGGAGCACGTGGGCAAATGTCAAGCAGACTTCAATTTCCAATCTAGTATCCCTGGCCTTTGGTAAACACACTGCAACTCTAGTGCTTCATGGGCTGTACACCAGTTCTGAAGTGCAGACTCCCTACAAGATCAGGCAATGTATGTGTAACAACGTGTAGATTGTGTCACTGAAGTTGAAACGGCACACCACATGTGATTTTCTACACAACCAGTTGAAAAAATAAAATTACTTTTTCTTTGTTTCCAAGTTGTCACCTCTCTGATTCGTATGTAGTTTATGGGTCGAAATTAAGCGCACATTTAAATTCTTTCCTCATTCAGGTGAACTGACTGGCTCTAAAAGTAATAGCAGCAAGAAGAATCTAGATACCAGAAAGTATATTAGCAGTTTTCAAATGTTTGTTTCTTGGGATTTTCAAATAGATTAGACAGCCAACCTCTGCCTTTTCCAATGAATGCTTAGATGCTTCTCCTGTTGCAAAATCTTCTCTAAACCCATCAATATCTTTGAATGTCTAATTTTCATTAAAAGTCAAATTTATGTAACTTAGAATATATCTTTCTATAGAAAATGTGGTTTGTACTCCAACGTTTCCAGATCCATTGCTTGTGTAGAAGACAGGAACAGTCTGATATATTTCACTAATATACGCTCAAAGTGCATTGTCATGTCTTTTAAGGTAGATTCAGAACTCAAGGCCCATAAGGCTTGTGTTTATTAAGATTAAGATTTTTAGATTTTTCATGAAAGGGAACAGAAAAAAAAAAACAAACAAAAAAAATAACAAACCAGAAAAAGGTCTTCAATGAAAGCATACAGTCCAGTTAAAGATTCTTTGATTCTTCAATGACTTCAACAGTTTCATAAAGACTGTTTTTGCAGACTGTTTGAACATTGTGAAAAATGCAGCAATCATTAATGGTTAGGGACTCTTCACAAGCCCAGTAAAATTCGAATGATAGACATGGATACGTTATTTAAGAAGGAGAAATATTAAGGAGAAAATTACCATAAGTTATTGTAATGTACCAGTTACTATGGAATTTCTGTCACTTGTTGCTCAATATTAAGCCAAAGACGCCAGAAGTTTCATACGCACACTTGCCTTTAAGGCAGGAGAAAGAGGTAAGTGACCTTTTAAAGTCACTTTTGTATCTATAATTCTAACTTATCCTGACTAAAAATAGAATTCTCACATGGCTCGAGATGACTTTCTGTTTTTTGACTTATGCATTTAGGCACCAATGACTTCAGAATAATATTTCAGCTCCTGTTTCATTTTGCCCTCTCAGGAAGTTTGACCTTGATGCTGATCACATTGTCCCTAGTCAATAGTACTGGTGTCTTGCTCTCACCTATTGAATAGATACAAGCAGCAGACAGACAATAGACAAATTATGTTTAGTTCAAGTAGATAAATATTTAACCTATTGTCCCCATGGAATGTTAGCTACAATGCTGTCAACAACCACGTATACTTAGTGCTGCAAGAAATATTAGCTGTTTTATATATCAGTTTGCTACATTTCCAGGAAATACTTTTATTTCTAAGCAAGCAATAATCTTGGGGGGTGTATTGAATCTCCATGAACCACTATTGGCTATGGATAGCAGCCACATGCCAATGTGCAGTTTTTGCTATCCAGTTGTTCACACTGCATTCTTTGTAAAGTTTACTTCAGTATCAAATTTGGCTGGTCCAAAACTTCTTCAGCTGTATGGTTGGAGGTACAGTAGGCTAAAATTTTAAGGAAAAAAAAAAGTAGAATCATGGAATTTACGGGGATTTGTTCATGAATATCACTTATCATGTGTTTTAAGGTTTCCTTGAGCTTTTCTTTTTAAGATCAAAGAGATTATTTTCACTACAGAAGATTTCATGTTAAAGAAACGTCTAAGTTAAAAAGACCCTTAAATAACAAAGTCTGGGATGGGCATGGAATTAAATGCTGGGTTCTACTGATGAACACTTGTAGCAATTACACGGTGATATTCTGCTAAAAATTAGCACTTCTTACAATGTTCACTAAAAAGAAAAAATTTATGTTCACCATTGAAATTCCATCTTGTAGCTCTTAGACCATAAAGCTCCTAATAAATGAACAATCAAGTGAAGATATAGACCAATTAATGCAATGTACTGTAGTTGGACAGCAGAGGACAAGAGGAGATACTAGAAGGATGTCTGAAACCGGCACTTCATTTCTAACCAGCTAAAATAAGTAGTGTAATAAGCTTAAATAGCCTAATTTAATGCTTTTTTGTGTGTGTGTGTGTCCTGACTTTGGTAGATTGTTCTAGATATTCACAAAAGATCAGAGTATAGTCCATAAAATTTTGTGTTAAAAATACTGTCCATTCACCACAATATTGAATTCTTGAGTAGAAGTGACATAGTGACATAGCACAGATGAAAAATGCTTTTCTTCAAACCTTCAGTAAAATTTAATTGTAGATGCCATTCAAGTAAATTATTTATGTCAACATGTAAAGTACTATTTATATCATTAAATTAATTTGGCTGGATAAAGGAGCAGGTGTCATTTGCCTAAATGAGTGTTTGTGTATAGACACAATACCATTAACAAAAAAGATTTGCCTTTAGTCTGATGGTCTGTCTAATTTTTCCAGTATTACATGCTAATAGGTAGTGTAGTGAGACTATTTATGCACTGCCTTTCAGGAGTTAGTCTTTAAAATTTGTAATTTTGATTTAAATGTGAAAATCATTATGTAATAATATTTTACACACAATCACTTCAGAAAGATTTCAGTAAGTCCTTCAAGTTATTGAATATACTTTGTGCAGATCCTTTTGTAGCTGACCTTCATTATCTACAGTATGACTTCAGCTGTTCATATTTTCATCATTTAGATGTAGGTAAATAAACATATTACAGTGTTATATGTTCAGAGTAGTAATTTTTCCCAATAAAGGTTAATGTTTACCTTTAACAAACCAGTAAGATAATAGCTGTTGCAGTCCTTAATGATAGATATGGGAGAATTCATATCGACATTTTCCATATATCTAGATAGCATATCCACTAAAGATGGTTTCAAATCTTTTTTTCCAGGAATTTTTCTTTGATCTTTTTTCCCAAAATTTAAGGGCTCCACTGCAATAAAAACAAACAAACATACAAACAAAAAGGCACCATCATATTTGTTTCATTTATTAAACAGATCTATTCTGTGAAATGTGTCCTTTCTATGGCTTATCTTAAAGCATAAAATTGGAATAACTCGTTTAGTTTAAAAAATTTAGGAATCAAAGACTTGCCATAATATGTAGGAAAAAAGTAATATCCTTCCTCTTACTTTGTTTATATCTAAAATGCTGCATATTCTGTGAAAAAATATATGTTTCTGTCTTTTGTTAGAGTATCATTTTCCCAGATAAATTATACATCCAAATAATATCACCCATAACCTGTGAGTATCATCTGCCTGCTGTTGTCCAAACCACTCAGCTGGTGAGACACTGGAAAAGATAAGACTCACAATCTAAAAGAATAAATACAGAGATATGAATTCCAGCCACAGCTTGATTCAATGTAGAGTACTCCACTCTTTCCTTTAGTGGTATCTTAACTGTGGTCCTAATTTAGATTATTAATTATTTCAATTAATAATAGAGTATCTGAAGATTGGAATTAATAGCTTATCATTAAAGATACAGAACAAATGATGGAAAAATATATTGTGGAATTGAAAAATATGGATTTTTATTCTCTTAAGACTTAGTTTAAAGCCTGATTTGAATTTAACAGATTGAATCAAGCCCTTAATCATAGAATCATAGAATAGTTATGATTGGAAAGAACCTTAAGATCATCTAGTTCCAACCTCTGTGCCATGGGCAGGGACACCTCACACTAAACCATGTCACCCAAGGACATTTCTTATTGTTCAAGTGTCATCTTTCTTTTATCTGTATTCCTCAAGGACTCATATTCTCACATAACATCTTGTTTTCTGTAGCTGTATCACATTCATTCAGCTCTGAATTACAAATAATTAATTGCCTCATTTAAGTTTTGTTGTCTTTGCTTTATAATTAATGACTAAAATAATGATAATATGCAACTTTGCACACTAGTGTCTTCATCCCCTTTTTCTTGTGTCACCTATCTTAGATAATTCCAGAAGTCAAGACTTACCTGCACTAATGTTTATACAAAAATATTTTAGGATTGTGCACTTAAATATTTTAGATGTCAAATTTCATGTACACATGTGAAGTTCTTTATGTTGCGCAGAACTTTAAGACAGCAGACAGACAGTATTTCTGGAGTCCTCCACTGGAACTTTAGCACAAAGGCAATTAAATATGTCAGACAGGGCTCTGCCTGTACTCTTTACAGCTTGGGTCAATCATGCATACATTCTTTTTTCTGTGACTGAAGAAAAAACCTTAAAAATTCTTCATTCTGTTAGTAAAATGTTGATAAGCCTAACAGGGTTTTTTTCATCACTCTGCTGTACAAGAGCTTGTAGTCTGAAAAAAATCCCAAATGTTCTAAAATTCTCATTTTATGTTTACCTGATGCTTTGTCAGAACTTATTTTCTCTTCCTGAGAAATTAAATCTCAGTAGGATCACCAGTTCCATTTAAGGGTAGCAGTTATTTTTGTCAAGATATACTAGAATAAAGCTGTGCGATTAATGTAAATAAAACTAACTAATAAACAAAAATGTTTAAAATAAGCCCTAAATATAATTATCAATTTGAGATATTGACTGTATGAGTTTATAATTTTTGCGGGTTATATGAGTTATATGAAAAAGAGATACCTGCTTGTTTCTTCAAAAACACTGTTAGAATTGAAATTTAAGAGTCTAAGTGTACCCAAAATTCCTCTGATTGGTTTTATATTTAAAATTTAATATTGATTCCATATATATCCAGCTCACAAAGCTGGTCAAATAAGATGCATATATATTTAAAATAAGTATGGCAAATCTGTTCAGATTCACAAAATATTTAACAAAATCTATTACTTATTCAGCAGCTGAACTATGTTCTTTAAAAATAAATTTCCCTGCAGATTTTTTTTTCTTTTTTCATTTTGTATTTCTTACAGTTCGAGAAGGATTTATTTTCCCTGTAAACAGAAAAGGAAAAGGAACTTCTCTGTATAGTAGTGTGAACATGTGGACACATTTCTAACATCATGAAAGTCTAAAGAAACATAAAATGTCTGACAAGCATACTAACAGAATAGGAAAATTATTTAAACATGCAGTTTCTATTAGGAATATTGTTTTGTTAGATTGTGCATGCACAGCATTCTGTATTTTTTATCTTTTAAGTGTCAGCCTGAAAAACGGAACTTAAAAATATGCTTGATATATATTCTTTAAATTGTCATTTTTTTAGTGACTAGGGGACAAGTAGTTTTCACTTAAGGAAATATAGTTCTTTCTTTATTATGACTATAATTATCTCACTAAGTCCCGTTAGGGCTGCAATGTCTGGAACTGTCACAAAATACAGGGTGGAATTTGTTGTAGAGGTTGGAATTATAATTTTATTTCAGGAGTATTTTTTTAGGAAACAGACGAGTTTTCACACGAAATTATCACAGCCATACTCAGAAATGAGGATCACATGGAACTAGGTCCACAACCCTGAGGATGGCTGACGTATAGTAACAAGAAGATCTTTGGTACCAATCCAGCTGATAAAACAACAAGGTGATGACTTTCAGGAGATGTAAAAAGAGTGGCAAAAATACAATTATTTGCATTATACATACCCTGAAGGTACTGTGGTTTGTTGTGTTATAAATAAGACAGTTCCTATTACTCACTCTGTGTTTCTGCAGCATAGCAGACCTAATAATGTGTAACTTACAGAATTTCTAATTAAGGCTTTTTAAAAATACCTGTTCAGTAACCCTTTCACCCCCCAGTTTTGACTTCTTGTGGCTATTGATGTTGTACTTACAATTCTTGACCAGCTTTTATGTCCCTCTATTTTGTTTTGTTACATCCTTTTAACTGGTTCCCTGCTCCTGTTAGCAACTTGTCTTAATGAATTCAATGAAAAGGGTGTGATAGTATCTGCTGATTGTTTTATACCCTAATTTAACACATCTTAAAAGTGAAGAAACACAAAATGAGCATCCTGCGACCACAGGTACAAAAATTCACTTCTCTCCCTCACTCTTAATTCACTTGAACTAGAGGCTTGAAGTGGTTTTCTGTGTCTCCATGGACACAATGGACAATGACTTTGACTTCTGCTCAGATTCAGAAACTGCTTTCAAGAAATTTACAAAACTTTATTTCAGAGTTTGCCACAGTGGGACTTGCTTTGCAGGCACTCCTGAGGGCACCGCCCTTTAACTGAAGAGATTACACCAGAAGTAAGGCAGGGCCTGGGAAGACAAGGCCATTGCATCAAGTACACTCTCCCAAGGGAAACACGTAGCAAACTCAAACCATAGAATTCAGCAGGAGATTTCTTGCCCACAATCTCACTGGACAGGCTTAAGTTGAAAACAACAATTACAAGAAAACTATTATCATATTATGAAAGAAATATCAGTGGACTTTTGAGTGCCTTCTGAAACAGAAATAAGATATGTGCAAGTAATATAAAATTTTATCTTCTTTTGGATGGGCTCATGAACAATGTTGTTGAAACTTCCTTTAAAATATTTTAAATGTGCAACAATATTATGAAACAATTGCACTGTTTTGGGGATTACTTTGTACATTTGTTTTCCTAGGCTTGAATAAATGTAAATACATGCAAATGTGAAGTGGAGGCTTTACTTGCAAAAATTTTACTAGTTACAGGTGAGGGAAAAAATTATCATTCTAGTAATATGGCCAATCACAAAAACCTAATTAATCCTTGCCCTATACTAAAGCTCCAGAAACAAAACCAAAACAAACAAAAACAAAACCAAACCAACCAACCAAAAATACCCACAAACCTCTAAAAGGCACATTCCTCAGAGTATTAGCGCTATCAGTAGCAGAATGCATTGAATAGTTACAGACAGGAATCCAATACATCAGTGGTAATGAATGGGTAGTGTAGACAGAATATATATGTCTGGTTTATTTTTACATATGTTTCAGTGACAAAAAGATCTTCAGTACAACTGCATTCACAATGCCATTCAGCTAGTCTCTCAACAGTTCTGTTCAACCGATACAATATATATTCCAAACTCAATAACATGTGGAGGATGTAAATTCAGACATGCTATTCTCTTACATAGAAACATGACTAGAAGGAATAAAGCTGTCTTACAAATTTTCCCTCTGTTGCTTGTTCGAAAGAATACCAAAACGTTATTTACTTCTTGTAAATGTCAGTTTAGGATGCTGCAAAGAAGAAATGGCTAGAACAGTGGGAAAGCATTGGAAGGAAATCATCATCAAAATGATGAGAAAATCATTGATTTGTGTTTAGTGAACAACCTTTCCAATTTCTTGTTTCCTAACAAACACAAACTTACCAGATGGTGAATCAGAAAAATCAAATAGATTATAGTCGAACAAATGTAAAAGCACACTGAATGGTCATATCAAGACCAGCCACAATATTAACTTTGCCAAACTGAAAATAAATCCAAGAAAAAAAGAATCTTAAGATGAACTGGATAGCTATGAAATATAGAAGCAACGACTAGAATGAAAGAAAAAATGAGTTGCACAATGGAATTCAATACTTCAAGCCAAAGAAAAGGAAGAGCACTAAAAAACAATACTAAGAAAAAATGAAAAATGGGGAGAAACAGAGATTAAAAAAGCAGATAAAACACTGAAAAGCAAGCATGCTTTGTAGTGTGAAAGCAAAGGTGAAAAAAAGCTGATATAGCAATAGCTGCAAATGTGGAATAATTCTGAAATTCCTCATTAATTTCTAAAACTCAGAAGAAATCATACTACTCTAAAAGATATAATACAAGGTAAATAAATATTGAAGAAGAAAAAGCTAAATTTAGGACCATTAGAGTCTATGTAGAGCATTTATTCTGAAGAACCTGGTAGAAAAGTAATTCAAATTTATTCTCAGTAATAGCAGAATTAAATTTTAAAGACAATTGAAAGACCACAGGTATTTGGTATATCTGTTATTTGATAGAGCAAGGTGTTTGGTAGAGTAGACTCACATTTTACAATAATTTTCTGTCATATAAAATCTCAACAGTTGTTAATGTTCTCAGGACAAGAACATAGCTGAGCATGAAGACTAGGATCAAATGTAGCTGCTGGCTTTTTCTCTCATCACTGCTAACATCTAGAGTACAAAGAACTAGATAGAAATCCAAATATTGTTGATATTATGTACAAAAATGAGATTAAAACCTAGAAAAAAAAATCATTTGCAAAGTTGAGGGTACAAAATTTTGACAAAGTCTTGAAATACTAAAAGAGAAAAAAGTGTTATATATGGTGGCTCAGCAACTTCAACAGAAATGTAATGATGCATGGAAACCTCATAAATCAAGTAATATCCAGGTGAAAAAAAGTACAGACTTTATACACTTAGCATAACAGTAGAAGGACTCAAAGCTTCACAGTAAAGATTCTTGACAACACTGAGATGTTTGAATTCAAATATATTGACACATAATTAAGAATTTAAATGCTTTGTTTAAAAAAAAAAAAACGCCTTTGAAACAATAGCTGAGATAATGCTTTGACTGCCTGGGTTAAGACATCTATTGAGAAAACACAGAGTGATATGATGGTTCTCATGGGTTCCCTGACAGATGCTTTATTCTTGGCCAGAGAGGACATGTAAGACCACTTGTATATCTTTTAGCAGAGATATCTAAAGTTAAGTATGATGAAAACACAAAGTCAATGTTTGGGGTTTTTTCCATCACAGGAAAGATGTTCTCAACAAAAACTGGATGTCACATATAACTGCCAGAAACTGGTTTTCACCAAACTCAACAAAAAGTCTGTGTAACTGGGTGTATACTTTGAATCCCTTGTGACAGCGACAGATAGAAAACAAATGTTTTGGAGAAATAAGCACAGGTACTAGCAAATAAGAAGGATAAAAAGTATTATATTTGTATCAGTAACTGTGTACATAACACAGTTAAACTAAAGAGACTCTAGGAAGTAGAGATTTATCCACCTACTGTGGAGAGAGTTTTGCAGATTGTCTTTATTTTGTACTACAACATTTATTAAAGAAATGATTAAGGAAAGGATAAATCTAAAAAGGATTGTCTACATCAGTCCCTAGATTTTGGAGCTTTTTTACTTCATTCACATATTTAAACAATGTCTGCTTTCTGACAACAAGTGTTAAATAATAATTTTAAAACACCAATGAATAGAATAGCATGAAAAAAAAAGGTAAATAAAAAAAAAAAAGATAAGTTGTTCTAAAAATCAACATACTTTCTTGGGAAAAGGCTTTTTTTTCATACAGATTTCATACAGACTTTTCAAAGCTTTTAAAAGACTCTATGACATAAGTTACATTGGACTATTACCTTTGGATACTGGTTTTTAGGGACTGTTTGTTGAAGCTCATGAAAACATTTGATCCACTAGCTCAAAATTAATAATTAAACATGAACTTGCAACCAATTACATAATGCTATCAGTATCTTGGTTGTAGTTATTACTGGGACTTGTGTTTCCATCACTAACTTACTATCATATTAGTAATAATCTAAGAACTGTAATGCACTGAAATCACAAACACCTATCACTCCTAATAAACTTAGGACATGTCACCTCCATGTCCCTACTTTACTTTCCTTCTATTGCCCAGACTTGTATAGCTAAAAAACAGATGCAGAGTCCATCAAGAGACACTATAAAAAACATTTTTTAATTGAATTCTGACTTTGGTAACTACAGAGCTCTTTTTATGTCATTCCGCAGTAACTGTAGTCAAAAAAACTTACCTAAGTAGCTAGCAAGACACTGTAAGCTAAAGCCTATCAGTTTGAAGAGATAAACTGTTCAGTCTGCTGTTTAAAAAATATAGTATAAGTGAGAAAAGAATAAAAGGACTCTCACAAAACTGTTTGCTCCATTTTAAAGTTAAAAAATTGAAGAGAACATATTTTACTAAAAAACTTTTTTTCTATACCAAGCTTCAACTCATTTTGCTTGGATAATATGTTCTATTTTTTCAAAGATCAAAAAACTTATCTCACCAAACCCCATGCTGAGCTTTCCTCTTATTCTTTCCTGATTGTTGGTATTATTGCAACCTGTTCACAGTAAATGCATCAGATTATCTCTCACAATTTGCTCAAAATCTTCCACCTCCATAAAGCTGTCAAAGCACTATTTGAAATACACACACGTTTACAAGCAGAAAAAAATACCATCTTGACAGAAAGTTTTCATTTTTCATTTATACGTAAACTTGATACTTCATTTCTTACAAACATCAGACTTATCAGTAAAATGTTTAAGCAGTTTCAAATAAATTAGTTTTTAATGCTCAGGCAATCTATGCTTCCCAGAAAGTGAGCCAGGGTTGAAATATAGGCAGCAGCTGAAGAAATTTATGTGTGTTAAAGCATAGGCAGAAAATATAACTCAGGTTTTTGCAGAGATTTTTTTTTTTTCAGAGGAAAATGAGGATAAATTCATTAAATTTGTTGACACCAGATACAGGTGGAGCAAAATATCCTGATAAACTTGAAAAGGAGAAAGAAGATGGCAAGATTCAAGAGAGTTAACATGACAAAGTCAATACAGATAAAATTACAGGGCTAAAAGAAGAGAAATGTAAGACAAATTCATGCAAAAATCTACATTTTGTCTTTCAAGATAGGGTCCCAGATGTGGATAAAAAAGGATTAGATTTCAAGATTTTTTTCTGCTCGTTTTATTTTTACTTTCAGTTCAGGGTGCAAAATGCAAATAAGTATTTTGGTAGATGGCTAAATAAATTATGTGAGGTAAATCAGGTTTCATACTTCAGTTGTTAACATACGATTAAACTTTAGACTTGGAAACTTTTCAGTTGTTTCTCAGTTTATGCTATTATTCTTTACTTCTAGTTCTAACAACTTGCTTTAAAAAGAACCATGATGATGAATATTGAATTCAATTATTGCTGAGCAGGCCCTTAGATTTTCATATTTGGTTGTCCTAGTCCCACAGGGAACTGTGCTCTCTTTGACTGAAGTCCCCTGCAGTTCCAATCGGCCATACCATTTCTGTCTCTAGCTATGTGTTACAGAAGAGTTAATGGGTTTCACTGTAACAGTGACTGCATTGCCGTAGTTGATAAATTCATCCCTGTTCATACAATTTAAAGAGAACTTGGCATTTAATTGATAAGTATTCTCAAATATTTTATTAATAATTCCATACATATAGAGCATGGAACAGCCATCATTTCACATTACCAGCACATAGGAGTGGTACTTGTACAGTTGTATATGCTATATGTTTAACACTTCAATTGTACTGTCTCCTGTCTAATCGGCTAGATTTAAAGGGCTCACACACGGTTGCTACAAAGAGAGAGAGTTTTATATTCCAGCTGGCTTATCCTCCCACTACTTATCCTCTAGTTAGCTCTTGCTCTTTTTTCAGTCTCTATCCCTTTGAAAGGTTTACAGAAAACACTTCAAAGTGTTGTTTTCAAAGACGTGGTACTTAAGATAAACTCCCCCCTAGCCTGGCCCTCTCCTCATATTTCCCATTTACATTCAGCTTTTTCTTCTCTGATTTCCTGCAGTTACATCCAGTGGCCAAGCCTTGCACTTACTTCCAATATTCAATCAATATATATACACATATATATATAAAAAGAAAGAAAAAAGTGGTACAATAATCTTTCATTTAACAGCTTCTGTTAACCAATTTCCCAGGAGTTCCATTTTAGCAGCCTGCCTATGAACAAGCAGATTGAACGAGAGAATTCAATATTAAAAATGCACTGCTAGTGTACTTAATCCATACAATGACAAAATTGTCAGAAGACCCTTAAAATAGTTAAAATTTCCAATTCTAGCTGAGTTTCAGGAGGAAATGAAGAGAAATATCAAGAAATATTCTGGTTCTAGGAAATGTCACTTATCTCTGTAACTATTCCTGTTTGTCATCTGTCTGAGCTGTAATTTTCTATTCCACGCATGTACAGCACAGGTTGTCTTGCCCTTTCCCTAGGTTAAAAGGCTTCTTTTTGATAAATATGTGAGATGATTCAGCTATAAGGTACACAAGTAGTGTAAAAAAAGTCCACTAACAGTCATGTAGTATACCTACATCAAGGTATAATATATATTATGGGAAGTCTCATATTAATCGCAAATTCCATCAGTTCAGGTTAAATGTCTTACAGTTCTACATTCAACACTGATTTGTTTAATTAAAAAAAAAAAACAACCCAACCAACCAACCACTAACAAGAGAAAAAAAACCTTCTTCAAAAACACTGTTACCAAGCATTCTGGCTTACAAATGATGCAACGACAAAAAACTGTTTTCCACCTTTGGCCTTTTTCATTTCCCCTTGGCTTTCTAACCAGTTCAAGTGCATTGCCGCTTAGATGATACCTGATGCAGGATTTGTGCAAGGCAGGGCAGATTCTTGAGACTAATAAACTATTCTGAAAAGTGTATGATTATGTGTGTTAGCTTCTGTAATGACTTGGTGTTACGAAAAACAAATAGGTAATTTTGCCCCTAGCAGGCCCCTTAGCATGCACTAAAAACTGGCATTGTGTCATCACTGCCACCAGCTCATTCACTTGTAGGACAGAACAAGATGATGCATTCTGGCAAACAGATGTCCAGCAGCTCAATCACTGATGCAGTTATGGAGGCAAAAGGGAAGAAATACTCACGAGACAGCATCCCAGCAGGAAGATCCCCAGTGACTACTAACACTAACATCCAGTCATTGCAACCCACATCTCTCTACTCCATTTACTCATGATACTTAGTACCTCTGGTTAACTTTCTGATATATTTGAAGACTTCACTAGCCTCAGAATGATAGTCCTGAAAGATGTTAACTTCAGTTGCTCACTGGCTAGCTTCCCGATCACACTTTCAAAGACCGTGGTAATTTGACTTAGTAGTGGCATGGGACATTTAAAGAAGGATAAGTAGCAATGACAGAAAAAATTTACAACCTAGTATCATTAATGTGTGTACTCTTATATATACTTACGCCAGAATATAAAAAGAAAAGAGAAGTGAACCTTGTCATAGAGACAAGATTCTAAGAAAGAAATGTTGCCTTTTAAATGTCATTTCTTCTGGGATTTCCTTTTCTTTAAGGAAACACATTAACATCTAATTAAATTGCTGCAATTATGGCTCTGATTCAGGAAAACACTTCTGCACATATTTAACTTAAGCATGAACTTGGCATGCGTACTCCGGAGGGCTAACTTGTGATGATATTGCTGTAACTGAAGATAGAAACCCTACACCTTTTATTCACTACACAGCAAAAGTAAAACTCTCAGATGATAGCTCAAAAAAATGTCACCTTTTGGTAATTATACGCCCAGTACCATAAAATTTACAGTGCAACTGAATTCACAGGATTGTTTTCCCCAGATATTCTTTGACTTATCTTGAAATGGCCTTGTTACACTGATGAATACAAATTAGCTTTAGCACATGAACACCAGCTATTACAGGTGTCCTTGAAGGAAAAAAAGATAAATACATTTATTCCATGACATAAGGTGATTCAAACTTAAACCATCATTCCTAAACAAGACTGAAAATATTTTCTACCAGGAAATTGACCAAAAGCAGTATAATATGGCCATGATATTTAATTGTGTGAAAGACTGAGATTTTCATTTTAGATGAACTCTAAAACATTTAAACCTTCTGTCACAGTATCACAGTATGCTAGAGATTGGAAGGGACCTCAAAAGACCATCTAGTCCAATCCCCCTGCTGGAGGAGGAACACCTAGATAATGTTACACAGGCATGTGTCCAGGCAAGTTTTGAATGTCTCCAGGGAAGGAGACTCCACAACCTCCCTGGGCAGCCTGCTCCAGTGCTCTGTCACCCTCACTGAGAAGAAGTTTCTTCTCAAGTTTAAGTGGAACCTCTTGTGTTCCAGTTTGTACCCATTACCCCTTGTCCTATCATTGTTTGCCACTGAGTAGAGCCTCGTGACACTCCCCCTTAATATATTTATATACACTAATAAGGTCACCCCTCAGTCTCCTCTTCTCTAAACTATAGAGATCCAGCTCCCTCAGTCTTTCCTCATAAGGGAGATGCTCCACTCCCTTAAATATCTTCGTTGCCCTGCGCTGGACTCTCTCCAGCAGCTCCCTGTCCTTCTTGAACTGAGAGGCCCAGAACTGGGCACAATATTCCAGATGCAGTCTCACCAGGGCAGAGTAGAGGGGAAGGAGGACCTCTCTCGACCTACTAACCACCCCCCTTCTAATACACCCCAGGATGACATTGGCCTTCTTGGCCACAAGGGCACAGTGTTGACTCATGGTCATCCTGTCGTCCACTAGGACCCCCAGGTCCCTCTCCCCTACACTGTTGCAGAATGACTCTAAGAGCAGGTCCATAGAGAACTGGAGGACTGTGCGAGCAAGGCAGGGGGTGGCCCCCACAGGTAACCGGAGACCAGACATGGGAGGAGAACGTGGAGGAAGCTGTGTGGGGCTAACCAATACTGTTGTGCCAAGAAGGAGTGGCTGAATACCACTCCTATATATATGTGAACTGCGTCACAAATAAAGTAGAAGTTTGCTTATCACCCATATTGGGTTGGCCTGTCTGCTTCTCCTCGCCGCTTACACTACACTGCTCTCTAACAGGTTGTTCCCCAACCTATACTGGAAACTGGGGTTGTTCCTGCCCAGATGCAGGACTCTACACTTTCCTTTGTTATATTTCATCAAGTTATTCCCTGCCCAACTTGTCCAGGTCTCGCTGGATGGCAGCACAGCCTTCTGGTGTGTCAGCCACTCCTCCCAGCTTAGTGTCATCAGCACACTTGCTGATAGTACACTCAATTCCCTCATTGAAACCATTGATGACTATATTAAATAATACTGGTCCCAGTACTGACCCTTGAGGCACTCCACTAGTTACAGGCCTCCAACTAGACTCAGCCCCATAGACTACAACTCTCTGGCTTCTCTCCTTCAGCCAGTTCACAGTCCACCTCACTGCCTGATCATCCAGACCACACTTCCTCAATTTAGCTGTGAGGATGCTGTGGGAGACTGTGTCAAATGCTTTGTTGAAGTCAAGGTAGACCATATCCACCGCTCTGCCATCATCCATCCACCATGTTATTTCCTCATAAAAGGCTAAGAGATTGGTCAAGCATGATTTCCCCTTGGTGAAGCCATGTTGACTGCCCCTCATAACCCTCTTATCCTTGATATGCCTTAAGATGGCACCAAGGATAAGGTGTTCCATCACTTTCCCAGGGATGGAGGTGAGGCTGACCGGTCTATAGTTACTCGGGTCCTCCTTCTTGCCCTTTTTGAAGACTAGAGTGACATTTGCTTTCCTCCAGTCCTCAGACACCTCTCCCGTTTCCCAAGACTTGGTAAAGATGATGGAGAGTGGTCTAGCAATGACTTCCACCAGTTCCCTCAGCACCCGCGGGTGCATCCCATCTGGACCCATGGATTTATGGATGTCCAGCTTGCTCAACTGGTCTCTAACCCATTCCTCATCGACTAAGGCAAACTGCTCCGTTGACCTGACTTCGTCTAAGGTCTCAGGGGTACAGGGCTCTTCGGGACTGCCTGCAGCAGAGTAGACAGAGACAAAGAAGGCATTCAGTAACTCTGCCGTCTCTGTATCTTCTGTCACCAGGGCACCCATCCCGTTCATCAGTGGGCCTACATTGCCTCTGGTGTTAGTTTTGTCTGCCATGTATTTGAAAAAGCTCTTTCTGCTGTCCTTGACCTTTCTCGCCAGGTTTAATTCTAAGGAGGCTTTAGTCATCCTAGCTGTCTTCCTACATCCTCTAGCAGCAGCCTTATATTCCTCCCAAGTGGCCAGCCCCTCCTTCCATGACCTGTAAACTCTCCTCTTCCACTTGAGCACCCAGCAATTCCCTATTTAGCCACACAGGTCTCTTGGCCCTCTTCCTTGACTTCCTACGTGTCGGGATGCTCCGATCTTGAGCTTGGAAAAAGCAATCCTTGAATGTCAACCAACTATCTTGGGCCCCTTTACCTTCAAGCAGCCTTGCCCATGGGATTTCCCCTAGTAATTGCTTGAAAAGGCCAAAGTTTGCCCTGCTAAAGTCCAGGGTTGCAATTCTACTTGCTATTCTACTAGTCCTACCACACAAGATCCTGAATTCCACCATCTCGTGGTCGCTGCAACCAAGGCAGTTCTCAACCCTTAATGCTTCGACCAGACCCTCCTTGTTAGTGAGGATGAGATCCAGCAGCGCTCCTCTCCTGGTTGGCTCATCCACCATTTGCAGGAGGAAGTTATCATCCATACACTGGAGGAACCTCCTGGACTGCGGCTGGGTTGCTGAGTGATCCTTCCAGCAAACATCAGGGAAGTTAAAATCCCCCACGACGACCACGGCCTGTGACTGTGAGGCCGCTCTCAGCTGCCTGTAGAAGGCCTCGTCAACTTCCACACCCTGATCTGGTGGTCTGTAACAGACACCCACAACAGTATCCCCCCTGCCAGCCTGCCCCTTAATTCTCACCCACAGACTCTCAACTCGCTCGTCATCTGTCCCTGGACAGAACTCAGTGCATTGTAGTTGCTCCCGCACACAAAGAGCAACCCCACCACCCTTCCTGGCTGGCCTGTCTTTCCTGAAAAGGACATAGCCCTCCATGACTATATTCCAGTCATGTGAGCTGCCCCACCACGTCTCTGTAATTGCCACCAGATCATAGTTTCCTGACTTAACACAGGTTTCCAACTCCTCCTGCTTATTTCCCATGCTGCGTGCATTGGTGTACAAACATTCCAGGGAGCGAGCTGAGCACACCAATTTCACCCTAGGATTATAGGAGGCCTCCCAGTCTCCATCAGTTCTGGAGTGCTGCCCCACTGGGGCAAGCCCAGCTACAACCCCATCCCCCTTCGAGTCTAGTTTAAAGCTCTCCAAATGAGCCCTGCTAATTCGTGCCCCAGCATCCTTTTGCCTCTGCGAGAGAAACCTTTCCCACTTGTCATTGTCCAGACTGGTGCCCTATAAAACCAACTGTTATCAAAGAATCCAAAGCCCTGCCTGTAGCACCAGTCTCGAAGCCAATCGTTTATGGACTGAATCTTCTCACTCCTTCTCACATCATCAGTGGAAGATGGAAGGAGTAAGGAGAAGATCACTTGAGCCCCAGACTCTTTCACCATCCGCCCCAAGGCCCTGTAGTCTTTCTTCATCCCCCTCAGACTGCAGGAAGCAGCTTCCCCCTCACCTGTCTGGATGACCAGCAGCGGGTAGTAGCCTGTCGGGTGCACCAGGTTGGGGAGCGCCCTGGTGATATCCCTGATCCAGGCTCCAGGCAGACTACACACTTCTCTATGATGAGGGTCAACTCTGCATATCAGGCCCTCTGTTCCTTGGTTTCTTCCACCATGGTAAGCACATGGCGCTTGCCTTGGCAGGTTGTCGGCAGTGTGATATAGTCAATCTGCCAGGCCTCCCCATATTTATACTTCAACCATCGTCCTCCATACCAAAGAGGCTTTAACCGCTTGGCTTGTTTAATTGCAGCACATGTTTCACACTCATGAATAACCTGGGCAATAGGGTCCTTTGTTAAGTCCATCCCTCGATCACAAGCCCATCTATATGTTGCATCTCTGCCCTGATGGCCTGAAGTGTCATGGGCCCACCGGGCCAAAAATAATTCACCTTTATGTTACCAATCTAAGTCCATCTGAGCCACTTCAATCTTAGCCACTTTATCCACTTGTTGGTTGTTCTGGTGTGCCTCAGTGGCCCGACTCTTGGGTATATGGGCATCTACATGACGTACCTTCACCACCAGGTTCTGCCCCCTGGCAGCAATATCTTTCCACAGTGCAGCAGCCCAGATGGGTTTACCTCTGCATTGCCAGTTGCTCTGCTTCCATTGCTTCAACCACCCCCACAGGGCATTTGCCACCATCCATGAGTCAATATAGAGGTAAAGTACTGGCCACTTTTGTCGTTCAGCAATGTCCAGGGCCAGCTGGATGGCTTTCACCTCAGCAAATTGACTCGATTCACCCTCTCCTTCAGCAGTTTCTGCAGCTTGTCATCCAGGACTCCATACAGCTGCCTTCTATCTCCGATGCTTTCCCACAATACGGCAAGACCCACCAGTAAGCAAGGCATACTGCTTTTCACTTTCTGACAGTTTATTATATGGTGGGGCCTCTTCAGCACGCACCACCTCCTCCTCTGGTGACATTCCGAAATCTTTGCCCTCTGGCCAGTCCATGATGACTTCTAGAATGCCTGGATGACTGAGATTTCCTATTCGAGTTCATTGTGTAATTGATGCAGCCCATTTACTCTGTGTAGCATCAGTTGCATGATGTGTAGAGGAGACCCTACCTTTGAACATCCAGCCCAGCACGGGCAACCAGGGTGCCAAGAGGAGCTGTGCTTCAGTGCCAATCACTTCCGAAGCAGCTCGAACCCCTTCATAGGCTGCCAGTATCTCTTTCTCAGTTGGGGTATAGCTGGCCTCAGATCCTTTGTATCCCCGACTCCAAAAGCAGAGGGGTCGAACTCAAGTCTCCCCTGGAGCTTTCTGCCAGAGGCTCCAGGTAGGACCGTTCTCCCCAGCTGCAGTGTACAGTACATTTTTTACATCTGGCCTGGCCCGGACAGGTCCAAGGGCTACTGCATGAACTATCTCGTGTTTAATTTGCTCAAACTCTTGTTGTTGCTCAGGGCCCCATTTAAAATCATACTTCTTCTGCGTCACATGATAGAGAGGGCTTACAATCAAACTGTAATTTGGGATGTGCATTCCCCAGAACCCCACTGCACCCAAGAAAGCTTGTGTTTCTTTCTTATTAGTTGGTGGAGACATTGCTGTTATCTTGTTGGTCACATCTGTGGGGATCTGTCTATGTCCATCTGGCCATTTTATTCCCAAAAATTGAATCTCCTGTCCAGGTCCCTTGACCTTACTCCGTTTTATGGCAAAACCGGCTTTCAGCAGGATTTGGATTATTTTCCTCCCTTTCTCAAAGACTTCTTCCGCTGTATCGCCCCACACAATAATGTCATCAGTGTATTGCAGGTGTTCTGGAGCTTGCCCCTGTTCCAGTGCAGTCTGGATCAGTCCATGGCAAATGGTAGGGCTGTGTTTCCACCCCTGGGGCAGTCGGTTCCAAGTGAACTGGACACCCCTCCAAGTAAAAGCAAACTGTGGCCTGCACTCTGCTGCCAAAGGAATTGAGAAAAATGCATTGGCAATATCAATCGTGGCATACCACTTGGCTGCCTTTGACTCTAGTTCATACTGAAGTTCTAGCATGTCCGGTACGGCAGCACTCAATGGTGGTGTGACTTCATTCAGGCCACGATAGTCTACTGTTAGTCTCCATTCTCCATTAGACTTTCGCACTGGCCATATGGGGTTATTAAAGGGCGAGTGGGTCCTGCTGATCACCCCCTGACTCTCCAGTCTACGGATCAGCTGATGGATGGGAATCAGGGAGTCTCGGTTGGTGCAATATTGCCGCCGGTGCACTGTTGTGGTCGCAATTGGCACTTGTTCTTCGACTTTCAGCAACCCCAGAGCAGAAGGATCTTCTGAGAGACCAGGCAAGGTGGACAGCTGCTCAATTTCCTCAGTCTCCAAAGCAGCAATACCAAAAGCCCACCGGTACCCTTTTGGGTCTTTGAAGTACCCTCTCTTGAGGTAGTCTATGCCAAGGATGCATGGAGCCTCTGGACCAGTCACAATAGGGTGCTTTTGCCATTCCTTCCCAGTCAGGCTGATTTCAGCCTCCAGCACAGTCAACTCTTGGGATCCTCCTGTCACTCCAGAAATATAGATGGGTTCCACCCCTTGACAGCTTGATGGCATCAGGGTACACTGTGCACCGGCATCTACTAGAGCCTTATACTTCTGTGGGACTGATGTGCCAGGCCATCTGATCCACACAGTCCAGTAAATCCGATTGTCCCCTACCTCCACCTGGCTGGAGGCAGGGCCCCTCTAATGGTCATCAGAGCGTTGGACACTTAAGTCATGGTAAAAGGGATTATTCTTCGTTATCACAGGAGCTGGAGTAAAATCAGCTCTTCCATTCCATCTGGGAAACTGCTCACCAGAGACTGAAGCCATAGATCTCATGGGACGATCAGTCCTGGCCCTTGCTCCCCTCTTCAGTTCACTCACCTGTTCCTCCAAAGCTGAAGTAGGTTTTCCATCCCACTTTGTCATGTCTTCTCCGTGATCCAGCAGGTAAAACCATAGGGTGGCCTGTGGCGTATACCTCCTGTATCTCCTCTCTTGAACAATAGGACGCCTTTTGTTAATAGCTGAGACGTGTGTTGGTACACGTGAGGAGCTGGATAAATCAGATAGATTGTCCCTCAATTGTTTGAGGTCCTGGGACAGTTTTTCCACAGCTGAGATGATGGAAGGGGTGAGATTGTCTTCGAACTCTCGGAGTTTATGAACCATTTCATCCACTGTTAGTGGTACTATGTCATTCCAGGTTACTGTTGCCAATGAATGGGCATATGATGATGGTGCATTCCGTGTAAGTTTTCGCCACATGGGTCGTGTACATTCAACTTCATCTGGATCTGTGGGTGTATCCCCGTTATTCGGCTTGATGTGATAGATCATCTCTACGATGGCTGATTCCCTCAGAGACTGGGTGCCTTTGTCTATAGTAGTCCACTTGGCCGAATGACTCATAACATCATCCCTGTATGGAAACCTTTCTTTCACAGCTGCCAAGAGCTGCCTCCAAAGACAGAGGGACTTTTTCTCTCTTGCAATTGCTTTGTCAATTCCCTCTTCTCTAGCAAGTGATCCCAGCTGCTTGGCTTCTGTACCTTCTAGTTCGTGACCGTCGGCCCCATTGTCCCAGCATCGGAGTAACCAAGGGATGATGTGCTCCCCTGGTTTACGGGTAAAATCTTTTCGCATATTCCGTAGCTCGGTTGAGGTCCGAGGTCGAGAAGTTACCTCTTCTTCTTCTTTGTCATGTGATGATGACTCCTGATCCGATGCTAGACCGGGTGGTGAATTCATTATTTCTTCATCTTGCTTCACCCTTCTTCCCTCTTTTTTGCTTGTTCTCTTGTGTAGAGGGGCAACCAATATTGGTACGAATTGGTCCTCTGATTTCGCTGCAGTAATTATCACTGTGGTTTGAGTAGCAACTGTACTTGTTGCTGGGGGTGGTGCAGCTGCTGTGCTTGGAGCTGGGGTAACCACGCTGTCTGTTGCATCAAAGTTTTAGCAGCTGCTGCACTTGCCATTGGGGTAGCTGTGCTGTTCATTGCAGACAAAGTTTGAGTAGCGACTGTACTTGTCGCTGGGGGTGGTGAAGCTGCTGTGCCTGGAGCTGGAGTAGCTGTGCTGACTGTTGCTTTGCCCTCAGATCTGCCGACATTCTTTTCCTTTTGAAGGTGCTGGATAGCGTTGAACAAGACCCTGTAAGCATAGGCCAAGCCCCAGGACGTTGCCACGGTTTGACCATCTCTGGTATGGCCAGAATGACCACACACCTCATTTAAGTGTTTTACTAATTCTTCTGGATTTTGCAGTTGTTTGGTAGTGAAATTCCAAAATACTGGAGGGGCCCACTGACCTAGATACGTGCCCATACTACCCCACACACCCTGCCACTCATGACTGTAGAGCCTCAGGGAAAATCTCTTGGTCCTCCTACATCGTCGTTTGACCCCAGACAAGACCCAAACTTGACTCTGATTAACTCTTGAAATCAGTCGTGGGCAAAACACACTCTGTATGCGTGTTAGTATGGTGATTCCCATCATGATCAGCAAACAAGTCTCAACAGCACTAAAAGGCCATTCAAAAACTTCAAAACTCTCAAATGTAAATGGTCTGGGGGGAGGACTGGGAGGGTAAAAGGATGTCTTCTTCACAGGTTGAGCAACTCAGAAGGAGAAAAAAGATGTGTAATTGTTAAGCACTTCTATTGTATACCTCCCAAAGTATAAAGGTGGTGACCACACTGGGAACATAAGCCAGATCAGTTTCATGATCAATGATTGTATTGTATTACAAGTCATTATCATAAAGCACAATGAGACAAAAACCTTAGCCCAAGTCCCACACTTGAAAAACACTAATACAGCAAATACCGGATGGAAGTAAGATACGATATACTGAAACTGTGAGATCAAGAGGAACAACCTTGGGAGCCAATAAATCAGCATTGTGACGAGTCACTATTAATCCGGTCAGATCTGTCGTTATCTCAACCCCTCGTGCGCCAAAAGAACTGTTGTGGTTTAAACTCTAGCCAGACAGCTTGTTCACTCACTCACAGTGAGTGGTGCCAGGCTGAGAGCAATCGAGGGCCCCCCCCCCCCACCAGGGCTCTCTCCTTCCCCACTCCCAGAGGAACGGCGAGGAGGATCAAAAGAGTGCAACTCCTACGGGTTGAGACAAGAACAGTCCAGCAACCAATGTACAACACAAATCACCACCGCTACTACCAACGACAACAATGATAAGAGAAAATAACAAGGGAAGAGAATACGATACCACCGGCCAAGAAACGAGTCCCACCCGGAAGCCCGTGTCCTTCCCGGTAACTCCCAGTTACCCCCCACCCCGGGCATGATGTGCTGTGGTATGGAATACCTCTTTGGCTCGCCTGGGTCAGGCGCCCCGTCTCTGCTTCTTCACGGCTTCCCCTCCTCCCTGGCAGAGCATGAGCCTCACAAAGTCCTTGGTCACGGTAAACATCACTTAGCAACAACCGAAAACATTGGTATCACCAGCACTGTTCCCAGGCTGGAAGTCAAAACACAGCACTGCACCAGCTACCACGAAGGAGAAACATGACTGCTACTGCTGAACCCAGGACACCCTGCAAGAAGTGCTACACAAGAAGGAAATGGATAAAGTTCAAGGATTTTTTCCTCTTTGTTCTTATTTCTTTAAGAATTAAGGATTTTTTTTTCTTACAAAAATACCCAGCTTTTTTCAGAAGAGAAAGAGTCAGTGAATTCTTTTCCCTAACTGAAGTGAAAATGAGCTCAGTTTTGCCTCACTTGCCTTTAGGAATCTTGAGGCAAGGAAGAACTTCTCATTGCAGTATCAACAAGCTAGACATCTGCAAACTTTTCTCTGCAGGTCTAACTATTTTTTATGAACATTCTTCATGTTATGCAAATATAACAGGCAACACTGAATGAGGCATTATTCCTTAGTGGGACACAAACCTACAAACAAAATGCAAAAGGAAAATGAAGTATCAAAGAGAGGTGTGATGTAGTAGAGAATTTCAAGGCACAATAAATGTTCATAAAAGAAATATTGCAAAAAAGAATATTTAGAGGCAAGTACCTGAAATTTGTCTGACTGTTTTAGGTGAATCCCTTAAACTTCTCAGTGACAGCTTTCTTCTTGTAGAATGTTGTTTCCTCAACCTGACTTTTAAACTTTTGGATTTTGACAGCACTATGAGGTAAAAGTCTTCTCTGACTCATTAATTTCCTATGTTTCACTCTCTGCTCTTCTGTTTAAAGTTTAAGCATTAATGTGGCAGCAAAGTCCTAATAACAGCACGATGATTTATGGCCAAAGACTGTTGAATAACTTCACATTTGAGTACACATTGGGAATTGAGAGAATCCTTACACATAATATTGAAGAACACTGAGAGTCCATAAATAAAAAACATAGAGACCAAAAACATAAATACCATGGGATGCCTTGTATGTGAAGTTGTACAAGAAACAATATTCTTTAAACACATCAGAATCTGATTTCAGCTGCAATGATATAATCTTATTTAGTCACCTTTTTTTTTTAACTACAATAATTTTCTGGGATATTTTTATACAAGAAATAAATTTGATGCATATGACGTGTAGTATCATATCACTTCCTGTTCCCATGTCAAAAGTAGAAGTTGTTGTAACTAATGTACCATGAACACTGTAACAGCTTGCTGTAAAGGTCTAACTGGGCCTGTCATCTGTCACTTCTTTACCCTGTTAAGAGACAATCAATAAAACTTGTCATGTTGTTCCTTTTTATGGCTCATTGAGCTTTTATCAAATACTCAGTGAACTATTGATCAATGGACAAACTGGGGAATATCAGCTTTTATTCACCTTGAAACACTGCTTCTGTAAATAGCAAGACTTTAAAATACAAGTATGCAGAGTTTTAATTCTAGATTGTGAATCATACATGGAATATCAGATGTTTCTCAACACCATCAGTTATTAATCTCAGAGTGTTCTGGTCCATCAAATCTGCAATTAAAATCAAATGCTAAACAGAATTCTCGCCCTTTTATATGGTAAATCAAGATTTTTCATTCCACTTAGATGAGTGCAGAAATACAACTGGGATTCATCAAAACATGAATTTTATTTGGCTAAAAAGATTGCACATTGCAAATTAAGTAATAAAATGTTCATATTTTTTGCATCTGGTTGAAAATGAAACATATTTACTTTGGCTTGCCCCAAGAAAAGCCAAAGTGGAATTCATATTCATAAGCATTATTTTACTTTACTACTTGTGCTTTTCTCTCAACTTTTCCAGACCCCTGCAGTCTTCATTAACCTTCCCATTTATGCTCACAGCAAAGGTTGCAACATTTTCTATGTGAGGCTTCAATATTTTCACTCCAGCTGCTGATGAAGATAAATTTCAGCAGTTGTTAGGTTCCATATTTATATGTATGGAAATAGGAAAGTTTACTGTTTTTCCCAGAACTTACAAAAAACTCAGGCTTTAGGTTTTATATCATGTTTTTCAGTGCACCATTTTTAAAATGTCTTTTTGATGAAATTTATAGTTAATAAGCCCATGCGGTTCTGTATATACCTGTGTACGATTGTACCCAAAAGCTCAGAAGATGACTCTTTACAGTCTTTTTGGTCTTTTTTTTTCTTTTTTTTTCCTCAATCCCCTTGGTGTTGTGTTTTACCACAGTAAGGTTTAATCTGTCCATTTTTTCTTCACTTTTTTTTTTTTTAAATTATGCAATTAGCCTGATTCCTCATTCTTTTACAGTAAAGCTGCAGTATAGAGACACCTGCTGGGAAAAGAATGAACAGAAACAAATGCAAATATCAATAATAATAACAGTAATAGCAATAATAGCAATAATAACAATAGCTAAAATATTCTCTTTTACAGCTTTCAAGATGGAAAGTATTGGCTAACCTTATTTTCATTTGGTATTTTTAATTTCTGCAGAAACCCTATTAACTTGATTCAGGAACATTCCTGACAAGGATGGTAAATTTGAATTTTCAATCTGACCAATTATAACAGAGCTGGACCTATCCATTGTATTTCAGAGTTTTCCACATATTTTGCCCTCTCTGTATCAACTAGAAACATTTTTTGTGATTAGACCCAGGAGTAAGCAAAGCCTTGTGCCAAATTATGTGCATAAATTTTTGAAATCTAATTGTTTAGGAAAATCTAGTGCTAAATCTAACGATTCTAAAAAAAAAAAAAAAAAAAAGAATGTGACACAATAGAGACTAAGGAACATATTACTGAAACCCATACTATGTCCAATATGTTCACACAAATGGACAGTTAAAGGTAACACTTCATTTCAATCTTATATTGAAAGTTTTCTTTCACATTAGATTATAGTCCCCTGTTAGTCATATTATTCAATAAAGTCTTCAGTAGTCAGAAAAGCCAGGACAATATATTTGGCTAATAAGTATTTTATTCCTGTATTATGATTTTGTTTGTAAAACATATATTATATATTGGATATCTTACTTAGGCATCTAAATGCAAACAGTAGGGGGTTTGTTGTTTACTTTTTTCAGTAGTTTCTGCCATAATTCACAAGAAGGTAGCTTCCTACTCTGCCTCAGAGGTCTCCTGAAAAGCGTTGTAGCACATGCTCCAAAACATTTGCAATGATAGGTCTATGTGCTTATGACTTAATACATTCCTGGAAAAAAAACAGTTTAGCAGTTAATATTTTATGAACACTTTCCTGAAAAGATAAATCTCATAAACAAGCTAATATGAGAACTATTAAACTTTTTTCCATTTTTTTTTTTTCTTTTGCCAACAGTGGGAGCCAATAACATTTTACAAGTGTTTGCACTCAGGAATAGATTCACAAAAGTACTATGCTGCAGTGTTTTGTATTACAGTTCTTGGCTTGACGCATTTTGCTACTGGTAGAAAAGACAGCACTGAATTAGGCTGTCTTTTAGGAATGATAGCTAAGGGAGATTCATCATTTACTTGAAGGAATTTAATCATGTTTCATCCTACCTACCTTTCAGCTAAGAACACTAATCCCTAGACTGCAGGATAGCCTGGTAGACTGGCCTCATGCATCCTCTTCTTTCCAAGGAGCCTAAGTTGAGCTGGGAAGGATAGTGCAAGAGTCTGTTGTTTAGGCTTGGTAATGAGAGTATTGTGGAAGGGGAAGCTCCAGTTTAAACTCTTCTCCATGTAGTGTGCTAGGTTTAGATATATGAGAATCTATTACAATGTGCAGAGCAACTTCAGCAAAAAAAAACTGTTTTGCAAACTTGAGAGAGCAACGCATTTACGGATGGGCAATTTGGGCTCAGTAAGAATATTAATAGAAGAAAATTTTTAAGTGCAAATAAACAAAAGCTCTCACCACAACTATATGAAATATTATTCTATAGAAAAAAAAAGAAAAAAACACTAAGGTGTATCATTAGTCCTCTAATATACTTAGATTACTGAATGAAACCCAGCTTTGTATCTTCTGCTCTGTATTAGTCATAAGGTTCCTGAAACCACTTCCCAAGTATATCACTATCAGTCACTTTAATGGAAGACTTCAGTTACTTTGTAAAGCATTTAACCATGTCCTATGCAACTTCCTTCTAAACTTATATATATATATACCTTATGATGCCCTGATGGGATTTTTGTTGCTTAATTTCTTCTTTTTTTCTATTAGTGGATCATCTGTCTCCATCAATTCTTGATACCTAGTAAGTACGGCGGAAAGCGTGATATTAATTGTTATTGCCCCAACAATTTCTGTGATAAACTTGAGTCAGGACGAGGATAAAGAAATGATTTCTTGCCCAACTCAGAATCTGTAACCTTCAGAGGCCCCCTTCAGATACTGAAAGGCTGCTATGAGGTATCATCTGTTCAGCCTTCTTTCCTCCAGGCTGAACAGCCCCAACTTTCTCAACCTGTCTTCATACAGGAGGTGCTCCAGCCCCCTTATCATCCTCAGGGCCCTCCTCTGGAGTTGCTCCAACAGCTCCATGTCCTTCTTCTACTGAGGATACCAGAACTGTGCTCAGTACTCCAGGTGGTATCTCACAAGAGTAGAGTGGGGTCTCACGAGAGACAACTTTTCTTCGGTGTCTAGTTTGAATAGACACATCAGACAATGCCACTTTCTTGTGTAAGTCATCTAAGGTAGAACCTTAGGTAACAAGAAATGAAGAGCACAAGAAAACCTTCCTAAAGGCTTTGGATTTATAATTTTTTCTAATATTCTGTAATCAGAAGATTCATGAGAAGTTTGTCTTCCCCCATGTGTTGATTCTAAGAGGATACTCAGGTTTTACATACAAAAGGAAAAGACTTTACTTACACATATCTTATACATATCAACGTGTATCCATATGCAAAATATGTGTGTACACAGACACATGAACATATATACATGCATTATATAAACTATAACTAGATAAGCTCCCATGCAAAGTTCAATAATCAAGCTCTTTGAGTTGACTCTTTTAGATAATCTATTCAGTTATTTTAATTTTAGTGTACATACTTCTATTTCAAGTTATGTCTGCATGTTTCTCTTGACCAGCAACTTCAGTGTATAATATTCAAAAATAATGTACTTTTCTATTAATGTTCTTACAATAATAATGTTTCTTTTTTGGATAGTGTCCAACAAGATTAACCTCCACTGTGGAGGATTTACTAGCGTTAGCTTATTTGCTAAATTTTCTTACTGTTCTTTTTTATTTTCAAAATATATATATTTATATATAGTCACAGACCATCATAAATTTAACATATCTTAATAATTTTCTATAAAAAGTAAGCTCCACGTATATGAGTATCATGCCCCTACTTGTACAAATTGATCAAATAGTTCTAAAAGAAGCTAAATTTCTATCTTAAAAACTTTAAATACCAGCTATAGCTCAGCTTAATGCAAACTGACATTTTCAAGTTAGTTTAAGTCAGCAGTAATATCTGAGTACAAACACATAGTTAAAAGAAAAAAATTACTCTTCTTGCACATAGTATATCAAACATAACTTGTCGACATATGACTTTGTGGCAGACTTTGGCATAAATTCTAAAACTGATGCAACTTAAGACAAAAGACACGAGCTGACTTGATGAAAATTAAGACACAACTTTTATTATTAACTTTTTAAAAAGCATATATGATTAAGAAAATTAATACTTAAAATTTTTAGAGTTACCTAAGGGACCACAAGTGTAATCACCATCTTGGGTCAGCCACTGGATCACTTATCAGTACAGAAATGAAAACAAGCTAGTTCGTGTGTTACCTACTTCTTTAAAATAGCTGCTGTGGTGAAACCTAAATATTTAGATGCATAATACCAATTTTTTATTTAAAAGCAACAGCTGTACATAAAGACCTGCTGAACTCTGAAACTCTGCTCTACAAAACCTACTTTGAATTCACCTCTTATTTATTAGCCCAAGAGAGTTTGTGAAATTGCTTCTTCTGCTGGAGTGATTAAGGAGACCACAGAAAATATTATCTGAATAGTAGCTAATTAACTGTTTTAAAAGTGATTTCAAATGTATCTTCTCTTAACTAAGATAAAATATAAGCTCTCTGTTTTATGTTTTGCATGTTACTGTGCTCTCAAAGGTTCCTCTTTATGCATGTATGAAATGTTCTAGCAATCAGACTAATAATCTCCTTTATCAAACAGTTCCTGGGCTGCATACATGTAACTATACTATAAACTATAAACTATATTCTTGATCTCAGTTGAGGTCAAAGTCTGTATTATTTTGAAGACATTGTTTTGTCTACTACAAAATTGAGAATGGAAAGTCATTTCTATTCATGTACCTCTGTGTTTTTCTTAGAAATTATATAGGTACATAGTTATCAAACACATATAAATTTGTAAAATAAATATTATTAAAATAGGGGTCTAGAACACCTCCTGTATGAAGACAGGCTGAGAAAGTTGGGGGCTATTTAGCCTGAAGAAAACAAGCTGTGTGAAGGCCTCGTAGCAGCCTTCCATTATCTGAAAGGAGCCTACAAGGATGTCGGAGAATGACTCTTCATCAGGCACTGAAGTGCTGAAGTGATAGGACAAGGGGTAATGGGTTCAAAATTAAACAGGGGAAGTTTAGGTTAGACATAATGAAGAAGTTCTTTACTGTGAGAGTGGTGATGCACTGAAACAGGTTGCCCAAAGAAGTTGTGAATGCTTAATCCCTGGCTGTGCTCAAGGCCAGGTTGGCCAGAGCCTTGGGTGACATGATCTAGTGTGAGGCGTGTCTGCCCTGGAATTCAAAGGAGTAACAACTCAAAGTAATTTTAGAAGCATAAACCTTTGAAGCACCTGTCCTGCATAACAGCTGACTACATAGATAAAAAACTCATACTCTTTAGTGATTTTCTCTCCCATTGGAAGTTCCCAGCTTGTCTAAAGAGATTTACCTAGACCTACAGTGAGGTCTAATGCAGAGGTAATCAAGTTAGCATTCAATGATAAATTAGCTGCCAATAAAGGTAACACAGTCTTTTATCTTGTGCCAGTGCTTCCCAGCAGAACAAATTAATTCCTCTGGGGCACACGGCTAATATACCTTTACTGGTTTAAAACATGAAATAGTTCATTTGGGGTCAGTTAGCTCTATATAACCATTCATTGTACCACATTAGTATATACTATGACTAAAGGACCAATAACTTTAAAAACTGACAGGTTTAAACATTTTTGAGGAAAATCTAAGAGTAACAAAATGTCATACCTATAGTGAGGTTGTGATTAAGCTGGAGAGTACATTAGAATTTAAGACTGCCAGAAGTAGATGGGAAAACATAAAGAAATTGTGCCAGAATTATGTGCTCTTTTTTGAGTAAACCCAGATTCTTTTCCACACTTTTGATCCACCCTGTGACTGACACTTCAAGGTGCCACAATGCAAGTTAGCCATAACTGAAAATCTAATGAAAAATAAGGCTATTTTAAAAATAATATGTCTACAAGGAGTGCTGCCAGACAGTCTCTAAGCCCCTGCTCTTTGTAATTCTTCTGTTGAGCCAAGTGCATTAAGAATTTCATGGTCAATTACAAAAGTCCACCAATGGTAGGACACTTTTGACTCCAGAAAGAATATAAGTGTTTGAAGATAAGTGTTTGAAGAAATCAAGTACATAACTAGAGGGAATTTTACACCAATGTAGTCTTCATATTTGTGCTTTTTTTTTTTTTTTTTATAATGATGAACAGCCTGTGGTGGAAACCAAGGCAAAGGAAATGTGTGGATTGCATATTTAATAATTGCTTTTCTATAAAAAAGCAAATGGAACATGATATATAACACTGTCCAAAATTGTGTCAAGATTTAGAGCAGGTTGAATAAGCCCTCAAAAAACCCCCAAAAATCCACAAGAACCTCCAAACCCTCAAATGCTTTTCGTCTGATGAACCTATTTTAAAAATGTAACTCACAGTATTTAGTATTCAGTTTTCAATCATCTTTTATAGCTGTTTGTACACCATATACTCTTCATTTAGCTGGCATTCTTAATCTATTTTTGGAAACCATAGTGGAAGAAAATTGTTCTTCAATGTTCTTCTAAGGAGCTTGGCTTGTTCAAAGGCCAAAGGCCAAAGGCTATTTATGTGGACAAGAATTAAAAACAGCTGTGTCAGAGTACAAAGTCTCTTAGGCAGCCAATTTTTTTGTAACTGACAGGACATGGTCCAGTGACAGTGTTTTACGCATAATTTCTACCTTAGTTACATATCTCCTGTCTGACCTCAATTTATCAGGAAAGGTAAGATGCATTTCATCTGTTTTTCACCATCTTCAAACACTTGGTAGCAACAGTGATAAACCAGCGATGCCAAAATACATTCATATAAAATGTATTTTGTCTCAATTCAGTAATCAAGCTGTGTCTGTGACCTGTGAAAAGGTCCCAGAGGGCAATTCCTGTCATCATAAAATATGTGTCAAATTTACTGAGATGAATCATATTTTGGAACTTTTTTTTTTTGTCTTAAAAAGTGCTCGTCTTTTTATCTGAGAATGCATGTCTAGTTTATAAAATGGCTAAAGACGAATGAGATAAATAATATTTTCAATCCATTTTTTCTGCATATAGGACCCTTCTGTAAACTAGGAATATGAGCTTTAGACCTGTAAGAAGAGGAGCTTGGAGACTACCGCCCAAGTAGATATTACTGCCTAAAGCAAATAGAAATCTAAATATAACATTTAACACATACTGTTCTTAGCCTACTCAGAACTGGTAGAAAGTACTGTAACACAAATAATAGTATAAATATTAGCCCTTGAAAAAGAAAAGAAATTACAACTACTTAAATCTATGTCTATACTTAATGAAAAATGACACTATTTAGATGAGATTTCTTTGGCAAGCATTTAGATACTAGAGTATGTTTAGGGATACAGGCAGTTTAAAACCTGACATCATTCAGGAACACCAATTTGTCAAGAATACAGCTGAAGGTTTGTTGAGGAAAGTACTCAGGCAACCTAAATGAGAATTTTAAGACATGAGATAAGGTTAGAGCTGTAATTAAAAAGATTAAAAAGTTCTAGAGCTTGAAATGAAGCAGCAAAAGAAGCAGGAAATCATTTCATTTAGTTATACATGACAGTAACACGAAAATCTGACAACTCAAACAGCTGTCTAATTTACTGTACATATGTGTTATTCTGATTTTTACAAAATCAGACACATGCATTGAGATTATAAGTCTGCAAAGGATTCTGTGAGTATGAGAAAATATCAGGGCAAATAAATAGAAAAATTCTAGGATAGGGAAAAAGTATCATCATAACCCTGGGGAAAATATACATGCAAACTACTGAATACCATAGTAGAAGCAGTGTGGTTTGATGACTGAATGTAGACATAAAAATCAGGAGGAATACAGAAAGACACTGGAGCTTTCAGGAGCCATTAGCACTAGAAGAAAAGCTTGATTTGTTTCTTCTTTCCTTCCTCTTTGTAAAACCTCTTACAGTGCACTATTTAGTCCATTCAGAATCTCACTGAATCTAATACTAGATTCTGTGCCAAACCAAGTAAGAACATTTCTTCAAGGTCTGTTTTGTTTTTTGCATATTATTTCTAAAAAATGGGGAGGAAAGATATAAACACATTACGTGTTTGGTATTCATGCATTTGTAATACATTACCTTCTAATCTAAAAATGTGTTAGCTAACAGACAGTTTCAGGAAAACATTTATAATATTGCAGCAGCCAAACACTTAGGAAAAAAAAAAGATAAAGGAGATTGGCTAAGCAAAAACAAGGATAATAAAAACCAAAAAGTTTTCTAAATTACTACTGCCTGTGTCATTAAATTTCATATTGTGCATGGAATCTAAATACATCACTTTGTTCTGCATGACAAGTAGAAGTGAGCATTCATACATTACTCAGCCACTTAATTAAAAGCCTAGGATATTTGCAGTTAGCAGAAACTAATAAGGGAATCACATTTACATTCAAATCACTCCTCAGGGTAGCTGTGTGCAACATAAGCAACGCTTACTGCGTAGATGTTCCACTAAATGTTCAGCTGAAAGCTTAGTTTTACTGTATTTGTAAGTAAAGAATAATTCTCATTTTGAGTAAAGAATAATTGTCGTTTTGATTAAAGGTAAGAGTAAAATAAACAAATGCATTTTGGATTTTCAAGTTATGTTTTGTCTCAGTTATTTTTAGATTCCTATATGTCTATTACTTTGTATAATAAAATAAGAGTGTGATTTAGGGCTTTACTAGCACAAAACAGGAGGTTTTGTAAAACAGTCAGGGGGGTTACCCTACACATGATATTGCAAGACCTACTGCAGACAGCAAGCAGCCATCCTAGCAGACTTAAAAAAATATATCAAAATCTATGTATTGGTATATTATGAGCCATGTCAGAGTTCCAAAAACTTATTAAGTAAATCAAATTTACTGCACTAACAATTCTCTTCTTTGTTGCTCACTACTGAGCAGCTCATTTTGCATTTTATCTGGAAACTCCAACCCTTAGGGAATTTCTGATTTTTTTTCTAGAATGGACCAAAGTAAAAAAGTAAAGATAGCAGTAGTATGTATACTTAAAATGTCATTAGCCAGGAATATTGTCATTGATGATGTGCAAATGACCTGGCACCATATTCAAACAGTTGCCAGGGTACTCACACCAGCTCTAATCCTTCCTTTCACTTTTCTCTAGAGGACATCTGCTTGAAGGCTCAATAGATATGAAATCTTTAAAATTCCAGCCAATTTTCTGTAATTTGAGTGGATAATCTGCCTTTAAAATAGGTCAAAAAATGTCTTTTCAAAATAAAGCTTGACAATGGCATTTCACAAATATTTGTAATGAGCTTTATATTATCCATAATCATGTTATTTAAAAATATTAAAATATGACTTTCATAAAAAACTCTCTGAACTGTAAAATTTCAAGACATGAAAAGCAAACGTTAATATCTGAAAACTCACAGCATAAATGTGTTATTATTTTTTATCTTTAAAAGTTGAAAACAGGGCAAAACCAATGCCAATAATTTGATCATTAAGAATAAAGCAATTTGAATTAGAAAAATATGTTACATCCACTAAAAATCAAAATCTTTCAATCAAATTTACAGCATGAGAAAAATTGTCACATCATAAATGTAAGCAACAGTGAATATTTCATGTTTACCACAATGTTAGGGTGTGTCTGTATCACAACAGATGCATTCTTGCACAGCATGCAAGTGTGTTTATGCTAGCTCTGAATTCAGTAGAAATCCTCAAACATTTTAGCAGCAGAAAAGAAGTGCTTCTAGCCGAGTAATTAATCACTCCTGTAAGCTATTACTATTTCAATCCTTGCTGCAATCCCACAGTGTACATTTTCCCTGTTGGCCACCTCATCCATACTTCAAGTATGAATAACTGACAACATAAAATATCTTTTCTTCTGTGACCTTTCCATAAAGTATAAGGTGTTTTTTTTCCTCTTCCTCTGCAGTTATTTTCCCAAGGCACTTTCTGCTGTTCTGGGAGTTCAGCAGTTCTGAGACTCTCTGCTTCTATATTTGAAGTATTATTTTTAAAGTGCTTAAATTTTGGTGAATTTTTAATGCTTTGAAACTGCAGCACTAGTCATTTACAATTTTTAATACTTTTATGAAGGAATCTGCAACATATTTGTTATTTTGACATTTTTACGTTACTATGCCATGTGTTGCCCTCAGAATCATATTATCATACTTAAATTTTGTATATGGCATTTTTTGATAGAATTTCCTTATGGCTACAATGGCTAAAAAAAAAAAAAGATGCTTGATTCAGTTTCCTGGAATACTCTGGTGTCATACAGGAATTATATGGCATTTTCAAGCATTAAATCTTTAATTCTCACATTCCTGGGGATGCCTGTGCTAGGGTATGCATCTATGCAGTGAAATAGAACAATGCAGAGAAGTTGTCATTAAGTGTCAACCAAGTCTTCTTCAGAGCTAGAAGTAGTTTGACTGCATCAGCGTGATTATGTACACTCAGCATTTATGAGTGGCCTGCAAATGTAACATCACTCCAGCACTGAGCTGCTGCTTTCAGATCTGAGTCTTTATCACCCTGTTGGAGCTCCCTTGTGTGCCCCTCTATACAGTACTGGTTTGAAACAGGCATTTCTGTATCCTATTAAAATAAGCAGTACAAGAAAGCCTTGAGAGAATAGGGATGTATTCTTACTCTTCCTTTGCTCATAAAGAAACAGAGGAAGAGAGAAATAAGTTTAAATGCCTTAAGAATCGTTTTTACTGGCCTTACAATTCTAGCTCCTGCAAGAATTGTGTTTGTCCAATAGCATTTGATGACAGTGAAATCAGCAACAGAACTGTGATTGAGTGTGAATTTGACTCGGGGCAAGGCTTAGAAGAGCTACTTTAAATGCCAACATTTCTTGAACAGCTGTTCTCCTATATCATAACTGGAAAAGATTAACAAGTTTGAAGTCAACTGAGGAAAAACTGTTCTAGTAGAAGTATCTTGTCAGCAAATTAGGACATACCCTGTAACCTGCTAGCCTTAACAAAACTTTGTAAGTAGACTAAGAGCTTATCTCTGTGAGTTCTGTAAATTTTGTCTATTTTTTCTGCGACAGTACACAGAGCATATCTTACATCTTGAAAAAAACTCGAAGTGCAGGGTCTTGAAACAGGTTATCTCATATAATGTCAAATACAAGCAAACCCACAAAAGCTCCCCATGCCTCAAATAATTTCACTTTCTTTCTTTGGCTCTCCTTCTACTTCAAAATAAGTTAATAAAATGCATCACCTTGTAGCCCAATAAAGCAAATAACCCTTGAGTTAGGAATAGATACTGGCCTGATGCTTCTTTATGCAAAGTATTTTCAACCCTTTCTGACACTTTTCCTTTTCTCTAGTGCAATCTGAAAAAGAGATGAGCAAGAGGGGTGCTTGAACTGGCTGAGATAGGAAATCTAACAGTTGGCAAAGAAAACAGAAATATGAAAAAAAGCAGAGGGAAAAGCCTTCTCGCTTTCAGGATTAAAGTAACAGTATCGGGAGCAATACAGGATATACAACTGAGAAGAGAAAAAGTCCATTTCTACTTTTTAGTTGATTGATTGCATTTGGGAGATCATAAGAACACTTGATGTAGAAAGAGAGGTGCGAAAATTTCAGAAATAATTGGGAGAAGGTTGGTAATGCTTGCCACTGGCTTTGAGGTTCAGTGTTGCCTGTGATACTTTCACAGAAAAAACTTGTATGCACATAGACATTGTATTTTCAGTGGTGTATAAAAACAGGTGTTCTTTGTATAAATAAATTAATTTTCTTCCATAGCAGTGTATTGCAATGGAGGACTGCTTGGAAATGATACTACTTGATGTAGAAAGTAGCCACAGAAACAAAATGTGCATGCAACCTGAGCAAGTAGTAACAGGTTTTTTTCTTTATTCAGAACACTCAACCAGTGATCAGATCCTATAAAATAAATCATCTGATTTACAGTTTGCTCCTCAATGCCTCCATTGGGGCAGAAGGTGTAGGGAGAGGGAATCCCCACAGCACGTCCCCAGTCAGTTATTTACTGTAATTCAGCTTATTTTCAGGGAGTAGAAATGGACTTTTTTTTGCTTACCTGGCAAATATCAAGGCAGGAAACCTGTGAGATGTGCACTAGTTCTATAGCAGGGGAGGGACCGTGGCATTCCTTTTTCCCTAGCACTAGTATTAGCTTTATGACCTACCCAGTCACATAGGTTACAAGCACAATTCTTAAGTATCTCTAGGTTAAAAAGTGCCTAAACTTTAAATAGAAACTAACAAGCCCATTTGCACAGATCGAGACCAATATCATTAAATAGTTTAGTTTATTTGTATTCAAGTCTGGCTTTATACACCAATTTTCCTCAACTAGGGTTGAGTCTGGCATTCCTTTTTGTGAGATTTTATGTATTCCTGCAATTTTCTCAGTGTAGTCAATGCATTTCTCCTGCATCTGGGTTGGGGTAATCCCAAGCACAAATACAGACTGGGTGGAGACTGGATTGAGAGCAGCCCTGCGGAGAAGGACTTGGGGACGTTGGTCAATAAGAAGCTCAACATGAAACATCGGTGTGAGCTTGTAGCGTAGAAAGTCAACCATATGCTGGAATCCATTAAAAGGAACATGGCCAGCATGTTCCCAGGTCGAGGGAGGTGATTCTACACCACTCCTGTGAGTTCCCACAGGAGCACCTCAGCTATGAAGACTGGCTGAGAGAGGTGAGCTTGTTCAGTCTGAAGAAAAGAAGGTTCAGGGGGAGACTTTAAAGCAGCTTTCAGTACCTTAAGGGGGCCTACAAGAAATATGGAGAGGGACTTTTTAGAAGGGCATGCAGTGACAAGACAAGGGGGAATAGCTTTAAACTGAAAGAGGGGAGATTTAGATAAGATATTAGGAAAATATTCTTCACTGTGAGGGTGGTGAGGCACTGGCACATGTTGCCAAGAGAATCTGTGGCTGCCTCATCCATGGAAAAGTTTAAGGCCAGGTTGGAGGTTCGATGGTGCTTTGAGCAACCTGTTCCAGTGGAAGACGACCCTGTCCATGGTAGGGATGTTGGAACTAGATAATCTCTAAGGCCCCTTCCAGCCTAACCCATACTATGATTCAGTGATATTTTAGAGAATGCCAGCAAGCCGACTGAGAATATCTATGATGTTTTCTAACTTGTGCAAAATGACCAGATCACAGTAAGTGAAATTCTCCATGTGTCTATGGCTTGTGCAGCAGAAATAGTCTATGGTCTCCGTGTCCAACCACATGACTCTTTCAAAGGCTTCAGAGTAATTTGCATATTTTTAGTTAGGTCTAAGCTAATAGATCATAGTTTGAAAATAGTAGTCATTGCTCAGTAAGGAAAATAAAATTAAGAACATGTGAAACATCCACCATATTCTTAAACACTACCTGGTTCCTGTGGTAAGGAAGACCTTTATGGACCAGCAATTTAAAAACTGTGATGGCTACACCCATTAAAAGTACTCTTCATACATAGTTTTTCAAAAGAAATCTCTATGCACTGGTCTGGTAAAGTGGTCAGCCAGTAAAACACTAACATTTGATAGTTTCAATAAGTTAAAGCTGTGGACTGCATTGGCATTTTGCTGTTTGTTGGCATGTAGCTAAATTCAGTGTTCAATTTAAGGGAACCTCATTGCTGCTCTAATTTTAGAGTTGTAGGACAGCAGTGCTCTGAGCAACCTGAGGTGATTTCCTCTTGTCCTAACACTTGTTCCTGGGGAGAAGAGACTGAAACCCACTTTGCTACCACCTCCTTTCGGGTAGTTGTAGAGAACGATAAGGTCTCCCCTGAGCTTCCTTTTCTCCAGACTAAATAACCTCAGTTTCATCAGCCATTCATCACAGGACTTTTGCTCTAGACACTTCACCACCCCATTGCCTTTCTTTCTGGTAGTGAGTGGTCCAAAACTGAACAGAATGCCACCTGGGCACACTGCTGGCTCATGTTCTGCTGGCTGTCGACCAACAGTCACAGGTACTTTTCCAGCAGGCATCTTTCCAGCCACTCTTCCCCAAGCCTGTAATGTTCTGGGGTTCTGACCAAAGTACAGGACAAGGCACTCAGCCTTGCTGAATCTCACTCAGTTGGTCTCAGCCCATTGATGCAGCCTGTCCATATCCCTCTGCAGAGCCTTCCTACCCTCCAGCAGATCAACACTGCAGCCCAACTTGGTTTTGTCTGCAAACTTACTGAGGGCTCACTTGATCCCCTCATCCAGATAATCGATAAAGATATAAACCAGAACTGGCCCCAGTACTGAGCCCTGGGGAGCACCACTTGTAAATAATCAGCTGCCAACTGGGTTTCACTGAGTTCACCATCACTCTTTGGGCCTGGCCATCCAGCCAGATTTTTACCCAGTGAAAAATACACCTATCTAAATGATGAGAAGGCAGTTTCTCCAGGAGAAAGCTGTGGGAAATGGTGTCAAAGGCTTTATTAAAATCTAGGTAGACAACATCCGCAGCCTTTCCTTCATCCACTAAGCGAGTCACCTTGTCATAGAAGGAGGTCAAGTTAGTCAAGCAGGACCTGCCTTTCATAACCACATGCTGACTCTGCCTGATTCACCTGGTTGTCCTATACATGCCATGTGATGGCACTCAGGACAATCTGCTCTATCACCTTCCTTGGCACCAAGGTCGGACTTAGAGGCCTGTAATTGCCTTTATTCTCCTTCCTGTTCTTCTATTAAGTGAGCATCACATTTGCTATCCCCCAGTTGACCAGGATCATCATTCCTTCCTCTTCCAGAATACTCGCCTGAGACTCTCTTTGCAACTAAAAATGTACTTGTAAGTATTTTAAATTGTTTGTTATTGTGCTTATGAAAAAAAATAAAAATCTGTCTTTCTGGGAATGTGTACTTTTACTTGATCAATCTCTTTTAATAATACTTGCAATGTTTTATTTCCAGTCTTCTGCAGTTATATGGAATCTCCATGTTATATGGTATCAAAAAGAAATAAAATAAATTCTAAAATAAGGGTAACTAAAATATCTGAAAACCTGTGCTACATATTAATGTGTAAAAAGGCATAATACTTAACAACTAATATTTTGACTGAGAAAAAGAATAAGAACAAGATTACTATTAAATTAATGGCATACTTAGATATTCTGTCACAGTTTTCTGTCCACATATTTCAAAGGACATGAATAACACTTTTTTTGTCTGCAGATGGAAGAAATAAACCGTAGAAACTGGAGAGTGTGTAGCAGGTTACCCTGAAAATTCAGTGCTTCTTATTTTTCTGAGGTTGCCCACATTGGCCTACAGTGACTAATGGTAGTAGGATGGTTTTGTTTATCTCAGGGAATGCTATCTGCAAGGTGCTGAGCATAGATCACTTACAGGTAAAGTATGCAATTTTGGCTGTGAATTCCACCAAGACAACTTTCATACATAAATTTAAGCCCAAACCAAAATATGTGTAGACCCACACCCTGATGAGCTGCATTTTATTTTATTCAGAGGACCAGAAAAATATCGGTATATATTGAGATGCCATGCAAGATCTTGGAACAGGTTTTAATGGCGTATTTATTCTTTGTCTAGGATGAAATTCAGTCTGTACAGTTGTCAGGCTTAGATAGATGCCCTTACCATTAATATATGCTACCATTATATAAATAGTTTATGATGCAGTTCCTTCACTGCTATTTCAAACTCTAATGTTTCATTATTTTCTGATTAATGAAACCATACTCTAGAAACAGACATTTTAATCAGCTTCATTATTCTCAAAAGTCATAAGCAAACAGGTATATTATATCTGTATTTATACCTGTCCTAAAGTTTCATTTAATTGAATTCATTAATGAAATTCATATTTTTGTGTACCACCATGTCTTTCTGCTGCATCCCTTTGATTTTATAAACCATTTTGCACTCATAAGTTTAATACTAGGCACTATATAGAGTGTTACATTAAAGATATGTTAAAGGTTGTAGTCAAACTCCACCCTATGGTGTCTTTAGGTTTAATTTTCATTGATTTTAGCCTTCATGGGTGGGGTTAGTTTCCTTAGGAAGAGGTTCTTCCTTTCTAAATAATTAGTAGTGGTCATAAGTACAAGTGATTTTCCAAAATCTGGATAACCACAAGGAATATTGTCCTCTTAAGGCTGAATTACTAGCTCTCACAGAACTTAATAGGATTTTTTTAGCATGCACATTCAAGGACAATATTTGGTCCTTGCTCAGGGTAAGCATGCAATGTAAGTTCTGCCAGTGTAATATATATCTGACCTTCAATATCCCAGCTATTTCAGATGTGTGCCTGTCAGGCAAAGCTTTTCAGTTGTGGCAAAATATATGGTGGTTTTGTGAAGGGGATAAAACATCAGCAAGGAATTAGTCTATGATGAGAACCAGATCTGAAATAGTTGATGCTTCAGCTTTTCTTAGCTGCATATGTCTGGGGTATTTTTTAATCTGTTTTAAAATTAATTACATTCTCTGTAGCATTACCACTACAAAACAGAGAAGCTTTTCCACAAAATAAATTAGACAGAGGGGTTCCTATTTCTGCAAGTGGTCTTTTTAGGACAGAAGATGAGACAGATATATTCCAAATCATATGCTTTAAATATCAAGAAATGAGTTGGGAATCTGGTTACAATTGACATTGAGAAGGCTGAGGAACTTAAGATTTTTTCATCAGTTTTCACTGGCAATTGTTCTTCACACATCTCTCTAGTCCCTGAACCTCAGGGCAGGAACTGGGGGAATGAAATCCAACGCATTGTAGTTGAATATCAGATTGAAGACCACCTAAGGAACCTGAACATACATGCATCCATGAGACCTGATGAGACGCATCCCACCTGGGATGCAACTGGGATGTTGAAGATGTAGCTGCTAAGCCACTCTCCAACATATCTGAAAAATCACAGCAATCTGGTGAAGTCCCCAGTGACTGGAAAAAGGGAAACATCTCACCCATTGTTTACAAAGGTAAAAAAGAGGACACTGAGAACCACCAACGTATTAGGCTTGTGTGGAAAGGTTGTGGTAACGGAGGGGCTACAGAGATGGCTTCTGTGAGAAGCTGCTGGAAGCTTCCCCTATGACCAACAGAGCCAATGTTGGCTGGCTCCAAGACAGATCTGCTGCTGGCCAAGGCCAAGCCATCAGTGATGGTGCTAGCAACCCTGGAATAATGTATCTCAGGACAGTAAGAAGTTACCGCACAGTAACAACAGCAGCTGGGGAGATAAGTGACAATATGTGAGAAACAACTCTGCAGACAGCAAGGTCAGTGCAGAAGGAAAGGAGGAGGTGCTCCAAGCGCCAGAGCAGAGGTTTCCCCTGCAGCACATGCTGGAGGTCATGGGGAGGCAGCCTGCCCCTCTGCAGCCCATGGAGGAACCCCACACCAGAGCAGGGGGATCCCTGAAAGTGACTGTGACCCCGTGGAAAGAGGAGCCCATACTGGAACAGTTGTGCTGGCAGGACTTTTGACTCCGCAGGGGACGCATGGTGGAACAGTTTTTTTCTGAAGGACTGCAGCCTGTGGAAGGGACCCACAACGGAGCAGCTCATGAACTGCATCCTGCAGGAAGTACCCATGTTAGAAAAAATCATGAAGGACTATCTCCTGTGGGTGGGACCTCATGCTGGAGGCAGGGGAAGTGAGTGAGGAAGAGAATCATCAGATACCATGTGTGATGAACTGAGATATTGTGGTCTTTCAATGCTTAATGAAGGCTGATAAGATGGAGAGATGCATTTTACAAAATCCTGTAATGGTAAGACAAGGGGTAATGGTTTGGAATGGTTCTAAATAAGGACAAAAACCAGTTAATGTTAGGGTGGCGAGGCACTGTGGATGCCCCATTCAAAGTCATGCTGCATGGGGCTTTGAGCAACCTGTTGAAAGAAAAAAAAGGGGACAGGACGGGAGGGGAGACTTACAGTGATAACCTACTCCAATTGCTTGATCACTTCAGGGCTGACCAAATGTTAAATTATATTATTAAGGGCATTGTCCAAATGCCTCTTAAACGTGGACATATATCCCTGCCCATGGCAGGGAGGGGGCGCTGAACTAGATGACCTTCCAACCAAACCATTCTGTGAGTCTGTGATTCAGTAACTTTTTCAATGTATTAGTTGTTAAAGAAATTAGCTAGAAACTCTTCAATGGTGGGTTGCTCTGGAGTTTTTTTTAAAACAACCTTTAAAATTATAGTCATCTGTGTTGTTTAAATGGAGGAAAGGATACATTCTCTCTTCTTTAGAGCAGATGTTCAAATTCTAAAACAAAGCAAAGTAAAAATCTTTACTATTTCAACGCTGTTTCATATCATGTGAAAACAAGATACTGGTCTTATTCCAAACCAAACTCAAGATGTTAACAGTGTCTTCTACTAAGAAAAGACCCTCAACATTAGAAGTATGAAGACTGTATTTTACCTTCATGATCAATTTGAAGCACACTAGTAATTGCATAGAGAAAAGTTTGGACTCCAGTTATCTGCTTGAAATCTATACTGTAGTGCTATAGATAAATGTAAAGACTTTCACCTCCCTGGTTTTTTGGCCAAAACCTATCACCGTAAAGCTAATTCACTTACAGAATGTTTACCAAACCCATCAACTATATCTAGATAGTTTCAGTTCCTGATTTATCACAGATGAACTGGTTACAGAGGATTTTAATGCAGTTATAATCTCTAAGAACATGGATATGTGAGTCCTTTATAAAACAGCTCAAGGCTGCCTGAGAAATTAGTCTACCATGGAAAAAGGAAGAAGTTTGCACATAATCTACAATTTTTTCCATCCATTATAGAGGCTATAAAATACATTACCAAAGTATCCAAATATACATTTTCTTGTAGTAACATCTTTATAGAAATAATGGGGATTACACTGGTAAATCAATTATGTATTGTAAAGATAAGTCCACACAGTGAATGCCACATATATATATATATATACACACATCCAATTCCTTTATAAGCACTTTTATAACCTCTGCAGTGTATGTGTGAATATAGTGCATAACGACGTTTTTTTTCAATGGAGGACATTAACTGTGTTTATTGCATTAAGTGCTTCTGAAAAGACTCCTGGAGTGCTCATGACTGCAGGGTATGTCCTCTGTTATTTCTTTAAATGAAAGCAATCCACCAATTTGTAGGTGATTCAAAACTGCAGCAGAGGGCTACTGTACTGCACACAGACATTCTTGGTTAACATTAGTTTGTGTCGTCACAATAATTTGGCATACTGAAAAGCAAAACACATCTGAACAGAGACAATGTGGTCTTAAACCACAGGCACTTTTTCTGCTCTAGATGAATGATACACTCTTCTCTGCTCCAACAGCTGAAACAAATCTTTCTGTGTAGCCTCCTATTTCATTTTGCATCTAGTAAATGCATGCAGGCATTTTATAGTAGAGATCTTTGAGTTTTAACATAATTAAAACTTAATTAGCTTGCTTGCATAAGAAGAAGTACACATTCAGCCAATAAACTCTCTTAGGTGTTCAGTCACTTGCTCGATAGGCTGCTTTTGCCTAGCAAACCTGAATTTGTCTCTGTATTTGCTATTAGACATGAGACCAGGAAAAGAAAAAAAAAGAATAAAAAATATTTGAGCCTTGAGGAGAAAAGGAAGGTGGAACACTGCATCCAAAAGAGTTCCTGAACTGAAACACAAGTCAAATCACTACAGCCCTTTGAAGAGAATCACATGCTACGGCCCCAAAAGGTGAACATGTTAGGGAATGAAACTTGGGTTTTAAATACTTTAGAAAGAAACACATCTGGAAACTGCACTAATGGTTTTCTCTATATTACAGTGTTGCCTGATAGGATAGGCAAATCCTGCTGTTTCTACTGCTGCACAGTGAAAGAGAATAGCAACCTGTCTTTGTCTTGAGACAGAACATAAGCTGCTTCTCCCCTTTCATACACTTGCTCCATGATCAAAACCAAAGAGACCTGGCAAAGCTACTGCCCTAAACATTTGGTAAGCCCCTTGGTATACTGCATTATTACTATCTGTTCGGTACTCTAGAATGCCCCAGAAGTACAGTAACTCTTTTAAGCCTATATCATTTGAGGGTAAAACTTTTCTAATTTGTTCTGTTATGTGATTTCTCAAAAATTCTTCACTGTTGTGCTACCTGAATTCTTTGCAGTAGAATGCAGTTTAAACACTCGATTCATGGAACTCATGAGTTTAGACAATTGTGAGACTTACTAATTTAGTTTCCAATTTAAGCTGTAAATTGTTTACATTACAAGGAACAAAATCTGAGAGGTGTCACTGATACTTGAAGCATAAATGAAAAGCAATGACAGAAAGTAATAGACTTCTGCAGTGACTGAGATAGGAATAGACTTCTGTCAGTAGGACTTTTTTCTATAAAAGCAGTGAATACTGGGAAGATCATAAAGGATGAGGTAAATATATTTCATGAATTAACATAGCCTTGGAAAGGGTGAGATGAAACAAAAGTGAAGTTGAAAGCCTTCCCACCTTCAATGCCAATTGAAGTATTGGTAGTCAAGGAGTGAAATGAAAGATTGAGATATTATTTCATTAGGTGGTTTTATTTATTTTCTTTTGGGTAAGTTTAATTTAAGGAGACATATAAATCAGTCAACAATATCTAAAACCTCCAAAATCTCAGGAGACAATGTGAATGGGAAAGACACAGGACTGACTTTGGAGAATTTGATCATAAAAATGGTGAAATTATTTAGATAAGGTAACTTTTATATAAGAGTTGCCCTATACAAGAATACCTAATGTATTAATCTCTCTTATTCTCCCATCAGGTGAAAGAAGACTGTTATGGTACCTTAACCATCAAAGAAAGTATATATGTATATATACATCAGCCTGTGGTTTGAGATCTTCTGTCACTTCTATGTCTTCAGCATAAAGAAACCCAGTATCATGTCCTCTGCTTTGGTGTAGTAATTTCTGGTAGATACTATTCATTTTTTAGCAGTTCTGTCCAATCATTCAGAAGCCTGAAAAAGAAAGGAGTAGCTTACAAAACTAAGTGAGTATGAGTAGATATTAGTGGCTTCAAGAAGTGATTTTAGCAGTGATGACATAGATGACATAGGTCATGAGGGATCTAAAAGAGCAAAGGGTTTTAAAGAAGTAAGCAGGTTTTTTCAGTAAGAGTTTCAGACAAGTACAACAAACTTCAGAAAACTTAGTATATCTTGCACCAAAAAAAAAAAAAAAAAAAGAAATTGTCCTGAGAACAAATTGCCTAAAAGATAGAAACCAAAGATATGAAAAGATGAGCAATTTGGTCAGTTCACAAGTTAAAAGTGGCCTACCAGCTGTCCGTACTAGGCCTGTACAATTGCTGGCTGCTGTGGAGTATTTGTAATAACATGGAACAAAATCTCCAAGTGCTTTGAAAGTTAGGCTGTGCCAATACGACTGTGATGATTTTTAGTAAAACAAGTAAAGGAAGGGTTTATGAAAACTAAACTTCCCTATTCATGAGTATAAGGCAGCATACCTTAGAAAGTATATTTTGAATTACCAAGTGTAATTTAAATGTAGAGCTTAGGGGAAGGCAGATATAGAAAGAGATAATCAATGAATTAAAAACCAAAATGTTTACATATACATAAAAAATGTGGTTGAAAATGATGCTAGGTATATCATAGTGATATTCTGTAAGCCAACAGTACAGCTTCACCTTCCACGCGAATGATTTCTGATCACCCTGCCCATAAATTACATAAAAGCTGAAAAGTTCACAGAAAAATGACAAAAAGAATAAGCACAAAAAGGATTCATGGAAAGTACTTTGAAAAGATGAATAGCAGGTAACGTCACAAAGGCACAGGTAAAACATGCTTCTATTCATATGCTTTCAGAGAATAACAAGATTTCGTCTAAAATGAAATGTTTTTTATGCTGAACTTTCCATAAATTGAGATATTTTTCTATTCTTAATCGAAAGGGTTAGAAAGGTTCCTCATTATGCAGGTTATGACATTATTTTCTGGCTACAACATTTTCTGAAGCAGTGACACAAACCACCATCACAGACAAGCTCCAGAGTACTGGAAGCCAGAAGGATAGCACAGGAAAAAAATAAAAATATGGTATTAATTCTATTTTACTTTCTGCTGAAGTTTATTAGAATATAGTTTAATAAGTCTACTTGATGAGTTTTTGCTGGCACATTAAGATTTCATAGATCTAGACCATGTCATTTTAATAAACTTCCTTCAAGTTGCTCTTAATTTCCAGATACTGTTCATATTTTCCTCCTTTTAATTCCTGTATTTTCTTGCATACTTATGTGAATTCCTTTCAGAATAATCAAAACTTCCAATAGAGCTTGATAAATGTGGTTATTTTCTAATAGAACTCACTGTATACTTGTGTTTCTATATGTATTCTAAGTTGTCCATTGTTACCATTCATGAATAAAAATTTTATTTCAATAAAAGACACAGAGAGACAGAGGGAGAATACCAGGAAGAGAGAAAGGAGAGAAAGGAAAAAATGAAAGAAAAGAAGAAGAGAGGGAGAATTATTCTAAAAAAAATTTTATTAGAATCATAGAATGGTTTGGGTTGGAAGGGACCTTAAAGATTATCCAGTTCCAACACCAATGCCACAGCCAGGGACACCTTCCATTGGACTGGGTTGCTCAAAACCCCTTTCAAGCTGGCACTAAACAATTCCAGGGATGGGGTAGTCACAGCTACTCTGGATAACCTGTTCCAGTGTCTCACCATCCTCACAGTGAAGAATTTTTTCTAATATCTAATCTAAATCTCCCTTATTTCAGTTTAAATCAATTCCTCCTTGTCCTGTCACTACTTGCTCTTATAAAAAGTCCCAATCAAACTAATTAATCCTACCAAATGGAAATATTGATATATTGATAATAAATCCTGCTATATTAATAATAAATCCCATCAAATGGCACTTTCATGATTTTTACCAGGCAATTCTCTAAACTACTCTCTTTGTCCCTTTTAACATGTCGGCTTTTTTATTCTGTTAAAATATATTCCTGATTTTGTGCTTTTCTTTTCCAGTGATTCCACACTGAGACCTATTTGTTGGGTCACAATACCTTCTTTTTTTTTTTTTAATATTTAGATAATCACAGTTACAAATGAATATTCCCTTACTAGAACATACCAAAATAGTTTTTCTGGATAAGAGCTTCCAATGTTGTTTGTTGCTATGTTCCCATATTTTTCTATTACTTTGTACAGATTACTGCCAAGCAGTAGCAGCCTTCTTAATTCTGTTTATGCTTTTCTTATTGCTGCATCCTTTGTATTATTTACTTCATAAAATCAGTTTTTTAATTTATAGCATGTATGACAAATTCTTCCTGTTCCCTTCCTAGAGGCTTTTATTACTCCAAGAAATGTCAGGGTATTTCAAAGATGGTGGCACACACAGATTTTTTGGCATGACTAAAGGCACAGTGGAGATAAGCTGAACAACAGTAAAAATTTAGTAGTTAAAGAGAATTGGAGTATTCATGCTGCTCATTCATGTTTTTGTGTGCAATCACAACAGCCAGCATGGGATTGCAATAATCAGAACATGCAGAGTTTTACTCTGAAAGACATATTACTCGCAATTATTTTTACAGTTCTTGAAGTCTGTATAAAACAATTTAAATATATTACTTCAGGACTGCACACTGTTGATTAGCATACATAGACAATGATACTTTATTTTCCAGAAACTAATTTCAGACAAGATATACAGTGGTTGTGTCTCCTATAATGCCTGCACTTTAGCATTGAATCCAGTCTAGCATATTGTCTCTACCAGTAGCTGGTGGGTATGTTTTACTCCAGAATGTCTTTTTTCATTATAACAGAAATTCCTTTCTGCTGTTAGGCAGTGTATGTCCCTTGACCACACTGTAGTCCTTGAAACACTATTATCAAATTAGTATTGATCATCACAGCAATTCATCACTGAGTTAGTGGGGATTTTCCCACACACTTCAAGAAAACTTGGATCAAACCTTTAAGGAACCCATCTTAATTATTACCAGAAGCAGTTTCCATTATTACTTATCAGACTTCGTTACACTGGGCTCCATTTTGACTTCTTTAAGAAAAACAAACCAAACCAAAGCAAACCAAAACAAAAATTCAACTGCTTTCCTCTGTTTCTTTGAAGCAAAGTGTCATCAGGAAGACTGCAAACTGTTACTGCAAGCACAAAAGGAATGTATGACTAATTCTTTCCTGAAAGAACACACTTCATATACCATTACAGCCTTCTGTCTTTTCCTGAGAAATATAAATACAAAATATTTTTCATTATTCACCTTTCTACTTACCATGAAGATATAAACATAGCATTATTGATTTTTACAGTAGCTATTTGTAGTGTTTGTCTCTTGCTGCTACTGTCCTTTCTTTCCTCATTTATTTCTGAGAGCTATAATTCCCCTTACTGGAATTGAAGGAACAGAGTAATTTCAAGAGATGAAAAGGAGCTTATTGAGCAAGTAAGTGCTATAAAAGGCAATGTGTTCATAAAAATATTCTCACATTTTCAATATTATGCAACTTATTAACTGTAATAAAATTACCTGTGACAGGTAGCATTTTTATATATCTTTTTTGGAGTTTACTTGTACCTTTTAATAGAAAAAACAATAGTTATACAGGTGAAAATGCATTGTATTGGATCTATTTTTATGACTTAATAAATCCATAGAGAGAGGCAAAGTCCAGTGAGGTCAGTGTATTGATATATATATCACATATATACAGTACTTTAAGAGTGATTAACAGAAGCCAGTTGCTTTAACCACCTTAAATTTGAGTGTTTTAGAGATTTTTTCAAATCCTCTTCACTATTATTCACATAGATTTCAGAAAACTTGGAAGAAAATAAAAAAAATAAAGTAAAAGGTATGCAAAATACTATCTATTAGACTATGCTTTTTAATTAAAACATTCAGACGTTTTCCTTTGCATTTTCTTTTAAAATTGCAGCACTTTAGATTTTACTGGTTTTGCCATCAGGGCAAACATCCATTCAGGGCCTACATATGCCTAAAGAATACAAGACTAGGTAAGAAGAGATTTAGGACTACTTACTTAAGAACTTTCCAGCACCCACTCCCTCCATGAAAGTCAAACTGCTTTAGCCCTATCTCAGGAAATAAAGAAATTACAATCTCTTTGATATCTGAAGCACAATAGAATACAGCTGGTTGTACTGTATAAACAGAAAATTGAAATATTTTCCGTCATTTAGAGTGGTTTCAGGACAATGTCCCTGTTTTCCTTTTTTTCCCCTTGCATTCTGTTATTCTGGAATAACCAAATTCACTAGATAAATATCAACACTCTTCAAAACAAATTTGCAATGTCCTCATGTGAGCTTTGATTTGCGATGTTGACTTACTTACACTGGATGAGGTGGCCCATTATAATTCTTAGAGCTTGTCTCACCACTACAGTCAATAAAGCTATTATGTAAAAAGGGCAAAATGCCACTCTTATTTGTTATATATGATCCTAGCATTTTTCCCTGCGTGTCATATTTGTCTACTTCACTGTCAAAACATGTTTTCACTACTAAAGCAGTAAAAACTAAGGGAGTGTCGGCCAGATTACAGTCTCACATTTTATCAGCAAAATTGTCACATTTTAGCGACAATGACAGCATAAGTCATTGAAGGTTTTGATTTATAGAAGAGTGTTTAATAAAAGGTTAATCGATAGTGTTTTGAAGTAGAGAGATTCATTATAATATCCTGTTATACAACTGTAAAACTCTTTCAAACTTTTGTTAAATGGGTCTGATGAAAAGCCCATTGGAAGCCATTTGAAAAGATTTTCCATTCCAAGGGCTAGATTCAGTACCAGGAAAATGTTGGTAACTGTAGTGGGCTAAACTTTTCTTTTCCACTTCAGCAATTAAGCCATAATGAGCAGCTTGAAGTACTGAAATTGTACCAATTCTTCATGTAAATGAGTCAGTGTTTAATTGAGAGCACTGTGCTGTTCTTTTGGTGTTTTCGTGTGAAATAATCATCTGTGCTTATAGAAAATGCATAAGTACTAATTTATAAATAATGCCTAATGCAAACCTATTCTCTTGTACTGAAAGCAATATTTGCTATTAACCTGAATTAGGCCAAGAATGAATGTATACTAAAAAGGCTGTTGATATTCTAAATATTTTCAGATTTTTATCTCCTAATTATATGATTTTTAATAGATACAAATACTTTCCATTTGAGAATAATGGCATAGCTGTTCCTAAAATGATTTGCTAATTATATTTTTAAATTTTAAAATGAAAAAGACTATAATTTTAAAAAATATTCAGTGTTTTATTTTATGCTCAAAGTATTTTTTATTTTATACTCCAAATATTTATACTTTTGTAAGTTTATGAAATGTTTCTTGTCTATTTTCCCTTTCACTTCAGAGCTGCTTTTAGAGACTGACTGTTAGAGTTGCAAGATTTAACTGATATTCTCATTGCTGAAAGAGATTTGTGATTTAGGAGTCAAAAGTCTTATGGCTGACTTTCAACATCTACATCTTCAGAATAACCATGTAATATGATGTGATATTGCTTCTTCCACTGTCTATGGTTGCTAGGCATTCCTACTATATCTGTTACTTTACACCTTGCTAAGTTTTCCTTCACTGTCAACAGTAGTTATCTATTTCCGTACACTGACTCAGTACTTATATGTTTTTTTATGTGTGTAGGATTTAGAGAAGCCTAGATATCTCTTCTAAAATACAGCAAATATTTTAATTACTGTACTCATGGAGTCCTTACAAATAAACGGGATGTTAAAATCGGATTGTCCTCTGATCTTAATTTCAAAGTATCTTATTCCCATTTTATTGGTGAGGCACTTTAACCACAGTGGAATCTAGTGGCTTTAGCACCTTCATCAAATGCTATTCGTATTAAAAATATTTTCTTTTTTCAGAAGCCTGTGTTCTATTTTATCGGAGCAAACTTCAGCTTGCTCAGAGCTCAGCTGGGAGGTATTCTGTGGGAAGTTTCCATGGATGATAAAGAAGCTAGTGAGTGCTGGGAGCTTTTCAAGAATGCACTCCTGGAGGCACTGAAAAGGAAGAGGTTCTCAACAATTTTTTCACCTGTCTTTACAAGCACTGTTGGACCTCAGGCCTTAGGAAGAAAAATCTAGCTTGATGCAAACACAGACCCACAGCCCATGAAGGAAGAGTTGGTATGTGAAATATTATAGGAGCTTCACCCCTACAAATCAATAGGCCTTGACAATATCCACCTGAGGGTGTTAAGAGAACTGGGTGGCATTGTTGTGAGGCCAGTCTCCATAAGCTTTGAGAAGTCCTGGAAACAAGAAAATCCCAGAAGAGTGGAAGAAGGCTACATCAGCCCCATCTGCAAGAAGGGCTTAAAGGAAAATTCAAGAAATTATAGGCCCATCAGTCTTACCTCAGTCCCAGGGAAAGTTATTAAGTGAATCCTCCTAGGGTTTCACTAGTCCTCCTATTACAAGTCAAATCAAGCACATGATTAGGAAAAGCCAGCACTGGTTCACCAAGGGTAAATCATGCTTGACAAACATGATTGCCTTCTACAACAAAGTATCTTCCTCCATTGATGTGGGGGGAGCAGTAGACATTGTTTATCTGGATTTCTCCAAGGCTTTTTATATGGTTTCCCACAGCCTCTCTCTAGAGAAACTTATGTGTTATGCTCTAGACAAGTGATTTGTGCAGTGGGTGGGGAACTGGCTGACTGGCTGCACCCAGAAAGTGGTGACTAATAGCTCCTTTTCAAACTGGTCACTTGTCAACAGTGACATTCCCCAGATGCCCTGATGGAATTTGATGATAGTATCAAACTGAGTGGGGAAGTGAACACTTTGGAAGGTAGAGTCAACCTGCTGGAAGAGCAGGATAGGCTGAAAGAGTGGCCTAATGAGAACCTTATGAAGTTCAACAAGCACCAATACAAGGTCTTGCACCTGGCAAAACACAATCCAGGAGTGCAGCACAGGCTGGGATGAACCCAGCTGGGGAGCAGCTCTGCAGAAAAAGAGATTCTAACTGAACACAAGAGGAAAATTTTTCACACTGAGAGCAATCAGCCATTGAAATAATCTCCCCAGGAAAGTGGTGGATTCCCCAACTTCGTGCACTTTTTAAGATTCAGCTGGACAAGGTTCTGGGTCATCTTGTCCAGACCATGTTTTTGCCAAAAAGATGGGAAGAGATGATCCTTGAGGTCTCTTCCAACCTAGTATTCTATGATTCTATTAAGCAGAAACTTAGTAGAAGTTAGAAAATACATTTGATACGCTATGTTGCAAACTTTTTCTTAAATCGTTCTTTAATTTTTTTTAAGATTGAATTATACTGGCTTATACATAAATCGTATAGTACCATTTTATGAGTTTTAATTACATTTTAATATTTCTGAGTATTTGCTTCCTATTACACTGGACTTCCTCCTATTTAAGATTGTTATTGGTATTTCTGTGTTTTTATCCATTAAATACAAAACAGAAAAAATTATAAACTCTTTTTCTTGAAAAGTTTTAGAATCTTTAAATATGAAATATACTCAGGAAAATGAAAACCTTTATTCTTTACCAATGGAGAGTGTCTATCATTGAGAATAAAAAGATGACATGCACACTACAAATTTCAACCTTCTGGGAACTTAGAGTAGACAAGAGCATGTTACTGTCTCCTTCTGTGAAAAGGTGGCACAGATTCAGAAATCTATTAAATTTATCTTCCAAAAACTAATACCTTTTTTGTATCTCAGATTACTGTTACAGGGCTTTTTCATATGCTAACATATTTCAACATATATCTCAAGCAGTCTTAATCACATATTACCTGGAGCCTGTCTGTGTTATTGGTCCATTTGTAACCCATTGTAACTACAACTGGGTTTTTTCCTCTCCAGATAGTGATTAAATGTCAATAAATTTGGAGCATCTTCTCTAACAATGTGATCTTACAAGAGCCATGGGATAGGAGGTATGTGAAAATAATTCAATTACAATGACGTACCTAATTTTTTTTCAGAATGTATTTCAAGCAACAGTGGAAGAAGGAATGAGAGAAGCTTTAAAACGTGTGTCTCATTGAAAGAAATTCCACTGAAGAGAGTGATTTCAAAACTGTAAGACGAGACTATTTCCTTCTAGTCTTCTGTGTGATCTTCTGAGTCGTGACCTAGGCCATACAAGACTTGGGCCAAAACACAACATATAGCAAGTGATCACACCATTTTTCTTGGACTGTGATAGCCATCTAACTCAGTGTAAGTGCTTCCAGAGGAAGATTCACAGAGGCAGTCCAAGATATAATCTTGTTGTAAACACAATAAACAAAATTAGAAGGGAGCATTCTGATTAAACTCCTCTCAGCTCTTTTCTCCATTCTGATATAATTCAGCTTCCCTGCACTATAGAAGATACTGCAGTGTCTTCTTGAACCTAGAGGGCAGGGGGGCCCAAGACTCTTGGTTGATATTCAAGGATCACCTGCTACAAGCTCAGGAGTGTTGCATCCCAACCAGAAGGAAGTGCAGCAGGAGGGCCAGGAGACCTCCTTGGATGGATAAGGAGCTGCTGAGGAAAATTCAAATGAAAAAAAGAGTCAGATAAAAAGTGGAAGCAAGGACAGGCGGCCTGGGAAGAGTAGAGAGAAGCTGTTGTCTGGGAAGCTAGGGCCCAGGTTAGGAAAGCTAAGGCACAGTTTGAATTAAACTTGGCTAGGGATGTTAAGGATAACAGGAAAGGATTCTACAGGTACATAGCAAATAAAAAACAGGCTAGGGAGAATGTAGGCCCCCTCAGGAAGCTCTCGGGAGAAGTAGCTACACAGGATTTGGATAAGGCTGAGGTTCTGAATGACTTCTTTGCCTCAGTCTTCACTGGCAAAGGCTCTGACCACACCACCCAAGTCTTGGAAGGCAGACGCAGGGACTGTGAGAATGAAGACCTTGTGCCCACTGTAGGAGAGGATCTGGTTCGAGACCATCTTAAAAATCTGAACATGCACAAGTCCATGGGTCCTGATGAGATCCATCCATGGGTCCTGAAGGAGCTGGCAAATGAAGTTGCTAAGCCGCTGGCCATCATATTTGAGAAATCATGGCAGTCAGGTGAAGTTCCCAATGACAGGAAAAAGGGAAATATAACCCCCATTTTCAAGAAAGGGAAAATGGATGACCCAGGGAATTACAGACCAGTCAGTCTCACCTCTGTGCCTGGCAAAATTTTGGAGCAGATTCTCCTGGAAGGCATGCTAAGGCACATGAAAAACAACAAGGTGCTTGGTGACAGCCAGCATGGCTTCACTAAGGGGAAATCCTGCCTGACCAATTTGGTGGCCTTCTATGATGGGGCTACAGAACTGATGAACAGGGGTAGAGCAGTTGATGTCATCTACCTGGACTTGTGCAAAGCGTTTGACACTGTCCCACATGACATCCTTGTCTCTAAACTGGAGAGACATCAATTTGATGGATGGACCAATCGATGGATAAAGAACTGGCTGGATGGCTACACACAAAGAGTTGTGGTCAATGTCTCAATGTCCGGCTGGAGACCAGTAACCAGTGGTGTCCCTCAGGGATCGGTGTTGGGACCGGTCTTATTTAACATCTTTGTTGTTGACATGGACAGTGGGATTGAGTGTGCCCTCAGCAAGTTTGCCGATGACACCAAGCTGTGTGGTTCAGTTGATACGCTGGAGGGAAGGAATGCCATCCAGGGGGACCTTGACACACTTGTGAGGTGGGCTCATGCCACCCTCATGAAGTTTAACCATGACAAGTGCAAGGTCCTACACCTGGGTCAGAGCAATCCCAGGCACAGCTACAGGTTGGGCAAATAAAAGATTCAGAGCAGCCCTGCAGAGAAGGACTTGGGGGTGCTGGTTGATGAGAAAATGAACAAGAGCCAGCAGTGTGCGCTCACAGCCCATAAAGCCAACCGTATCCTGGGCTGCATCAAAAGGAGCGTGACCAGCAGGTCGAAGGAGGTGATCTTGCCCCTTTACTCTGCTCTTGTGAGGCCTCACCTGGAGTATTGTGTGCAGTTCTGGTGTCCTCAACATAAAAAGGACATGGAACTGCTGGAACAAGTCCAGAGAAGGGCCACGAGGATGATCAGGGGACTGGAGCACCTCCTGTATGAAGATAGGCTGAGAAAGTTGGGGCTGTTCAGCCTGGAGAAGAGAAGGTTGCATGGAGACCTCATAGCAGCCTTCCAGTTTCTGAAGGGGGCCTTTAAGGATGCTGGGGAGGGACTCTTCATTAGGGAGTGCAGCAGTAGAACAAGGGGCAACAGGTTAAAACTTAAACAGGGGAAGTTTAGATTGGATATAAGGAGGAAATTCTTTCCTGTGAGGGTGGTGAGGCACTGGAATGGGTTGCCCAGGGAGGTTGTGAATGCTCCATCCCTGGCAGTGTTCAAGACCAGGTTGGACAGAGCCTTGGGTGATGTCGTTTAGTATGAGGTGTCCCTGCCCATGGCAGGGGGGTTGGAACTAGATGATCTTAAGGTCCTTTCTAACTGTAACTATTCTATGATTCTATGGTTCTGTGATTCTATGACTCTATGATTCTGTGAACATTGCATTTAATGTTCCCTTCTCCTTCTAGCTGCTGCAACCAAACAAAACAAAAGATCTATTAACAGATTTAACTCCTAAAACCTGTCTTGGGTCAGTCAACATGTGAAAGGAGACTTCTGTATTCTTGTTAACACACTATATCGGAAATCATAATTCTAATACTCTGAAATCATAATATTGGCCATAAAGCCCAGAGGAATTTTTAGCACCTCTTGCAGATGACCCAAGTTTCCTGATATGTTAAAAATTTAGTGTTAATTGTGCGAAAATGTCTATTTCCTGCAATTTTTCTGTTCTGCTCAGAGCTCTAGTTGTCTTCCTATAACTTCTCACATATACTTAACCTTTGCTACTCTATCATCTCCAGCAGTTTGTCACAGTCCCCTGTTCTTCTGATCCTCTTACACTGCTCTCTCCTGACTATTTTTCTTCTTTAACTATCTTAAGCTTTTCAGCCGGAGTGCATAAAGAGCACTAATTTATGTAAGTAACATTATCATATCAAACTATACTGAATACAGTTGACTGCTAACTAACATTGTTCTCAAAAGGAAAACCACAGAAAAAATAAGATTATATTTTTTTTTATATAAGCAGAACAAGTTTGCTTTTGCAGAATGATTTTCTTTTTCTGTAAATCAGTATGAAAGTGGGGAATAAAACAAGGCAATTTTTACCAAAGTACTGTATGAAATAGGTAGTTTATTAACTTTGATCTCATCCATAATAAGCTTACGTCAATATAACTAAGAACCAACACTAGCATACTACTGAGCTTGAAACAATAAGGTCCTTTTTTAGCAACGTAAAAATATATGTAGAATATATCCCTGCCAACTGTTAAGTTTTATTGTGAGCTTGCAATACCGAGCTTTCATTGAACAAAAGGTCCTAGCTTTTATTGAATAAAAGGTAGGGTTTCAGTTTTCATGGCAACAACAACAACAAATTCCCTGTGTACCACTGTAGAAAAGCAGCCATGGACAGAAGCCCATAGCAGTAACCATTTTCATCAGCAGCTTTCAAATTCTTTCAAGAACACAGAATCTTAAATATCACAGCACTGACAAATTTCTGCAGAAGTTCTACACAATATCAAGCTAGTTGAAAAAAATTAGAAGGGTCTACAATATAAAGCATGACAACAGATGGATTAATAAAAAATTCTATCATTTCAGTATTAGACTTCATTAAGTGGGCATGGATGCTACTCCTACCCAAGCTCTAATAGCGTGATTTCATCCTAATCGGTCAATTATCTCCTTCCTGACTCAGCTTCTTCCACTTCTAGAATAAATCTCTAAATTCTACTTAGAAAATTGGTGCTTATAATCCATTTTTTATTGATAAGTCAATTATCTGTTCTACTCTCCTGTACAGCTGGGGAGGTTTGGGCATGACTTTTTCCTAAAACTTTAGAATACTTAGAATATTTACCACGTGATCGTACTTTAAATGCCTTCACCATGCTCCCAGATTGTCTCTGTGTAAGAAAGGGGACATAAAGCCATGTATCTCCTATTTGATTATTAGTTTTACTGACATAACAACATTAGGTTAAAATTATGCTGAACATTAATCATAATGTTCAGTATTCATAAACTGAGGTGAATGTAGTTAACCTGAGCTTGACGTTACTATCTGATGCTTGCAAATATGCTTGGTATGGAATTTCCTGTCTGTTGAGGCCTCCTCCACAGTGAAAACTGGCTCTATAATCAAATGGTGATTGCTTAGAAAGGTCATCTAGTGACAACCAATGGCAGAATTTGCAGTCAAACAAGTTCAAATTAAAAGCAGAACGTTGTTAAAAGAATATATCACTGATCCTCCATCTGCTGATGCCTCTTAATCAAACTTTGAACTTTTCTAGTGTGTATGTCTTAGTTAAGCATAAGACACTGAGCTCAGGACAGAAGAAATTGTTTGAAAATGATAAAAAGTGCTTTCATAAATCCAGTGAATGTTTGATCTTCAGACCTTAGGCAATATCAACAGATCTCACAGTATTCATGGATACATAGCTCTGTAAACTTCAGAAAGTCCCTTCCCAATATGAACTAAATTCTGCTCACTTAACTCATAAGAGTGATCCGGTTATTTTCTTTTAAAGTCCTTTTCTATGTACAGTGGACTTACACTTAATTTGTCTACAGCATAACACAGCAAGTGCTGTAACTTCAACACCCAAGCTACTAATTTTCAACAATCATTTTTTCACACATTTTTTTAATGTACTGCCTGTGTATGCACAGTATATTTCAGTGAAAGCTTATCTCTTCAGTTGCATAGACGTATGCCACAAATCCACAATTAAGCTCATCCTGACACGCTGAAGAAACATGACTGGAGAGTTAATTAAAGCCTCTGAAGAAATATTTGGCCAGAATCTCTCCACTTATTCACTTTGCAAGTTCATCAGCTGATCTTACCTTATTAATTCATACTTGCTGCCAACTCTGGTGTTAATTTTCAGCAATACCACAATACCACATTTATCAGAAGCCCAGAAAAGAAAAAGGTAAAGCAATGGCTTACAAATAACCTGTAAAAAAGTTTTTGACACATTGCTTATAGCAATACGTAATGCACATTTTCCCTGCATATTATACTAAGGAACTTATGGTAAGAATACAGCAGATCCTGAAACAGCCAGCCGAGTAACTGTCATGTAAAAAAAAAACAAAACAAACATATTTCTAAGTTAAATAAACTTGGCTAGTTAAACATATTAAATGAAATCCCATAAACAGCTTAAGCAAGCTAAAAGAGGATAAAAGATTTGTTAGGACAATTACTGATAATTATTGATCAACCTATTAAAAAAACCCAAACACCTGTGGCAACCAATGCGCACATAAAAAGCCCAGGGAAGAAACAATATTTATTCTCTTTATTCATTCCATTTAGGTTGCCATCCAGCAGTTGCTCACATTGAATCAGAGGAACACTTTCTTTATCTATAAGTATGCCAAACATCAGGGAAAGAATTGTCACAGAAAAAAAAAATTACTGACGTATTTTGTTTTGCCAACATTAAATGAATTATATTTTTTTCATTTAGTATTTCTAGTCAAACAAGTTATTAAAATTTTGCCTTAAACACAATTCCTCTTGCCACTGACTTTGCACCACCTGAAAATTCCTTGCATGTTATACATGTATCTGTCTGTCTATCTATTTATCTATTTATTTCCACAGCCGTTTGTGTTATCTGTTTCTTTTTCCATGGATTATTAAAACATTTCAGGTTTAGTCCTCTAATGTTCTCAAAAATCAGTCTTTGGAGTACCTCACTCAGGTAGTCATGTTTCTGCAAATCATAGAATCAACTAGGCTGGAAAAAAACTTTAAGATCATCAAGCCCACCCATTAGCTCAGGACTGCCGAGACCACCACTAAACCATGTCACTGAGGCCCTCAGACACACGTTTTTTGACATCATCAGAATCTTAGTCCAGAAGATTTAGAATCATAGAATCGTTAGAATAGTTTGAGTTGGAAAGGACCTTAAGATCATCTAGTTCTAATCCCCCTGGCATGAACATTGCAACAAGCCATGTCAACCAGGACTCCATCAAACCTTGGCCTTGGACACTGCCAGGGATGGAGCATTCACAACTTACTTGAGCAACCCATTCCAGTGCCTCACCCATTCGGTTCCTCATTTCACACAGGCAACTTTGACTTCTCACACATGCAACTAGCTGGTTGTTGAGTAAGAATATAAATCTGATTTTTGTCTTCCTTAATTTTTAAGCTAATGCAGAGATTTTATTTTAATGGTAGTAGCAGACTTGGGATCTAGGTTTCCATTAACAGTGTTCACTAACCTGACTAATCCATGTTTTGGACTTACTTTTTATATTTTTTTCTTAACATAAGAAAGATAAAATGTTAATATTACTTGACTAGTAAATAATATTGGTAAGTTGCACGCATAGAATGTTACCCAGATCATTAATAAATTCTTTGTTTAATTTTATCTCTTTAGTTCTATGCTATTTCATTTTATCCTTCTGGTCTTACAGATTCTACTGAATTTCATATCCCTTTTTTTCAAGCCTTTGCCTCTATAACCATGCAATTAGGCTGGAATTTTTTTTTTTTCTTTGCAACAAAGATACTATCTATCATAGTAATATAAATTTCTAAAATATGCTTATATAGTAAAGCTAAAACTATGAAACACAACATAATAAGAATCACAAAAGTCAAACACACAGGAATATTTGTTACAGATTTATAATATCAAGCATTTTAAGAAAATAGAATGCATTCTGGGGGCCTTGATTATTAATATTTTAATGCCTGGTATTAACAATGTTGCTTTAAAATCTGTTCTGAAATTTGTATAGTACAATAAAGTAGGTACCTTTTAAATCTAAAAAATATGGTTATTTCATATTTTGGATGACATCATCATTTCCAAATAAATAACATTCATAGTGGTCATCATTCATTTTGAAATGTACGTGATGGTATAATATATAGAGAAAACACAGAGAAGTACCTTCATGACCTTCTCTAGACATTGATCCCTTTTTAACTGTTTTAGAACAGAAATTGAAAGTATGAAATATGAATATTAAAACCTCAGGTAGGAGAAATCTGCTGACACAGAGCATGCAGATGACAGTTAAGACATGGTGTGAAGGAGGTCCAAAAGATCTCATCCATGTCCCAGGAAGGAAGAGGTGTCATAAGTGAGCTATTGGTAGAAGAGGCTATTAGAAATTGATCCAGTGTTTCTGGGAAGTGTATCAGTTGACACAGAACTAAGTGTTGCCAGTATAACTGAGGTCTGAATCAGGCAGGAAATATCACTTAAGCCTCTACACAGAATAGACCCTTCCACCTCCCAGACCACATGTAGTCCGTATCAGGATGGATCATCGCTGTAACTGCAGCAAGATAAAGTCTTGGATTTTACTTATGGTAGCTCACAAAATAATTCTCCATTTCATCTTTAATTCTTTTATGAATATTCTATTAAAATTGGATGTACAGTACTCTAAAATAGAGCTCTTATTTTCTTAAAAAAAAAATGATTGCTAGACTAAGATTTTGTAAGTCAAAAAAGATTGCAGCTGAGTTGAAGCCCTTGAAATGAAAGTGAAGAAATGCTAATTCAGCTCTAAGTTTAGCTTCCCTATTTCATATTAGTTTATTAGTGGGTAAAAGGACATAAAGAGTGCAAAATATTTGCTTTTTTTAGACTCACTAGGAGACATTATGCATGCAGAAGACAGCTGGTGTATTGATTTCAAAATTGCAAAAATTTGTTTTAGATGTATTTCATTAAATGTTTAGCTTACACCTAGAGGCAACCATTCACTGATGGGGGAAAACAGCATAAAAAATCTTTTCTCATCAACAATTCATGCAAGCATTATGTCAACTGAAAGTCAAATTATTTCAAATTTTAGGACAATATTAATCTGTGTCCAAATAGTTGTACCTCATGGGCAGTGTAATTCAAATGATTTCTGTACACACTCTCTTCTAAGGACTAATATCCCAACCTGGGCCATATTTTTGATGATCACTGCAATTCTAGCTGGATTGCATCTGTATGAAAAACAAGTATTTTTTCTATAAGACACAACACCTTTGAAAAAAAAGGAAGCATAAAATAATCAGAAGGATTATGTCATGAATTGTGATCATACTGGGGGAAAAACTACTCAGTATTTTACTTAAGTTCCCCCTCCCTCACCGAATATTTCTGATTAAAGTAAATATGATTTGTTTTGTTTCTTTCACAGGGTTACTAAGCAGCTGATACGTATAACTAGGTGTTCAGCTAAAGACCCATAGCCTCTCAGAAACACTGAAACAATGAAATCATGTAGAAAAAGCTTATTATACTTTTCAAGTTTCTTTATTAAATTCAAGGACTGCAGAGGTTAGCTTGGGAAGTTTAGTCAAATACACTAGTTACATATTTGGGGGTTTAGCGGAGAAAAACTAGAGAAAATTAATTTGTTTAAGAAACATGGTACATGTTGACGCGGGAGTCACGGACAACGCAGAGACGATCAATGTGATCAAGCGATTGCCAAATTTATTACAAAGCCTTAACTCCTTATATACTATTTCTTACATGCACTTACAGTGATTTGGCATATTATGATTGGATACATGTCTTGAAGACCCTTAGTGACTAACATATAATTGGTTAAGCACAGGTGTGAGAACTCGACCTCAAAAGCTTGCCAACAGTCCACAGTTCTCATTAACTCAGTGAATTCCAGCTTCTTATCTTGCTTGCTTAAGCTTCTTCGGGCCTCTCATGGACCTTGCTGTATCTTTCAGGATTATTCAGAGTTTATGTACTAATTATGCATTCTCCCCTGAGAACACTGTCTCCACAGGTACATATGGCAAAACTTTGCTTATTATAAATTTGCAAAGGAACCATAAACCTAGAATTTAGCATTACAGATTTGCATAGTTAGCCACTTAGACACACTTCGATATTTAGACACTTTAGACACATACAAATTCAAGCTGATGACTATTGATATGTCAATTTTGGTAGTCAACTGTGCAAGTTCTTCCTCTGCTCACTGAAGAACATGAAACAAAAGAAAGTCAATTTAAAGACTACAGTATTGTAGAATAGAAATATAAACAACGGTTTTACAATATGTATCAAAAATTGATCATGTGCAGTAACATCCCTCTGTAAATTTTGATCCATGATAATAGAATTACATGATAGTAAAATGAGCACTTGTATTTGGAGGAAAAAAAATCCTAATTAATTCTTTGATTCAGCATAATAACATTTTTAGAGAGAATCTAAAAATAGTTTGCTGAAGCCATCCCTGATTTCTTAAAGCAATATGTTTCTGAACAGTGTTTGAGATGCAGCATATTGACTGCACTACGAAATTCTTGGTTGAAGAAAAGGGTAACAGAAACAAACGAGACAGTGTGTGCCAACTGAATATGTGTCATCTTTTAGTAGCTGATCTGGAGCTGGCTAACCTCAGAAAGCAGTCAGCATGCAAAGTAGATCAGACAATTTTGCAGCGCAGATTGGTTTCTGATTACCTGTAGGCTCAATTCATGTAATTATTCAATATAAATATATAAATATTTAGCTGTCTAATGTGAATTAATGTGCAGAGGCACATCTCTTCAACTAATTCTGGGCATTAACGTTATTAATGTATATATGTTGACTTGCTTCTTCTCAGTCAATAAGACAGAACATTGGAACCCTCCTAGCTCTCATTGGAAGCTTCCTAGCTCAGCTGTAAAAAAAAAAAATAAAAATAAATAAATAAAGGAAATCCTAGTTCCTCACTAGTCTAAATTAGAAAAGAAAACTTTCAGTGACTCTTAATAATTTATTGATATTTCACAATGCTTTGACCTTAGAAGAGAAGCGCATGATATTATAGTAATCCTATGATCAAATGTTTGACTCTAAGCTTTGCTTTCCAATTTACAGGTATAATTGTAATGAATTTTGGAAAGATACACTGTCAGAATAAAACCATCATGCCTAAGACTGTAATTTTTTGTCAAGCCTCTACAATATGCTTATTGAAGCCAAAAAAGATGACTGAAACCTGTGTAGAAATGCCCAAGCTAGCTTTAAAATAGCAGAATGAGGCTAATAACAGTAAACAAGACAAGAGGCTGAAGCTCAGCATGAGCTATAAAACAGACCTAGGAAAAATCATCAATACTTAGGAAATTAGTCTGCCATAAAATTGGTAGTATTAAAGCTACACTTCTACTGATAACTGATTTTCCATATTTTTTACTAAAGTATAAACACGCAAATAAGAGTATATTCTCTGTATTCTTGTACACCTATTTAGAATTGGGTGTAGAGTTGATTAAAGTTGAATCACCGATTTTTTTTTCCTGTTCTGCTGTTCTCTGATTACAAACATTGGGATATTTGTAAGACCTAAATGATTAACGTTATTTCTGTAATATAAAATTGTATGAGAAAGCTAACAATTACTGTTACTTTGTACTGTTGTGATATGGGATATGTCACAGATATGCGGCTTATGGATATACGTCTTGTGGATATGGGCTTCTGCAGAGCCTTTGACTGTGAAAGCAAAGATTATATATCCTTATTTGAGGCAAGCTGAGAAAAGCAAAAGGGAATTTGCCCTGGGTTCAGCAATAGGAGTCATTTTTCTCTTTCTTAGTAGCTGGCGTAGTGCTGTGTTTTTGACTCTCAGCCTGAGAACAATGCTGATAACACTGATGTTTTTAGTTGCTGCTAAGTAATGGTTACTCTGACTAAGGACTTTCAGAGTCTCATGCTGTGCCAGGGAGGAGGGGAAGCCTGGAGGAAGCAGAGACAGGACACCTGACCCAAACTAGCCAAAGGAATATTCCATACCACAGCACATCATGCCCAGTATATAAACTGGGGGCAGTCACCCGGAAGGGCTAGATCACTGTTTTGGTTGAGCTGGGTATCAGTCGGTGGGTTGTATTCTCTTCCCTCGCTATTTCACTTATCATTATTATTATTGGTGGTAGCAGTAGTGGTTTTGTGTTATACCTTAGTTACTGGACTGTTCTTATCTCAACCCATGGGAGTTACATTCTTTCGATTCTCCTGCCATCCCTCCGGGAGCAAGGGGATGAAGGGGGGGGGGGGTGAGTGAGCGGCTGCATGGCTCTGGGTTGCCGGCTGGGCTTAAACCATGACAGTATTCTTTTACATGTACTTTTTCCTTTAAAAGCAGAAGATCTAATGTATTTTGCAGTTAAAAAAAAATGCATGTTTTATATTGATTACATGTTTTAGGGAGATATCCATCTTGGAGAGTCACTTTAGAGAGTATCTCAATAAATAGAAAATAACTTAAACACAAACAATTCAGTCTTTGACATTATAAAATGATCTTTTATTATTTTTCAGTTGTGATGAAAGATTGTCACCATAACTTAGAGAGAACAAGCAGATGTTTTTTACAGTACTTACTGCAATGCCGCAGCAGTGAAATCTTAGCTGTGTGAGATCTCACTGTACTGTCCTTTTATGACACCTTAAATGAAAAATAAACTGAGACAGTTGGGTTTGTGTATGAAATATGAAGTATTATGGTATCACTGGAGTGAAGTTTAGTCAAAGTTTTTGCTATTACAGTCGAGTTACTTTATATATCCAAGCACATTCTGAAGATAGACATTGACAACACAAAAAGAGTAGCCCAGATTGGGCACACCTGAGAAGAAACCAGCAAGACAAAACCATTGTTGCTCCATCAGAAAGGTATTGCTCTGAACAAAACAATACGGTTAACGGCTCCTGCCTGCAGAGGTTGAAGCTTTTCCAGTGTATTCTTTGCCTTAACAGTATCTTTCCTGTAGAAACACACTTGCCAGCCGAAGCAAATGACAGAAATGTATAGGCCATTTTGCAAATGGTGAAAACAATAGCCTAAACTGTGAAATACTGGCAGGAGGCATATAACCGTGAGGAGTGGTGAGATGGGAATGTCCAAAACTGAACTTCTGAACTGCCTGCTATTTGCTATGTGCAACTGGTACATGGAAGTTGTAAGTTTTTATAATACCCTGACTAAGCAAAAGTGGAATGCTTTGAATCCTTCAGTCAACAGACACAAGACTGCACCAACAGTTGCAAGGCTGATCACATGCTGTGCTTCAGCACATAGGCTGTTTAGATTGGAAAAACTGGAGGCTTGGGAGGCCAGAAAGAAGAAGGGATAGAAAACAAAGGTTCCCCAAAAGAAGTAGTCTCAGAAAGGTGGGTGCTGGAAAGAAACAGATGAAGATGCTTAAAGTGAGGTACAACCCTGGAAACCAGGGACATGCATGGAGACAGATGCCAGGGGACAGTCAGGCACTTTGGCCAGTGATGCCCAAAACTGGTAGCTGCAAACAGTGACACAGTAGGAAGCAACATGACTTCCTTGTGAAAATGACCTCTGAAGGGGGCAACTGAACTGACTCCTAGTCCTCATAAACCACAGGCACTGCTGAATGGCAGAATAAGTTGTGCAGAGACCACGTGCAGCCTACTGAACTTGAATTATGCCACAGAGTTGACTGCCTTGGTGTATCTGCAGTGGATGTTGACATTGTAGACAGTGATACTGAAGCATTTCCCTTTCCTGTAAATGTAGTCAAACTCAATTGAAGAATGTCATTTTTATGTGCTAGTATATTATGGAACATAGTTTATCCCATCTGAGTCTGCAGTTTAAGGGTAAATGCAAAAGGGAGATAACTCACTATCATACCCACAGCAGAATATTTCCTCTACATATCCCTGATAGGATTTAAATTCAGTTAATTTACTTTTGCGCAAGCTTTGCCCTTCATTTCATATTCTTTGTGGTATGAATTATTACTGACATTTAAGAACCCCATTTTACAGCTGTGATCAAAATGGAATGCAGGTAAATAAAAAGTGACATTATACATAACACAATATAGAAGGCTATAAAAAAATTCAAATTGTAGTAGCTCAACCATGCTCATATTTAAGGCATTGAAAGTATTAAAAATCCTATGAAATGAGAACTAATGCCTACATGCCTGTGGTAAGGAAGAATAAGAAAGAGAAAATAATTAAGTTATAAAACTTTGGTCTGATCCTGAATAGTGGTCTCTGATCTTGAGTGTTGTATCCCCCCTTAAGTCAGTACGAGGCTATGATTTAATAGAAAATTAAGCAAAAAGTTAAACACAGAAATATTTATGACAGGAATTAATTATAGTATGAAGTAAAAATTTTGTAAAATATCTTTAAATATCATGTCAAACCAAATCCATATAAAATGGAAAAGAACTTGTAGTTTTGATAAGTTTTCTTGGTCTTTCACATCTAACTAAGGCACAACGCAAAATCTGGGCAGCTTGGATGGGACATTGTAGGCAAAGCCTGATATTGTATTGAAAACTAACACAAGTATAACTGGAATTCATTTTGATTTAAACTGGATGATGATTTTAGAACTCCTGTGGATGAAGACACTTTCCCAGTTCATCCTAGATTTAACTCTAAGTTCCAGTACTCCTTGAGTTTGGGTTTGGGGTTCTTTTGGTTTGGAAGGAGGGTAGTTATTTGTTTGAGGATTTTTCCTAATCACTATCTCAGTTACTATTTTTGTGGTTAAGAATCAATTTCTTGGTCATCACAATAACTCAGATCATGAAACATGCTAGTCTTTTCCACTTTACAAATATTGGAATTGAAGAAGAAATATGGACTTAACAGCAAAATTACATAGTCATCTACTAGGTAAAGAGGAATGAAAATTAAGCAGTGAGCCCTGAGTAAGTAATTTTTTAAAAGTATATCAAGAGCTACCAGCAAGTAGATCATTTCCAAAGTGTAAATCAAAGACTCTCACAAATTCTCTCAGAATTTAACTCCGTGAGAGATTTTCACAATAAATTTCATTTGTGCAGTATCAATTGCATTCACACACACTTTATATCATTCATGACTGTTAATCATAGAATCACAGAATCATAGAACCACAGAATCATAGAATCACAGAACGGCTAGGGTTGGAAAGGACCTTAAGATCAACTAATTCTAACACCCCTGTCATAGGCAGGGATGCCTCACACTAGACCACGTTGCTCAAAGCTCTGTCCAATCTGGCCTTGAACACTGCCAGGGATGGAGCATTTACAACTTTTTGGGGCAACCTGTTCCAGTGCCTCACCACCCTCACAGCAGAGAACTTCTTCCTTATATCCAATCTAAACTTCCCCTGTTTAAGTTTTAACCATTATGACTTGTCCTATTGCTACAGTCCCTAACGAAAAGTCCCTCTCCAGCATCCTTGTAGGCCCTCTTCAGACACTGGTGGCTGCTCTGGTCTCCACACAGCCTTCTCTTCTCCAGGCTGAACAGCCACAACTTCCTTAGCCTGTCTTCATATGGGAGGTGATCCAGTCCCCTGATCATCCTTGTTGACCTCTTTTGGACTTACTCCAACAGTTCCATGTCCTTTTTATGTTGAAGACACCAGAACTGCACACAATACTCCAAGAGAGGTCTCACAGGAGCAGAGTAGAGGGGCACGATCATCTCCTTTGACCTGCTGGTCATCCTCCTTTTGATGCAGCCCAGAATACGGTTGGCTTTTGGAGTTGCAAGTGCAGATTGAAGTGGTTCATATTCAGTTTCCCATCAACCAACACCCCCAAGTCCTTCTCTGCAGGGATGCTCTGAATCTCTTCTCCACCCAACCTGTAGCTGTGCGTGGGATTGCCCTGACCCAGGTGTAGGACCTTGCACTTGGCTTGGTTGAACTTCATGAGGTTGGCATTGGCAGACCTCTCAAGTGTGTCAAGGTCCCCCTGGATGGCATTCCTTCCCTCCAGCATGTCAACAGAACCACGCAACTTAGTGTTGTCAGAGAACTTGTGGAGGGTGCACTCAATCCCAACGTCAACAACAAAGATGTTAAACAAAAGTGGTCCTAACACTGACCCGTGAGGGACACCACTCGTTACTGGTCTCCAGCTGGACATTAAGCCATTGACTGCAACTCTTTGTGTGAGGCCATCCAGCCAATTCTTTATCCACTGAGTGGTGCCTCCATCAAATTTATGTCTCTCCAGTTTAGAGACAAGGATGTCATGTGAGACAGTGTTGAACGTTTTGCACAAGTCCAGGTAGATGATATCAACTCCTTCACCCCTATTCATCAGTTCTGTAGCCCCATCATAGAAGGACACCAAAATGGTCAGGCAGTTGAAACATTTAGAAAGTGTTAAGTTTCCTGGAAGTAATTGTTTTATTTTTCAATGCTCAGTAGCACTGAACAAAAGTACTAACCAAAAGTCACACTAGTAAAGTTAGCTTGCCATTTACAGGTAATTTGACCAGTTTTTCTTCCAGAATTTTAAAAGCCCTGAGTGACTTCATTTCCTCTCTTTCTCTTTCTTCCTTTCTCTCTCTCCTTCTTTCTCTCTCTTACACACACACATACATACAAACAAAAACAGTGTCTCAGAGAAATGCTGCTTTCACTTGCTGTTCACACTTCCTTTTTAATTAAAAAAAATATTTTAATAACAATGTACCTTATATGATTTTTTTTTTTTCTATTTTTGCTTATATGCATTCATCACGCTATTCAGTCTTCCTCTTAAATCCTAGATTTTATCGACATCGTTTATGAAATGAGACCAATACTACCTGGGCAATATTACATTCTTTTACTATGCCAGGCATCCTACCAATTCTCATGTCAAAGACTTACAGGTCTATGGTGACCATGGTGAATTCTGAACAAAGACAACTTTTTTTTGTAAGTGAATTACTGGATAATCCAAAAAATAAGAGTGCAAGAAAGACATTATGTACAGATTTAGATGTAAGAGCTATCCTTTACGGCTTTTTCATGTTGTCCTCCCCTGTTACTGAAAGCGGTTACACAGAGCAGAAGCTTATTATGAAAATCAAAGCATGAGAGGATCAGCAGATAGTTGACTGACCCTGACCAATAGGAGTCCTAATTTTCACATGCTGTCATGCAGGTAAACTGAGAATTAAAACTGAAACATGTCACCATCTTACAAACTCTGTCAGCCTCAGCAGAGGCTTAGATGAGAGTGAGAATTTTACTGATGATATCTGCTTAGAAGAAGCTGTGTTGCCTCTAGAAAACCTCATTGTCTTACCTAATCAGAGCTCTGCATACATTGCTCTGATGAGTAAGCTGCCCAAGGACATTGCAATTTATCCATTATTAGGTGCTTTTAAGAGCCTCCTAGACAAACAAAATGTATTCATATTGTAATGGCAGCTGAGACTACCTTCAAAACAAGATGGTTAGGTAGGTTTCTTCCACTTTGACTGTTACTTCTTACTTTATTATAATTTTCATGTGATTTTATATTGATTCTTGTCAACTCTGGAGAGAAAATGTTTGCCTACAGGGAAACTGGCACGTACAGAGATTAAATAATTCAAAGGTCAAGCTGCTACTGAATCTGAGATGGAACTCAAAGAAATGAGTTTTGTACCCAGCCTAGTAGACAATAGTCCACCTCAGAAATCCCAAGTAAAGAAGGCAACAGATTTTTACACCATTTGTTCTGATTCTTCAGTCACTGCAGTATTGTAGAGACACGAAAGCATCACATTTATTAAGTTTAGACATATCCCACTGGGACCCATTTTACTTGCAGTCTTTACTTTTTAACATATATTTATTGATTTCATTGATTAAGGCATCTGTTTTATGTGAAGCCATTATTTGTTCTCGTGGAACACTGTTTAGCAGCTGTCATAGTTCGGACAAGGGGTGACAAGTTAAGAATTAAACTAATAGAGAATAGTATTTTTAACACCTAGCCTGAAACAGCAATATTAATGAATCTCACTTTTAGAAAACTAGTTAGTTATTTTTCATTATTTTGAATCTGATGGCAGTGTGGATTGTTCTGCATTTCGAAAAAAAAATCCTGAAAATGCAAAAGAATATTTTACACAGGGAAAGACTTTTATACAGATTTTTTTCTTTCTATTTTTTCATTAAACAGACTCTTTCCTATCAAAAATTATGGCTCAGTTTTCCAGATAAATTATCCCTGAAAACCATCACATTTCTTCATTAAAATGCTGATCTATGGAAGAAATTTGGAGTTTTCTTTGCATGTTAGTTTAAATTCCACTTCATGAATAAAAGCGGGATATAAGTTTTGACTGATTAACACTTGCTAAAATTAAAAGTGGTCAGGCTGTGATCAAGATCAGGCTCTTTTGCTAGCACCTGTATGCTTGAAAGTACTTAAGAAACTTTGCACATGAAGTCACGTTATTTAAACTACTATGTGCAGTAGCAAGTAAAATGTCTGTTAAAATGTTTTGATTATACTGTGCTGCAGCAACTTTGTTCTCTGCTCAGAAGCTTTTCTATCAATGTGCTGGCTGAAAGAACAGATTTTTTTTTTTTTTTCAGTGATCATTTAGGATTGTTAGAAATTGTTGCTCTGCCACAGAATTACATTGTTTAAGATGAAGCACTGAGTGCTGCATACCATTCTGCATTTTGCAGTGGGAAAATACTGCAGTAAAATTGCAGCAGAAGTATTGCATCTTCCTTTGTGCTACTTCATTGAAGAGATTACAAAACTAGTTTCTTCAATCACTTGTGTAATCTAAATCACTCAGATTTTATATCAGCAAGAAAGATAGGGAAATAAAGCAGTTTGGACAATTTCTTCTAGTTCCAAGCAGGTGCAGCTTTGCTATACCTGCCAGCTGCCCCTCATTTTGCATGTCAAACATAGTATTGAATTTGACACAGAAGAACTGGCAGCAATCTAAACTTCATTTAGTTTAACTGCTTCCAGTTATCCTCTTACTTTCCACTGCTTTGTAATCTTTACTACTGTTGAGGATGTTAAGAGGACATAGGAAAAGAAGGCTCAGTTTTCAGATGTTGATGACCATTTCAAACAGATGGAAGATTCACATGTGACTGTAAGAAAAGTATTTAAAATGTTTTCCTTGCTTAATGGTTAAGATGGAAATTTTTAGGAAAAAATTAGTGTTTCTATGAAATTTCTTAAAGGACCAAGATCTAGCTGTTCTGTGCTAGTGCAGTCATATTTTCCCCATGTAGCTGTGCAGGCTTACAAAACTGGGAAATAAGCTCTGTTTAGTGAGAGCATAGAGGTATTTACACCTCCCAAAGTCACAGAAAGACACTTCAGTGTGTCAGACATCAACTTTGATTCTTCTTGCCTCCTGCCGCAGCTGTCCCTTGTGCTGATACAGGTAATAGTCAAAGTTTCTCAGCTTCCCCTCAGCTTTGAACTCATCAGGAATTACAAATCAAAAGTCACTGTTTCTCATATATTTGCTGCCACTCAGCACTGTACTCCATCTCCCCTCTCTGCTTTTTATTATGATCCTGTTAGCTCTTTTATAACCATCAGGTCTTAAGCAAATAATGTGTGTATTGCAGACTCAAGCATATGCAATTATATTCCCCAGAAAAGACAGTAAATGCCAGATCGTAAGCTTGGGATGAATACAAATATGACCATATTTGCAGGTTTTAGGCTTCAGGATGTATACTGACCAGCCAAGGACATCAATTACATACTGACGAGATCTTCTGGGCAGAGGAGGAAAAGAATAGTTTTCACATCTTTCTCTTCTTTTCTCAGGTTGCCAGTTTGGGAACACTAAAAGACATTTTGGGAATTTGGGTATGGATTAGCGTCCAGTCTTATCTGCTTCAAACATCTCTTACTTTCCAAAAAGCTTTGATCCTTAATTTGATAAGTGGACATCTACAAGTTGGTTGCTGACTGACCAGACCCAGTGTCTCAGAAACTGTATGTGGCTAGTGCCCCCGGTAAGAATCTGATGGAGCAAATATAAAATTGCCCATATGTAAGTAAAGGAATATCAGAATACTCAATGGAATAGCAGAAATACAAATACTACATACTTGCCTGCTGAGGGCCCGGACAGGTATATTTTATAATTCAATAAACTACCTGTGAACAGGTATTGCTCCGACCCAGGTGCAGGACCTTGCACTTGGCATGGTTAAACTTCATGAGGTTGGCATCAGCCCACCTCACAAGCGTGTCAAGGTCCCTCTGGATGGCTTTCCTTCCCTCCAGGGTATCAACTGAACCACACAGCTTGGTGTCATCGGCAAACTTGCTGAGGGCGCACTCAATCCCACTCTCCATGTCAGCGACAAAGATGTTAAACAAGACCGGTCCCAACACCGATCCTTGAGGGACACCACTCGTTACTGGTCTCCAGCCGGACATTGAGATATTGACCACAACTCTTTGTGTGCAGCCATCCAGCCAGTTCTTTATCCATCGATTGGTCCATCCATCAAATTGATGTCTCTCCAGTTTAGAGACAACGATGTCATGTGGGAGAGTGTTGAACGCTTTGCACAAGTCCAGGTAGATGACATCAACTGCTCTACCCCTGTCCATCAGTTCTGTAGCCCCATCATAGAAGGCCACCAAATTGGTCAGGCAGGATTTCCCCTTAGTGAAGCCATGCTGGCTGTCACCAAGCACCTTGTTGTTTTTCATGTGCCTTAGCATGCCTTCCAGGAGAATCTGCTCCAAGATTTTGCCAGGCACAGAGGTGAGACTGACTGGTCTGCAACTCCCCCGGTCATCCATTTTCCCTTTCTTGAAAATGGGGGTTATATTTCCCTTTTTCCTGTCATTGGGAACTTCACCTGACTGCCATGATTTCTCAAATATGATGGCCAGCGGCTTAGCAACTTCATTTGCCAGCTCCTTCAGGACCCATGGATGGATCTCATCAGGACCCATGGACTTGTGTATGTTCAGATTTTTAAGATGGTCTCGAACCAGATCCTCTCCTACAGTGGGCACAAGGTCTTCATTCTCACAGTCCCTGCGTCTGCCTTCCAAGACTTGGGTGGTGTGGTCAGAGCCTTTGCCAGTGAAGACTGAGGCAAAGAAGTCATTCAGAACCTCAGCCTTATCCAAATCCTGTGTAGCTACTTCTCCCGAGAGCTTCCTGAGGGGGCCTACATTCTCCCTAGCCTGTTTTTTATTTGCTATCCATAACATCCCTAGCCAAGTTTAATTCTAACTGTGCCTTAGCTTTCCTAACCTGGTCCCTGTACTCTTCCCAGGCCACCTGTCCTTGCTTCCACTTTTTATAAGACTCTTTTTTCATTTGAATTTTCCTCAGTAGCTCCTTATCCATCCAAGGGGGTCTCCTGGTCCTCCTGCTGCACTTCCTTCTGGTTGGGATGCAACACTCCTGAGCTTGCAACAGGTGATCCTTGAATATCAACCAACAGTCTTGGGCCCCCTGCCCTCTAAAGCTATACCCCATGGAACCTTACTAAGCAGGTTCCTGAAGAGGCCAAAGTCTGCTCTTTTGAAGTCCAGGGCAGTGAGCTTGCTGCATGCTCTTCTCACTGTCCTGAGGATCTCAAATTCAACCATCTCATGATCGCTGCATCCAAGGCTGCCCTGGAGCGTCACATTTCCAACGAGCCCTTCCTTGTTGGTGAGCACGAGGTCAAGCATGGCACCTCTCCTTGTCGGCTCCCCTATTACTTGCAGAAGGAAGTTGTCTTTCACACAATCGAGGAACCTCCTGGATTTCTTGTGCCTTCCCGTACCATCATTCCAACAGATGTCAGGGTGGTTGAAGTCACCCATGAGAACAAGGGCCTGTGAGTGTGAGGCTTTTCCTATCTGTCTATGGAGTGCTTCATCCACAGGTTCTCCTTGATCAGGCGGTCTGTAACAGATCCCCACAGTAATGCCTCCCATAGCTATACTTCCTTTAACCCTGACACACAAACTCTCAACTGCTCACTTGTCCCCAGACAGAATTCCATACTCTCCAGCCTATCCCTAACATAAAGGGCAACTCCCCCTCCTTGCCTGCCACGCCTGTCTTTTCTAAAAAGCCTGTAACCTTCCATTCCAACACTCCAGTCATAGGAACCATCCCACCATGTTTCTGCGATGCCTATTATATCATGCCCCTGTAGACGTGAACACATCTCTTAATTCCTCTTGTTTGTTCCCCATGCTACAGGTATTTGTATAGAGGCATCTGAGACGAGCTCCAAATGAAGCCATCTCATCAGCTGGAGTGGCTGGAATATCTCTACATTACTCCGAGCATTTATTGTAAGTGCTGGCAACTGACTGGGTGTGTTGGGATGGAATGATGCCCCCCTCCCCCAACACATCTAGTTTTAAGCCTCCTTGACCAGTCTGGCAAGCCTCCTACCAAAACTGCTCTTTCCCTTATCATCAGACCAGCTCCACCAGCACCCAGCAGACACTGCCTACTAACTTGGGTCCCGTGTTCAAGACACCCAAACCCCTGACTATGACACCATCCTTTTAACCAGTTATTAACCTGGCTGATCATCCTAGCCTTTTCTTAGGTCCTCCCCTGTATCCTGGAGAATTGATGAAAAGACTATCTGAGCTCCAGAGCCCCTAACCACCTTTCCCAGGGCTCTGTAGTCCTTATGTTCCCCAGGCTACTACTATCTATATCCCTAGCATCCACGTGGATTGCTAGAAGTGGGTAATAATCCGTGGGACTTACTAGAGCAGGCAGCCTCTCTGCCATATCCCTGATCTGTGCCCCTGATAGGCAACACACCTCCCTTGAGATGGGGTCAGGCTAACAGACGGGTGCTTCTGTTCCTTTCAAAGTAGAGTCCCCTACGACTACGACCCGCCGCTTTTTCCTGGCAGCACCAGTAGAGATCTTCTTTACCAGGGCATCAGCCGGCTGTTTCCGGCTCGAGTGCGTTTCCTCGTTAGCCCCCTGCAGGACAGCAAAGCGGTTCTGCGTTGGGACAACAGATTTAGGAGGAAGCTGCTTGCTTTTGATTGTCCTTTTCCTCCTTTTTTTGTTTTGTTTTTTTTTTTTTTTTGTCACTAATTCCAGCTTCCCGGGTTAACGGCCTCCTTCTTTCCTTCATGAGGTAGAGGGGAAGCTCGAGGCCCCTGCACGGTCTGGGCCTGGAGCGAGCATTCCTGCTTCCTCTCAGCTTCCCTGACACCTCGCAGCCTATTAACAGCATCCCGCAGCTCAGCCCCTGCTGCAGGAGCACCTCCACCAGGGAGCACCGAGCGCAGCCCTGCCCATTGTGCACCCTCCCCTCACGGGACCAGTGCAGGCACTCTCTACACCCCGAGCTCTGCGCTGCAGCCTCCCCTCTCATCGTCTCTGTCTGGGTGCCTACGCTGGCCACCGCTGGGGCAGCCAGAGCAGAGCTCCCAGACCGGGCCCTGATCATACGACGAGTGCTCCCCTGCCCGCGCAAACTGCCTCTACCCGCTCTGCTCGTCGCGCTCCCTGGGCAGGTTTTTACCCAGTCAGGGCTGGTGCCGCCCCTCCTGGCTCCGCCCCCTGTTAGTCCCTGCTCGCGCCAGCAGCGCTGCCGGCTCCTGGGCAGGGCCTGTCGAGGACTTGAGGCTCCCTCGGTGGCTGTTGTCGCTCTGAGTTGAGGCTCCTGGACGCTGATCTGCCCCCGCTCCGGTGTTGAAGGCGTCCTCTCTCGAGCTACTCACCTCAGCAATATAATCTCCTACTACCAATACCATTCCGGAAGAATGGCTATTGCTCCTCTTATTCAGCCTTTTGATTAGGCAGATATTATATGAAAATCCTCAGTTGTTCAATATTTTATTTGATAATCATCTTAAGAGAGATTTTTTTCCCCTATTTTTACAGGTTTTAATTCCAATATAATGGTGGCTATTGTTTAGTCAGTAGCTTTTTATAAGGATACATAATTTCAATTGCACAATAAAGTTCAGTATTATCTCCAAAAGAGGAACAACACATTCCTGCCCAATATACTTCTGCTATAAAACTATTTTTTATTTCCCTGACCACTAGACTGAAACTTACTGGTATTTGATTTCTGATGAAGACACTGACTACAAACAAGGTGGTGTGTTCCTATGTGTGTGTGTGCATGCACAAGTGAAGTGAACATATGTCAGTGTTACACATTTTTACCATTAGCTTAGAAAACATTATAAGCTAAAACACTACTTAAAACACTGAATCTGTAACAATAAGATCATAATAATTTTGTATTTTCCATACTCCTGATTATTTATCTGCATCATAAAATGGTCTTCTTTCCCTTCCTTCCCTTCTTTTTAAAATACTTTTCACTTTTTATAAATCCTGAGTGTAGTTCATGCACATTTTCCGTTTATTTACAATATGGTCAAGGAGAACAACATGCTTGATTACCAGTCCCTGCTACTTCTGTAATCTCAGAACTCATTCACACTCTTCACTTCAGACAGCAGTGAGCATTAAAGTATATTGGAGCTTACAGGATATAGGTGCTCATTTGCCCACCTGGAAGTGCCAAAATACTGAGAATTGCAAACTGTCAGCTGATAGCTGTCATCCAGCAACTGAGTTCTGAGTAAGGAAAGCTTGATGGTTTAGGATTAGTGAATGGTGACAAGATAAAAATCTTGGGGAGGCTCTCCTTGATGAAACAGCAATGGCCTGCAGTGGGAGCTCTGGTAATCCTGGGTGCTCTGGTATATCAAGGTGAGTGCCAGTTATTTTAACTTAGTGAAAAGTAAGTAAAATTAGATATTGTGCACACCATAATACCTGGATGAAAATACCTTCAGCAGAATCTGCACTTTCTGCTGTGTTATGGCCTGGCTTCCCTAGATCAGAAATTAAAGAGCTGTTGTTTAAATATTAAAAAAGTAAAAGAAGCCAGACAATTCTATGTGTTATTTAATAAATATACCCAGTTTCTGCACTTTCAGAATATGTAACTGGGTTGTGAAAGTTTGCAATGACAAAGTGGAGCAGCACTGCAGCTAGGAAAAATACATGACAAGATTTGATCCATAGAGGAAATAGAGGTGCTGTATCAAGTCTGCTACACTATGAGAAACCACAGTTTAATTTCCATATATATTGACCATATGCAGAATTAGCCTGGTTTGCTTACAATGGGTTTCTAAAGTCATGGCTGCTCCCTCAGTCTTGAGTAATGCTGGAGGAGATAAGCAGTGTAACTTGAGAGGAAAATATCCAAAATACATTCAAAGGTTATCAATAAGAAGCTGAAGTGTCTGGTAGAATAGAAAAGTGTTGTATCAAATGGTCTGCCTAAAGTCTTGCCTATTTGCTTGAAAAATGTCATCTTTCATAAAAAATGTTTCAGCTTTATTAAAAAATAAATAAAATACTTTTGTAAAAAAATATCTTTCAAAATAATTAGCTACCCATATACACAAATAACAAGCAAGAGAATTAATATATGTATATGTGTGGCTGGGTGCTCAGGTGATGTGATTGTAAGTTTTATACAACTGAAAACTTTTTCTTCACTTACATAACAAAAGCCAGAAGTTGCCAGTTTTCAGGGCATTAGTTTTTGTAACAGGAATGTAAAAGATTTCTAAGTTACTTTCTCACATGAAATCCATTTTAAATAACTTTATAAAATAATTATAAATAAATGTAATAGTCCAAATTAAGGGGATAATATTCCTTATGTAGTACAACAGCTTCATGTAGTCAAACATAGTTTTTCATATTATTGATCTCTGTTGTAATAAGATTAAGATTTTATATATTCTTGCTTCCACAAAACACTGCATAAGCTTGTTCTACAGTGGATAGATCAGTATCCATCAGGTGTTTATAATCGATGTTGTCAAGGCTTTTTTCAGTAAGATGGAATGTCTTTTCACTTGTAAATTCTGATCATATGGAAGCCTCTTAGTCAAAAGCACAGAGTATAATTTGAAAATGTTTCTAAATTTTAGCTGCCAGTCAGTACTGTGCACACTAACCTCAGCAGCAAAAGACATGGGAGAAAGCAGTACAATCTAAAATCCCTCTTTGCCTTTGAAGCCAATCTCCTGTATATTTTACTTAGTTTTGTGAAGTAAAATATGTAGCACCAATAAAGTAGAAGTACAGGAAAACCTGAAAAATAAGCAGTGTTTTATAACTATTTCCTTTCGTATTCCTCTTAGGGATTATAGTTTTTCAGCAGCTGTCAGCACTGTGTAAATAAAACAGTTACTAATTTAGAAGGTTTTAAGCCAAGGGAAAGCACATGAAAATAAATATGATGATGAAGAAGGAACCTGCTTTATCAATTTTGCCTTCATGAACAAGCAACAAGAGTTGCCAGAGGAAAGAGTAGGAGTGTTATAAGCATGTCTATAAAAAGACTTTTTTGCCTTTTGAAAAACAGAAAAACAATCTTTCTCTCCTAATTTCTCTGTTGTTCCCCTACATTTTATCAATGCAGCCACTTAGAAAGACCAATCCACCAGTTTTAACACACAACAGACATGGTTATATATGCCACAGTGTTAAAAGTGTTAGTGGGCATTGATCACTGTGTTGAACTTTGCCAGTCATTCGTGTACTTTCATTACGTTGGAATGGCTTCTGCTCAGAGATTTCTAAGCACCTTTTTTTTTTTTTTCCAGTCCCAGTCTGGCTCCCTTGCTATATTTAGTATGCTCCAGGTCTTCTTTTACTAATAGAAATAATAAAAAAAATCCATACCTCTGAGGAATTGTTTTAAAAGGTTTTATTTTTTATGAGTTTATCTTCCTGAATCTGTTCTTAATCCCCTACTAAGTGTTGTTAGCAAGTATTAGCCAGTAAGATTAACTGTAATGTGTAGGCTTTTTTTTAGTATCTGCAAATAGCTGTGAGTAATCCCCATTTAGGCATGGATCTAATTCACATGTACTTTCAGAATTGAACAATAACATTAGAATGAAAATGAGGATATTTGAGAATTTATTTAAATAAAAATTAATTTAATGTGAATATCATTACGTAATCTTATTTTATGCATATTTTAAATTTTCACTTGAAGGAATGCAGTCAGTAGTAGTTCACAGAAGTAACTAAAATAGACAATAAATCATATCTGACTATATATTTAAAATTATATTACTTATATATGTATGTTATATGCATGTGGAAGGAAGCTATTTCTTATTTTGTAAGTAATAGCTATAGACAAAATTTTCAATCTCAGTGATTGACAGAACAGTAGAACTTTTAAAATTACCTCAATCATATCAGCAATAATTATTATTTTTGCATTTTCTACTAGATTGAATAAACTAAAAGTGCTTAAAGATTAATCATTAATACAATACACAATAAAACAGGTTTATAGATTATAGTCAGATTGGCCTATTCCTTCTTTATAAACTTGATAATCTGACTCATCATTACAGCTCTTTACTACCTGTTCACACAGTATTAATTCCTGGTAGCCTGTGGATCTGAAATATACTGGAGTCATAGGAAAAAAAAATCCAAAACTATCTATTAACTATTTATTTCTGTGTTTGGCCCAAGGGAAATCAAAACTTAATAAAAGTTCCCATTATTTAGGGTCTAAATTTTCAAGAATAAATTGAAATATTTCTAAGTACCTGGGCTAATGACCTCTGCTCTCAAATTTAAATGAGACTCACATCTAATCAAGAACAAAAATCTTGATTCTTTTCTGTTACAAAAGGAATTTGTAATGACATGGTAATTGAATTTATTTTCCTGAGGATATCAACTGAGCACCTTTTACCAGATTCAGATCTCATGTAATACTCTATGGGAATTTGAGACTGTGAAATGAATGCCAGACAGCAGAGCAGCATGACTTACTGAGGCATGATCTTTGCTTACACTTTGTGTAGTCATTTACTGTTGTTCAAAGTGGATACAGATTGCTACGAAACCAGATTTTTCCACCCGTGTTTCCGTGAAGGAAGTACCCAAGGTAAAAGTAACTATATCAGGCTATAGAGAATGTTGCTAAGTGACCAGCTAGAATATTTGCTTAAGCATTGTGCAGATATATGGAAGTTGAACTGTGTATTGCCGTTCTGTTGTTCAGGCTTTACTGTCCACAGTTTATAGTGAAGGGTTCAAGATAAAGCTTAGAATTTCTGAGAGACGTATTGATTTGTCAAGATTCAGCCCATGACTCAGAGCAGATCTGTAAATGAGTTAATTAAAGCTAAGGGTTTAAAGAGAGATCACTTGCAGGTTGTTTTATACTGTATGAGCTAGATTGTGTGCAAATACATACTTTGAAATCACTGTGTTATAGTTAATTGAATTATGTAGCTATGCTAGAATAAATTAGGAAATGTATATTTTTTTTTTCAAATCTAAAATTTAACAGAGACACTGACATATTTAGTAAGAAAATAAAAAAGTCTGTCCCTGTTCCCCCCCCCCCCCCCCCCACTTTTTTTTTTCCTCTATTGAAATGAAATCCTAAGCTTTTAGGCACAAAATGAAGAAAGGAAAATGTTCTATCAATCAGCCCCATATTCTAAAATAGCTAACCCTGCTACACAGAGCAATTAAATACATTGGATGCTTTTGAATATTAAAATTTATCTCTTTCATATTGATCTGGACTATAAAAATAAGACCAAGTATTTTTTGTAGTTACTGACTTCTATTAATAAAATATATGATCAAATATTTAAATAACTGCAGTATGAGAGAAAAGCAGCAAAATCTTTCTTTCTGAATGACTGTTCACAGTACTTGTGAATCCAGTAATAGATTTATAGCACATCTTTATGAATTGCAGTATATGAAATAATTTTCAAAGCACTAATAGAAATACAGATCAAGATACTAAACAGAGGAAAATATAGATGGCATGGTCCTAGGTGTTAAAAATTATCTTCAGTAAAACCCTCAAATATTTTAAAACATCGGGTGGAATAGCTCTTTGTACAGCTTAGCAACGATAGCAGTACCGGTTTTGCAGGAGCAGTTAGCAGAAAACTATTTCACTTCTATCCACTAGGTGGTCGTTTTATGTCCATGCGGTGATGAGGCTTAACACAACCAACATATTTCTCAACCAAATCTATGTTGTTAAAAAAGCCACATTGCATTAACTGAATATTTTTTCCAAGAAAAACCTAAGATTAATATATTTTTTCAAATATTGTTAACGAACCAAAAAATAATCAGATTCAAATTACAGTTCAATTTCCATTTTTAGAAATTCAACTGTTCCCATTGTGTTTTTTACACTTTTACTACATAGAAATCATAGTTTGAATTACGGTTAGTGCATGTTTATATATTAATGTCAGCTATTTGTACCTGATTTGGTTTGTATATAGGATCAAACGTTTTGATTTAATATTAGTCATTGCTATTCTACTATTGACAGTTTTCAAAGATTCAGAAATTACATTATATTTTCAAATAAGGAAATGATTTGATGATCTAGGCACCTTCAAGCATTTTATTAATTTAGTGGGAATTTTTCTTTTGAGTTCAGGGCAGTATGCTTCTCATGTTCCAGAACAGGACTGCTAACTTGAGTGTGAGTCTAGGAAACAGTAAATATTGACGATATTCAGATCTGTAGAAAAAGCTAAGTGTGGCCATTATGAGTTACCATAGAAGCTTTAGAATGACAGCTCTGGGGTTCCAGCCCCACATCTCTTAGTCAGTCACCTGTAAGTTTGAGCATGACATAGTATGGTCTCAGCTAAGTTTCTAATAGTAGAGTGTAATTTTACTGACCTGAAAATTCTTGTAATATAACAAATCCCTATAAACAAGACAGGAAAACATAAGTCTCCTTAGAAGAAGAACATATCCAGAGTCATTCTGGAATAAACATTCATTTGTTCCTTTGTCCCTGAGAGATTTTAATGAATGCCACATTTAAAATTTCCTCCTTTGTAATACACTCCCTTGTCTTACAATGAGGCCTTGTTTTATGAAAATTAGCCTTTTAGTTAGAAAACCTAAAGGTGTTTTATGCAGAAATTCTATTGCCATCCTCTGATTAATTGTGATAATAACCAAAAAGTAGACGCCAGTCATCTGGCCAAATAAAAACATAAACCAGTTTGTCAAAAGAGTGCTCTGCACCTTTGTGGATCTTTAAAAAATGCTTTTAATACTTGTGTGTTATGGTTAAAGCCCAACTGGCAACTCAGAACCGCACAGCCGCTCTCTTATTCCTCCCTCTTCTTCCTCCCCTCACTCCTGGAGGGATGGGGAGGAGGATCAAAAGAACAGGTTGAGGTAAGAAAAGCCCAGTAGCTAAGGTATAACACAAAACCGCTACTGCTACCACCAGTAATAATAATGATAAGGGAAATAACAAGGGAAGAGAATACAACCACACACCATCTGCCGACTGATACCCAGCCCGACCCTAGCAGCAATCGGGGCCTTTCAGGTAACTCCCCCCAGCTTATATACTGGACATGACGTGCTGTGGTATGGAATATCCCTTTGGCTAGTTTGGGTCAGGTGCCCTGTCTCTGCTTCCTCCTGGCTTCCCATGCCCCCCCTCACTGTCAGAGCAAGAGACTGAAAAGTCCTTTGTCATTACTTAACAGCAACTAAAAACATCTAAAGTTGAAAACACAGCACTGCACCAGCTACTAAGAAGGAGAAAACTGGCTGCTACTGCTGAACCCAGGACACTGTGTAGAAGGTAAAGTTAAAATACCTTTCACAGTCTCCAACTCTAATAACCAGTGATAAGGTAAGGTATCTACCAATACATGTCATGTACCATGATATTTATTTTTTTTTTAAAGGCCTGATTTTTAAAAAAAATCAAGTACCTTTTCATGACAGGAAGTGTGGTAAACCAGCAAAGCCATTTTAGGCATAGTTTTGTCATTTTAATTTTATCTTCACTATGTATGTTTATGTAGCACCACTGATTTGACTTCTCTGGTGTGGAGAGTAAGAAGGATTGGTTGGGAAAGAAGCACCAGCAGGCTGCCTATGGGGATTCAAGTTCCAAGCTTAGGAGATAGCATTAACAGTAGTAACAGGGATTCATTAATATTTTGGATGACTTAATTGTACTTACAGTTATTACTAAATCCAGATCTATCACTAATTAAATTCCATTAAACTATTTCAGTAAGCAATGAACAACTCTTGGTTTCTTAAGCTTGTCTTGTATTCTGTCATTTACATGACTGTCCTAGCTAGTCAGTTCCTAGGATTTAATCCTAACACTTCCCAGGTCAGTTCCAATCCAGTTTTCCCATTTCACAGCAGAATATATTCATCAGCTCAAATTCCCTAGTTCATAACTCATTAGTTCTTCTTGCTTATTTCCAAAGTCTGGAATATACTGTGGATTTCTCTGCTCCCTGGGCAAAAATAAACACCTTACTTTCCATTTTTTCTTTCTTTGAATAAATATTATTATAAGAATCACTTTTTCTAGCCTAGCTAGAAGGTATAACATTTCCGTACTTAAAGTAGAATTTCTGCTTAAAGTAGAGTGTTCTGGCAGTCCTCAGAAAATCTCTATGCTCTGAAAAAATATTTAATGATTTTGAGGGTCACAGACCAAAAATAGCCAGCAACACTTACTGTACATTATCTCTTCTTTGCAAATTAGTTTTCCTAAAATCATTGGCTACATTTTAAAATCTTGCATTAGGTTCATCTCATTAAAAGTGGTGCCTACCTAACAGATGAGTACCTATAAGTTTATTCAGTCTCATACAGATATATATTTGATATGTCTGTACACTTGAATTAAAGAATGCCCTGTATATTAAGATTAATTAAACATTTGTTCTTCATTATGAGTGGCCAACCACTATTACTGCATTTTCTTAAAAAGTCTGGTGGTATTTCTTTCTACTAGCCCCTTTTTGCTCTTATAAAGTTTGTTTCTACAACTGCATCTTAGTCAAAAAGTATTTCCATACATCTCCTAAGGAGATATGTCTTTATGAGTCAGAATTGAATGCCTGAAATCTGAAGAATGAACGCTTCAGTCTCTGGAACCAGGCTACAGACGTTATAGTTAAGAACCAATCATATTTTGCAGTTTTGTATTCTATGTGCTTATTTAATGGCATGTATTCATCTAGAAAGCTCTTCAGTTCTCTCACTTTTTATTTATGCATCTTTGTATAACGGCAGATGAATAGCAGATAATCAGAAATATCTGTGTCTGGTTATGTTCACATCTAATGCCATATTCGTTTTCACTTGTTAAGAAAGGATGAAACTTGTTGCAACTGACATCTCCATTAAAAAAAAAAAAAAGAAAGAAAAAGGAAGAGCTTCCATCTTTTGACCTAACAAGATATAGGATTTAAAAAATTAAGGGAGTGATAAATGTATGAATTAAAGTATATATGTAAAAGATGAAATCTAGAAAGCTCCTATCTTTCTTTCCAGACAAATAGTGAGAATTGTGAGATGATTTATAAATCAGTGGGAGACTGAAAAATGTGGGAAACTGCCTTAGTGAAGATCCTATAATAGTCTTTTTTTTCTCTCTTCAGCAATAAATGTATTTTACTGTGACATATTTTGCCCTTTCTCACATTGAGAAGTTACTCCACATGCATTGCTGAAATCAATAGTTCTGAACATGCTGTAGGTTAAAAGTCCATGGAATTAAAATAGGATTTGCTCCTCAATACGTACTCTTTCAAAATATTGAAGTTATTTAAAACTGGACAAATTACTTGAGAAATAACAAAGCTAGAAACTCAAGTCAACTTTTTCAAGTGATCCTTGAACAACTCTTGTCCCACAGAAAAAAAGTCCTAGGACTACAAGTTACATACAAAAAGAGCATCTAAGGCACTCCTATTTATGATCATTGTAATTTGAGGAGGATGCTGTGATGGAGACTCCTGATTGAGCTGTTCCCATGCCTGCTACCAGCTCTGCCTTGTAGAAACAGAAATGAGAATCTGCACAGTGGTCAGTCATAAACGTAGGATTTGGGCTTATGAGCTGTGTATCTGTGACGAGGTTTTGGTAGCAAGGTGGGCTGCAAGGGCCTGTGTAAGAAGAGGTCAGTGGTTACCCTGTGCCAGACACAGTTCTACCTGGCTCAAATAGACCCATCACAGGACACTGTGGAGTGTGTGTGCCTCTGTGAAAACATAATAAAGAAAGGGCAAAAAATGCTGGAGAGGCAAAGAAGTGAGTGAGAAAAAAAGTGAAAAACTGCTAAAAACACCCATGTCAGAGAAAAATGAGTGAAAGGGGGAACTTGTGGCACTAGGAGCAGATTCCCCTGCAGCCGATGATGAGGAACACATTAAAGATATCCACAGTACAGCCTATGGAGAGCCCCCATTGGAGCAGCTGGATATTTTGTGAAGGAACATCAGCTCATGGAGAGCCCACGCTGGAGCAGAGTTTTTCCTGAGGGACCATGGAGAGGACCCACAGTGGAACAGTGGAGAAGTGTGAAGAGGAAGGAACAGCATAGAGGAGCTGTTACATACTGACCAGAACTTCCACTCCTCGTCCCACTACCTATCCCCTCTGCACTGCTTAGAGAGTGGTGGGTAGAGGAACTAGGAATGAAGCAGTGAAGTGGAGCCTTGAAAAAAAAGAAGAGGGTGGGAGGAAAGGTTTTGTGGTAATTTTTGTTTTTCTTTCTGGAGAGCCTCTTCTGTGAAGACAGGCTGAGAGAGTTGGGCTTGTTCAGCCTGGAGAAGAGAAGGGTTGGGGGAGACCTTAAAGCGGCTTCCAGTACCTGATGGGGGCCTACAAGAAACATGGAGAGGATCTTTCTACAAGGACATGTAGTGATAGGACAAGGGGGGATGGTTTTAAAGGGAAAGAAGGTAGCTTTAGACCAGACATCAGGAAGAAATTCTGTCAAACTAGGCTTTAATCAAAACAGATTGCTATCAGAAAGTAAAACACCCTGTGCAGGCCAGATTTCTGTTTTCAGCTTCTATCAAGAAAGGAGATTTCAGATGATTATAAAGAAGTAAAAATTCAACAGAGTTTATTTTAAGAGACAGTTGAAAATGGCTCCACTATAAATTCAGAAATATAGCCTAAGCAAAGTTTTGAAGCTGGCACTTACTTTTTAAGGCCGAATCTTGTCTGAAACAAAGACTGCTTATATAGAGACACTGCAGAAGAATATCTATGGATTTTTACATATTTGATATTTAAGATATTTGGATACTTAGAGATTTTCCTTCTCATATTTCAATTTATACTTTCATGTTTTCGAAATGTATGCTTATAAAAAAAAGCACTACATAGCAATGTAGTATACATCACTAACAAGATCAAACAGTATAAAAGAAGAAATATAAGGATATTATTTAGTGTACATCACATATGAGGCAGAACAGCCTTCCTTAGATAGAAAGCCCATGTAGTTATTTGAGTTGTAAAGATTGACAGTACTATTTCAGTAAAGTTTATTGTTCATACTATGCCATTTCAAAATGTAGTAAGAGATAGAACAAATTTGATTTTTAAGTTGACTTTTTGTGCTTAGAGTATGTGATGAGGGACAATGTTCTGACAGCTCAAGCTTGCTCAAGCTTACTCAAGCTTAATGACTGATCTAAATTGGAGCTTGGAGAGAAAAGAAATTCTTTAGTGATGCCTCAGTTGTCATTGATTGCTATGAGCAATTTTAAAGTTATTCAAGATGAGAATTGGCAGCTTGGTTCTGAAGGAGAAGAAAGTGGTACATAAGAGTCAAAGCTGGTGCAAACGTTACTGCATTAAAAAAAAAATGTTTAGATTACTTGTATATGTAGGTGATAATCACAACTACATATAGCATTATACATCATCAGGGAAAAACATTGTGACATCTACAGAGTATGATGTAAGCAGTAGCTGTGACAGGAAAGACAAAAATGAAAGGCTGGGCACATAATAAATACAATCAGCAGCAAGATGACTGAAAACAAAATGTTCTGGGCTAAAAAAACATATGGAAGTTAAGTATAGTGCAGAAGTTCCTCTTTCAAATGTTGATCTCAAAAAGTATTTCTCACTGACAAAATTATTCCTGTTCTTGCCTGTAGCATAAAATATTTTCCATCTAAACTATAATGATTAGTACATCAAATATTTAAGCCATGATAGTGACAGGGCAAGATAAAATAATACTTAGCCATGGCTGTGTAGGTGGAGCTTTTACGCCACCAGTTTGCCTAGTAAAGTCTCAGACCATAATAAGGACACAAGCTATAACTACGCTGTTCTTTTAGAAGTTTTGGGAGCTGTGTATCTTCAGTATTGCTGTGTTTTCTGAAAAGCACATTTCAAATCCCAAAATCTGTCTCCTGAGCAGTGTATTCAGACCCAACAGGCATACTTAAGCAGATGAGTTTCACGCAGCAAGGAACATCTTTAAGCAATGTTTGGGTCTCACTCAGGCTGTCTAGTTCAGAAAGCAAACTTGGTCCTTCAGAACAGCTTTCAAAAGACTAAGTTGTCTTTTGTGCTAATGTAAATATACTGCCTACTTATGATGGCATAGATAGCAACTGTGAGCAATATTATATTGCAGAAAATGTTTTGCTGATTAGGAGTCCTGTCTTGTAACCAAGAAAAGGACTGGGCAGCATGAGTTTATTTCTGACAATTTTCTTAGGTGTGAGATCAAGTGTGGTAACATAGATTTTGTTAACTTTTCCAGGCCTGAAAGCTTATACATCAGTTTTAAGGAACCTTATTAACTGTAGTTTATGTTTATATTTTTTATATTTCTTGATTAATTCAGGGAAGTAATGCTATACGTTAGGTATAATGCTTACAACTGAAAATAACACTGCCATCTGTTTTAGTTTTGTTGAAAATAAATTGATATATTATTTGGAGATTTACACAGAAAGTCTTTTTGTGTTTACTGAACATTTTCTGAGCAAACATCACATTAGTTTTCTATACCTATCTTTATCCTGGCTATAAATATTTGTCCTCTGTGCTTTATTTCAGATGTAAATAAAATGCCACAGAAAGAGAATGGTTTCCAAAATGGCCCTAAATTTCGCAAACATTCTAGTTAAAATATTCAAAAAATACTGACATTTATTGAGCTAATTGTTTTAGAAAATCAGTATTGTCAAAAAAAAAAAGAAAAAGGCCATGATCTCTATATATTCAGCATTTATTTTGAAATTTTAATGACAGAACTCTAGGATACTGTATTTTCTTGCTGTGCAGTTTGATCACTCTCCTGAATATTAAAGGATCAGCTGCTCTGGGGAGATTTTGTTCCCTAATTATAAAAAAAAAAAAAAAAAGAAAGATAATGAGAGAAGATCATAGAAATTCCTGTGACTTATCCAACATAAAGTAGAGCATGTCCTAATGACTATGTAGCTTGTTTGCAAATCCTGTGTAGTCCTAAGGACTCTAACTTACCTCGTGCTTCATTTGTGTGAGTTTGGAAAATTCCAACTTCAAATCTTCATTTTCTGTTTCATCTGTTCTTTACAAAACTGTGAGAAATTGAAATTTTGAAGAGGATGATCAAAAGTCTTCTGTCAACCACAGCAGCAGTTATTATCTTCGTAATTGACTACCTTTGCTTTAAATTTAGACTTTGGTAACTTGGAAATGAAAAAAATCAGAAAACTTTAATAAAGCAATTTCACAAATGCATGCATTCCCCAGATAAGAAACAGTTCAATAACTGAATTCTTTTACAAAACATCCACAAGAGTATAACATCAATATTTAGAATCATAGAATCATAGAATCATTAGGGTTGGGAAGGACCTTAAGGTCATCTAGTTCCAACCCCCCTGCCATGGGCAGGGACACCTTACACTAAATCATATCACCCAAGGCCTCGTCCTTGAACGCTGCCAGGGATGGAGCATTCACAACCTCCCTGGGCAACCCATTCCAGTGCCTCACCACCCTAACAGGAAAGAATTTCCTTCTTATATCCAACCTAAACTTCCCCTATTTAAGTTTTAACCTGTTACCCCTTGTCCTGTCACTACAGTAAATCATTCTTAAAAACACAAGAAATGGTTGACTCATTGATTTCTGAACTCTCAGATCCTTACTAGCAAACAAATTGACATTTTAGATATGCTAATCCACAGATATTTAGATGTTTAAAGGTATTTCATTTTTTTATAAAAAAGAATAAAATTCCTGGTTTTCCATTGCATTGTTTTGAATGTTGTGCTTGAAGATACCTGTTTTTCCTGTGTTACCACGCGTGAGAGGAATGGCAGGCATGAACAGGTTTCATGCAATAGGTTGTTTCTCAACAACTTTTTGCTAAGGATACACAACTTTTATACATGTTTTCAGGATTCAAGGACAGCAGTTGCTCTGGGCTTCCAGAATGGCCAAAGAATTTTAGCCTGACTCACATTCTTTTCTGGCACAGCACAGGCAACGTTTACCTGAGGCAGCAGCTGATGTAGCTCTTCTGGACTAAACATCTAAATTCTCTATATTTCTCAGTGGGGAAAGAAAGGTACTTTCAAAGTCACTGTAAAGAGTCCTAACTTAGCACCCTAGCCAGTGAAAGCACCCACCTCTTGGTGTCCCATCTGGAAATCTTAAGCCATTTGAAGACATTAAGACATATCTTATAACTAGAGAGTGTAAATCAACTTGTACAACATATAATATTATAATATATATATTATGCAGTACATTTAGATTAGATAGGGTGATGAGACGCTGGTGCAGGTTGCTCAGAGAAGTTGTGGATGTCCCATCCCTGGAAGTCTTCAAGGCCAGGCTGGACAGGGTTTTGGGCAACCTGGTCTAATGAAAGGTGTCCCTGCCTATGGCATGGGGTTTTGAACCAGATGATCTTTAAGATTCCTTTCAACCCCTTTTATGATTCTATGATTTACTGGTTTTAGGCATGGGTTTGCATACCATATAATTCACATTGCCCTAAAAAGTAAAATTTAAATCCAAAACAAATCTTTTTGTCATACTCATTCTCAAGTAATCATTTTTTTCTCTTTTAAAAACTCTGATGAATTTTCAGCAATATTTTTCCTCTATCCAATTGACTTTTCTCAGATAGAGAACTTAAAATACATCATTCTATCACTTCTTTATTTCCTTCTAAGATAATATATTCATTTTTCATACTGCCAATGTCAACAAAATGCCTTGAAAGGGAATTAATTTACGTTTATTAGTATAGTTGAGAATACCCATTTATTATAAATAATAGAAATACTGATTTGGAGTGCCAGAATTGAAAACCAAGCAATTTCTATTGAGGTTACTTTAAACTCTGTATCTGACAAGTTTTTATTTTTTTAAGCAGATGCATATTACTTTCATATGTGTACTAAGAAATTTTGATATTCATCTACTGGGACCAAAAGAAGTGTAAGAAAAATACCCCTTCAGCTATAAGAATATTTATATCATTATTTTGCAAAAGCACGTCCTACATTTATGAATAAAAATCTGATTTGTAATCCAGATAAATTAATATAAATGTATAATGTCTTTCTTCCTTTATTCTTATGATGAATATAGATGACACTTTCCCAGAATGAGAAGATACACACATATTTTAATTGTGCCCAGTCAAAATATTCAACACCTCTCCAAAGTTACAAGTCTTACGATGCCTTGTATGAGTGCGCTTCACAAAGCACAGAGAAAAATACAGTTATAGTGACAGCATAACAAAATATGTTTATCCAAATGTTCTTTTACCCCAAAAGTATTTAAATAGCAATAAGATATATTTGCTTCCTTATACAAAGAACAAGAATAATGCTCACAAAATAGAATAAATCCACTGGAAAAGTGTTGGAAATAGTAATATATGTTCTTATCATATCATGAGGCTAATATAATTTGTTATGCTAAATTTAACTTGAATGTTTCTCATTTATTTTGATTAAATAACACTTGAAAAACTATATGCCAAATGACGAGTAATTCATGTAGTTTGAAGAGAAAAAGAAGATATATCCTGTATAATTGCTACCACTGTCTTCTTAATCTCAACCTTGCTTTCTTTTTTTTAATGTTCATGAGGAATTAACTGAGGAGAACTGTAATGCCTTAGGACAAATCCAAACTTCACATTTGACCCTGGGCTGTGTGAAAGCTATTTTGGAATCTCCCATTGACTTCAGGAATATTTGTCATTGGTGTATTGTTTCTTACAAGCAAACAATGATTTTTGGAAATATTTCCAAAGTATTATTCAAGTTCTATGATTTTCTCTGATTTTTTTTGTTTATCAAAGAACAAAGAACGGTAGAAATATTCTATTTTACAGAGGTATTTGCATTTTAAGGTAATCACTGGAAGCTTCTCTTGGGAGGGTAGTAGGCAAAAGAACTAGACACTTCTGATTGTGTTCTGATTCTCTTGTCTATGGGAAGAGTGCCTTGTTTGTTTTATTATTTTCTTTAAGTTACCTTAACTTAGCTGGAAATTACTGACTGCAGTGCACCTTGTGATTGAGCTGGATGATGTTGATAGTCCTTAACTCTCTGAGGAAATAATACCTTAATCCAGACCTGTTCCATAAAGATATGCTTTATCTGTACCACAAAGTATGTCATACAGATGTTGAAAACTCCAAGCACTCTTTTGAAAATATTAGCCCTTGATTTTTAAATCTGTGTAAAGTCAGTGCTGGGAAAGAAGGTAGGCTTTAAACTGTCTTTGTGGATGATCCCCTGAAAAAGAATGGTGGCCCTCCTGCCATGATGTAAGGACTGTTTGTGTTCACCCTGCTTTCATCACTAGAGCCACACTATTTCTCAGTTGGCTTTGATCTCCTCTGGACCTCATGTAGTGTCCTAAATATTTTTGTGGGAAGAAAGAAGCAGGAGCAAACTAATATGTGCAGTGCAGAAGTTCAGGATGGTCAGACCCTGAAATATAGCAGGAAATAAAACCAACGGTATGGAATATTGTATCACTGGGGATGCTCACTGAAGTTAAAATCTACCAAATACATTGTATATCCCTAGGCCAGCCAACAGGTGGTGAGGACAGGAACGCAAAAGGCCAAATTGTAGTTTTCCAGAATAAAGCACTGTGGATTTGTGGATGCTACAATAGAAATGTTCAGCATCAACAAGTCCACTTACAGTACACCTAAACTATGAAAAGTCTGTCAGGGATCTTATCTTCATTCAGTTTGTATTACCAGTATCCAGGCCAGGGCTGGTTAATTTAAGTAGTGCTGAGCATGGTGGCAGATCCAGAACAAATAATTGGTAGGCCACAGATGCATATTTATGTAATTTTTGTTTCTCTGAGAGCAAACAGAAGTATTTAAATGTGCCTATATTTCAGATCGCAAATACATGACATCATTCAAATCTATAAATTGCTAGGAGATTGTAAAATTCTCCTTCAAAGTGTTCTGTCACTTATAAGATAAGGGTTATTTGTGACGGTTTCTGCAACCATGAAATAATGCAGATTTCTTCAAATTTCGAGCACGAGCTAATATAAACATACAGGGCTGCACAGGCTCAGAAGAGATTTTATAAAATCAGGAAAATATTTTTTGTCATTTCTAAGTGAACAGTTCTTCATCTGTTTTTAAAGTGAAAAATTATTTTAAAGAAAACACAATAGCTCTATGTCTGGACTTAATTTAAATGTCATTTCACCCTAAGCTCTTTTTAGCTATACATACTACGCAAGAACATTTTACAATACCAAATGTTGAGCTAGTCATTAAATTAAAAATAAGAATCTGCCTACACTTGCATTTTCTAAAATGAGTTAAGCTGTAATATATCTTTGTCTAGTACAACAGACACAAAAAACACTGAATAATCCAAGTACCAGCAGTGTAAAAAGATACTCATTTTTTTCTTCTAATTTTCAATCACATTCTAAAAGGAAATTCAGACATAGAGAAAATTATTTAATATGTCAACAACAATGCTAGCAAAATTCTAAAGCGAATAAAACTGAAAGCTTTACTTTTAGAATATTTCTGTTTCCATTATGTAGTCTACGTTAGATCTACACCTTTGCAGCAGCTGTTTTTATACAAGTTTTAGTATGAAAAGGAAAAGTAGATCCTGCACAGAGGTTATATTTCCTCTGCAAATTTGGTTAAGGAAGTGAACAGGCAATAACTGGACTTTGATCTTTTGAGTGTGCTAGTCTATAACCTTACTGACTCAGTAGGGAACACTTGCTGTGCCATGAAAAATAAGGGTATACCACACTTCCTCCATACTGCAGTGAAGGAAAGAAGAGAACAACTGAACTTCTGAGGGGGAAGTGAGGTACACAGCTACCAAAAAATTGTAACTTACTTTTCCCTTTTCCATATTTTTTCTTACAAGTTAAAGCTTTACTTCCTGGGTTCCTTATTTAGTCAATGGAAGAATATATGGTCCTACAGAGGTCTATTCAGAACATCTAGGTCAGAACTAGAGTTATCTGTCCAAGTCAAACTCTCTGAGCATTCTGCTGACCAACAATCTTCCTTCACAGCAACAACATATTGTGTTGATCTTTGTCCAGACTAGATTATATGCCCATAACTGATCCCCACTTACCCCCAATATTATTGCTCCAGCCCTTTTTCCTTTTCTTTTTTTTTTTCTCAAGAAAAGCTACCTATGTCATTGCTTAAGTTAAGAAAGTACGAATGAATCTGCAATTCAAGGCCTCATCAATTGGCTGATCCAATGGCCTGTTCCTGTCCTTGCACACCCTTCATACTTGCTTATTCTTTTTCCAGTCTCCTACATCTCTTAGCTGTCTTGTTTCAAGTTAATGTTTTGCTCCCCAGACACTCTACCAGTCAGTTACATCCAACCACCCCATTTTGTCTTATAGGCTTCCAAAATGGATGTCTTCCCTTTTCTGTACTTTTTTAAAAAGCAATACTAAAAAAGCATAGGTCTTTCAGTTTAACTTACTCTAGGCCTTTTCAAGTAACTTATAGCAACCCCCATAAAAATTTGTTCTGTGTTATAACAGGTAAACAGCTGTTTTATTTGTGTTTTCAGGTGACAAATACAGGGTCAGCTGCTCTTCAAGGCATACAGTTAACTGTCATATTCTGTAGTACAAATAATAGTGTGCATCAGGCCTTATGCTGCAATTTTCACAGATCAAAATTTACCATGCATATTAATCACATTTTGGATGTGTGAGAATTGAAGGATTTAGTTTCTCAGATAAATGGAATAGGCACCATTTTTTTCTGCTATTTCATGAGGCTTTCACGGTTATAAGAAAACTCCCATTTTAGGTTTCTATTGAGGCAAAACAGATGACTGGTAATTTGCAGTTTTCATTAAGTTTTTTTTAAGAATAATTTTTATAAAGCACTATGATTGGATTGAATGCTGTTCTTAAATTTGTTCTTAAGTTTCTAAGGGAGGGTTTAAAAGAAGAAAACAATCAGTTATTACATAAAAAACAGAGCATAGAAAAATAAAAAGGAACTGGATAAGCACCTAAGAATGTGGACTTATCATTGTGATCTGTGGACTTCCTTATTTCTAGTTTTGATTTAAAGCTATAGGTAACTTTTTTAATGCAGCTAGAGAAAAGGAATAGCACTGGGATAGGTGATAGCAGACTCAGGAGTGTTTTAATATAGACAAAGCTACAACTGCAAACCCAATCTAGTCCTGGATATACAACAACTGCAGAATTAATAATATATAATGAATTCAAAAAAGCCATGACTTCAATGTAGTACAACATGTAGAGTGAAAAACAAATCTTATAAATTCCATAACAAATGTTGGATGGAAAAACTAAAAGAATGGGTAAGAAGAATTCAATTCAGTAAATTAGCAGGCATTATAAGGGGAAATGCTGGTCTTAAAACCTACTTTTTTCGTATGCATAAACTACTTCAAACATGTAAAATTTGGGGCAAAAAGTCCAAAATACAATGTGAAGACAAATAGAATAAATTTACTGAACTAAATTGTGAATAATTAAGCTGGTGCTAGAAATAAAATCTACTGCACTCTATAAAGTATGAATGTAAAATAACGGATGCTCAGGAAACTTTTCTCTTTTTGTAGTCACATTTACAACAATGAAAATGGGCCTATCTTCAAAAGATCTCAAGCTAGCTTGAACTTTATTTAGTCCCATACTTCATCCCTGCTCCAGTGAAGTCAGTTCAATCTTTGTCCTTGAGTTTGACAGTAGCAAGCTAAGACTTTAAGTATATAACTTTATATTTTTAAGGGAAAATCCTGCCTGACTGATTTGGTGGCCTTCTGTGATGGGGCAACAGAACTGATGGACAGCGGTAAAGCAGTTGACGTCATCTACCTGGACTTGTGTAAAGCATTTGACACTGTCCTGCATGGTATCCTTGTCTCTAAATAAGAGAGACATCAGTTTGATAAATGGACCACTCGGTTGATAAAGAACTGGTTGAATGGCCGCATGCAAAGAGTTGTTGTCAATGGCTCAGTGTCTAGCTGGAGACCAGTAACGAGTGGTGTCCCTCAGGGATTGGTGTTGGGACCAATCTTGTTCAACATCTTTGTCGGTAACATGGACAGTGGGATTGAGTGCGCCCTCAGCAAGTTTGCCGATGACACCAAGCTGTGTCATCCAGAGGGACCTTGACACGCTTGTGACCTTGACACGCTTGTGAGGTGGGTTGATGCCAAACTGTTGTGGTTTAAGCCCAGCCAGCAACACAGAACCACGCAGGTGGTCGCTCACTCCACCCTGCTTCCCACGCAGCCCCGTTCCCAGAGGGATGGGGAGGAGAATCGAAAGAATGTAACTCCCACGGGTTGAGATAAGAACAGTCCAGTAACTAAGGTATAACACAAATCACTGCTGCTACCACCAATAATAATAATGATAAGGGAAATAACAAGTGAAGAGAATACAACTGCTCACCAAATGCTAACCAATACGTAGCCCTACCTGAGCAGTGATCTAGCCCTTACAGGTAACTGCCCCCAGTTCATACACTGGGCATGACGTGCTGTGGTATGGAATACTCCTTTGGCTAGTTTGGGTCAGGTGTCCTGCCTCTGCTTCGTCCAGGCTTCCCCTCCTCCCTGGCAGAGCACAAGACTCAGAAAAGTCCTTGGTCAGAGTAAACATTACTGAGCAGCAACTAAAAACATTGGTGTTATTAGCGTTGTTCTCAGGCTGAAAGACAAAAACACTGCACTGCACCAGTTACTAAGAAAGAGAAAAATGACTGCTACTGCTGAACCCAGGACACAACCTTATGGTGTTTAACTACACCAAGTACAAGGTCCTACACCTTGGTCAGAGCAATCCCAGGTACAGCTACATGTTGGGCAGAAAAAAAGATTCAGAGCAGCCCTGCGGAAAAGGATTTGGAGGTGTTGGCTGATGAGAAAATGAACATGAGCTGGCTTCAGTGTGAGCTCGCGGCCCAGAAAGCCAACTGTATCCTGAGCTGCATCAAAAGGAGCGTGACCAGCAGGTTGAAGGAGGTGATCCTGCCCCTCTACTCTGCTCTCGTGAGATCTCACTTGGAGTACTTTGTGCAGTTCTGATGTCCTCAACGTAAAAGGGACACGCAACTGTTGGAACAAGTCCAGAAATGGGCCAAGAGGATGATCAGGGGCCTGGAGCACCTCCCGTATGAAAACAGGCTGAGAAAGTTGGGGCCGTTCAGCCTGGAGAAGAGAAGGCTGAGTGGAGACCTCATAGCAGCCTTCCAGTATCTGAAGGGGGGCTATAGGGATGCTGGAGAGGGACTCTTCATTAGGGACTGTAGCAATAGCACAGGGGGCAACAGGTTAAAACTTAAACAGGGGAAGTTTAGATTGGATATAAGGAGTAAATTCTTTCCTGTGATGGTAGTGAGGCACTGGAATGAGTTGCCCAAGTAAGTTGTGAATGCTCCATCCCTGCCAGTGTTCAAGGCCAGTTTGGACAGAGCCTTGGGTGACATGGTTGAATGAATGAAACACATTTAAAGAATGTGACTGTGATGTTCACTGCAGTGTCATTTAGATTATTTAACAGATCTGCTACTGTGATAAAAACACCTGACCCCTTAACTTCGAATTTGCTACTGCCTCAGTAAGCATGAAGCATTATTTTTACTTAGTGTTTATTATATTCCACAGAAGTAACTAAAAAGCAGCCCTTCATCTAAAAATACTGTATGTACTGCTTTCCTTCACTTCCAAGAACTACTTTTATAAATCCTCCAAGCACTGTCTCATGCTTCAAGGGGGAACACTCTAAAAGATACAGAGTACAAAACACAACAGCATCTCAAACAGTGTGCATTGTGTCAAGGCCTTGCACTCTGAAAATTTTTATTGTAACAGTGACTACCATGTAACTCATCCTATCTGCTAATTCAAAGAAGGTACTGTGGAACTATGCAGTAAGACAGAGCCACAGATATGCAGGGTTTTGTCTTTTTTTTTTTTTTTAATTAAACAAATAAAATCTTTTTGTACCGGAAAGCTAACTTACAAGTTATTAAAGTTATATTCTACATTTCAATGGAAGATTAAAATGAATCATGAAGATTCTTGCATTGATTCTTTATTTCCAGTTACAATAAAGAAAAGGGAGGAAGATACAATGGAATTAAAGAGTAGGAGCAGAAACCCCCTTGATAAAGTTTCACAAATATTTTGCTTCTGGGCAAGAGATTTGAATTCTCCCTTCATGGAATTAAGAACTAATAAAGGTATACAAATTGTTTCTTCTCACTAGAGGGCCAAAAGGGATGGCTGATGTTTGCAGGGCTGACACTTGCAGAATTCCTTCTGAGGAACTAGACTTCCATTGTGTTTTGGATCTCCTGGTGATGGTAGCAGTGCTGTTGAGTTGGTAGATGAAGGGAGCCTCATTTTGTCCACTTTTAGGCATTCACCATCCTCCAGAACCATGATCAGTAAGAAAAACTCCCACTATCCTTAAAGGCAGATATAGTCCCAAGCTTAGGTGTATGTGCATGTAATACCAAATTGTTCACTGCCCAGTAATTACCTTCCACTAACACATTAGGACAGCAGTTGCACTTAGCAACAGCAAGTTATAATCAAAGGATAGCTATTCATGTCAGTCCATGAAATAGACTGTCATTCCATGATCATTCTTCCTCTCCCTCCATTGCTCTCCTCAACCCATTCAATACATGCCCCTGCTGCTCTAAGACAATGAACTGTTATGAAATCTGAGTGCTATATTTATGATTTAGGGGTTTTAGCGACCTTGCTGTCAAATGCTGAACTCAAGCACTAAAAGGCAGGTGTCTTTTCATGCTGGGTCTCAAATGATGAAAGGTTTGTGAAAACCAATCTGTCATGCCTGGCTTATGTGTAACACTGAAGAAGCTATCTGGGTCTCAGCCTTACCCTGCTATTTCTTGAGACATCTCCTCAGTGACCATATAGTTTTCTGGGTCTCAAGGTATATGGGGTTAGAGAAGTTGGAGAACAGCTATACCCAAGGCACAACTGCAGCAACGAATTGTGAATGTGTGAACCACTGTGCAAAAGCAGAGAAAAAGCAGAAAAAAAGTGCTGATGGGCATAAAAGAAGACTAGGCTAAAAGGGAGATGCATCATAATACAAGGGCTCAGCTGTCTTAAGTGCTGCCTTATGAGTATAGGGTATTAACTGTGGCCATGTGACAACATTGCTACAATACAGGGAGGCCATATGGGGGAGAGGGGATTTATCAGACTGCATCTAGTACATTTTCCTCAGTAAATAAGAGAACAATAACTTAGAATACTACCCACAGCAAATTGTTTGAATGGTAAGTGAATTATTTTCCATAATTACTCTAGGGTAAAGTAGGGGGCAGAAGAATTCATATTATCCAATAAATATTCAGAACATGAATCATGTATTTGATGCATTCTCCACCATTATGACAATCATGCCCCATTTTCAGTTGCTGTGTATCAGTGTACGCTTATTGATGTTTAATGAGGTACATGCAAGTATTCCAGGTAAAGATCTTTCCCTATAGTTTGTAACAATTAAATGCAGCTTCATTCTGTCAAATATAATTGCTTAAATGCCAGGAATAAATTGAACATAGGTCAAATAATGAATTATTATTTTGAAACAGAAATTCTCATAAAAACTTTATTATACTTTCCCTATAAGGTATTTTTAGGAACAGTTTAAACTGGTAATAGAGCTTTGATAAATGTCCTGGGTTCAGCAGTAGCAGTCAGTTTTTTCCTCCTTGGTAGCTGGTGCAGTGCAGTGTTTTGACTTTCGGCTCGGGAACAGAGCTGATAACAATGATGTTTTGGTTTGGCCAAGGGCTTTGTGAGCCTCATGCTCTGCCAGGGAGGAGGGGAAGCCAGGAGGAAGCAGAGACAGGACACCTGACCCGAACTGACCAAAGAGGTATTCCATACCACAGCACGTCATGCCCAGGATGTAACTGGGAGTTAGCTGGAAGGGCTGGGAGACTGCAGGGTTGGCAGAGGTATGGGTCGGTGCTTGGTCGGGCTGGGGGGGGGGGGGGGCGAGTTATTGGTCGGCTGGTGGTGAGGTGCTGTATTCTCTTCCCTTGTTATTTCCTTTATCACTGTTATTATTGGTGGTAGCAGTAGTGATCTCTGTTATACCTTAGTTACTAAACTGTTCTTATCTCAACCCGTGGGAGTTGCATTCTTTTCAATTCTCCTCTCCGTCCCTCCGGGAGTAGGGGGAGGGCAAGGCGGGGGGGCGGGGGGAGGAGTGAGTGAACAAGCTGGCTGGCTGGGTTTAAACCTCGACAATAACTCACTTCATTTTGACTGCAGTGGGTGCAGGAGTGACCACATGAACAGCTCAGCTGACAGGCCCAGGTGGGCATTTGTTCTCTAAAGAGAGGTGCTCAGTAATGTATGTGAGAGAGAAACCACTGAAACAAATATAAATGAAGAAGACATATGTGTATATCCTCATACTGGTACCTCCATAGCCTGAGTTTAGGCTAACTGAGAAGTTAACGCACACTCACACACACAAAATAATCAAAGAGTATGTAGCATTTATTTTAATTTTTCCTAAAAAAATTATGGAGATAATGTCATATTTTTAAATATGAGTCCCCAGCAGCATCAATGAATATGTGTACTAATTAATATACTGTATATCAATTCACTTATTCATCTGGAGTAGCATGGACAGGCTTAAATGAGGTTTTCAATTATGAGCATTTATGTAGTTACTGTAGATGCCATTCTACTTGAAGGAACAAAACAGAATAAGGAGAACAGCACACCTAGTCTCACTGCCCAAAGGCACTCACAGCTCTGCCTGTCCCTGACTACTCCCCAGGACTCGTGAGGTCCTGGCCCATGGCCCAGGATGTCATGTTGGGGACTCCCCCACCCTGCCCACATCCCAGCCCAGCCACGGCCCATCTCTATCCCCAAAGAGGTCCCCGATGCCTGGCGCTGGGCTTCTTTGGTGGGTGTCCCCTTGCTTCCCTGTTCCTGGCTGGAGATGGGACAGGCACTGGATGCCAGGCCCTGCCATATTGGACCCTCGATGGGGACCCCCAACACTACTGGCACCCATGGTACGGCAGCCTGCACAGCACCTAGACACCTACACAAGAATGTCTTTACTAATTTATTGCTAGCAATTCAAATGCAGCTTTAAAAAAAGAAAAATAATGGAATTGTTGGAATCATTAATTTACTTAAATGTTAGGAAAAATATTGCATCTACATATATTCACAGAAGATAGATACTTACTGAGCAACAAGGGCAAAAAACAGAGATCAGAAGGAACTGTAAGATTTTAAAGCATAATGTAGGCAGGCTTTAGGCTCCTATGTCTATTACCAGGCTAATGAGCATACTGGATAAACTGTGGGTAGCACTGAATGGAAACTAAAAAAAAAAGAGTAGATGTTTCTTCTAGGACTTCCCAATAACAATGTGGATTTTATGAACATTTTCAGCATGTTCAACTCTAAATTAATACAGTTACAAACCTATTCTTACTCTCTGACTTAATTTTAGCAACAGTATTTTACTTAGTTGACAAAACTGACCTTCAGAAAATTTTACAAAATTAATAATATATCCTATTGATAACCAAAGAAATTTGAATATCACTAAGAAGACAGAAAAATTTAATGGCTTTGATGATAAAGAAAAGTTTTGGGAGATGAAAAGATATTAAACTGTATTAAGAGTGTGAAAAAAAATCAATAGCTTGGACAAGCAGTGTTTGTACTATGTATTTTTGTGTTGGGATATTTCACGCATTGCAGGAATAGCAGAACATTGGCAGGACTCTGCCTTCCATGAAGCATAAAAGAGGAAAATAAAAACAGCAAGAAAGATCGGGTAGAAAAATTAATTTTTATGAGCTGAACCTCTGATGCAGGTAATATATGTTACCAAAAAACTACAATCAAGAATATATTCTTTAATCCTACAGCCGCTTTGTCTGTGGCTTTCCTCAGTGATTTGTAAATGATGCAAACTGGGAAAAAAAAGTTTTAGTACTGCAGTGCTACACTGGCATAGATTAAGTCTTCAAAGCAAGTAGTGATTTTATTGGTGAGATTTACACTTGATTTAGTTCCTTAAACTAATTGAAAAGGAGTCAGGTTTTCCATTATTTGAAAAGATGCAGTGTAAAAAAGGAAAGACTAATATTATTTGTTCAAAAAATGTAACAGCCTTGGTGTTCAACTGGAATATTATTAAGGAAAACCAGTAAATGCAAACTCATCACAGTAAGTAATTTAAAAAAAAACACTTTCATGGGAATTTTCCATTTCTGCACTTTAGAAGAACTTGTGTAATTCATGTGCCTCTGCTAACTTTTGTTTTGTTTATAACCAGATAACTCTAAGACCCTTGCCAGCCACTCCTTTTCAAAGCTTAAATATGCTGGAAGAAAAATATTCTGAAGGAAGGTTATTCAAGTTTCTTCATGATACAGAAACTTCAAGCCCTAATGATACGTATCCAAAAAAGGATACAATAATTTCTTCCCCCAGTTTTGAGAGACATCAGGCTATGAACATAAACTCAGAAAAAACTTTTGCAAAATATTGCCAAAGTTTATCAAACTGTTTCACAGGGAGAAAAAAAATTTGTAAATGAGTCTCATCAAGATACTCTTCTACTAATTCAGCTCCCATCTGTATTTTTCAGCTTAGAGGAAAAATTACTTCCAAAGGTAAGCCAATCTTTACAGAGCATGAGCTCTGTCTCTGACTATTGTCTAGTATAGATTGCAAGGATTATCAAAGATATCTGACATGGGTGAAAACTATGTATGTTTCAGTTTCTTGATAATCTGTTCACCTGCTAGGTCTAGCTGCATCCCAGAGAAACGGTTACATTATTTTTAATGGGTGACAGAGAAGACCAGCTTTTAAAAAGACCTTTAAGTAGGCAAACACAACTCACCTAAAAGTACTAGGATGTCCTTGTGAAAATGTAAATTTCTATTAAAAGTTATCAAAATAAATGGGTAAAAGATGCACCACTGTAGAGAAAAATCAAAGTGAAAAGGTTGGCTGAAAAGGAGATTAAAAATAGAAATGAATATTAGTCTGTCACCAAAAAGATAATGAAGTTTAAAAGAAATTATAAGAAAGTAATTTTGTAGAACACTTTATAAAAAATGCAGTGTAACTCAAGCCAATAAAAATAAAGTTTTTGAATTGCAACAGTTACTGATTAGATATTTCCAAAGACAAAAGTAACATTTTGGGTTTATAGTCTGACAAATAAGGAAAAAAACAGCTCACTTAGCACTGCCTGATTTCATCAGCAATAAAGATAGAATAGTATAGCTATATTACATGCTATATTTCCATCAACAGTCCAGAACCAGTACAGTAGTGAATGATTCATAGACACCCCTATTGAAAAGGAAAATATAATCTCTGATGTATATGTCATAAATGTGCTTTTTCGTGTTTGGGACATAACAGGCTTGCAGGTAACACACATGTGGTCCTGGAACTCATGCAATATGATTTGAACTTGACACATACAAGCGGAGCCACATCTCCAGCAGTTCTTCTTCCTGTGGTTCAAGAACTGCCAGTTCAGTAATGGCCACCTTAAGGTCCTGAGTCAACAAACTCTTGTTCACATTAGTAATTTTCTTAATGGCAGTGAACATTTGGAGAAGGCTGAGATTCTCAGTCTTAGAAGGCAGATGCAGGGACTGCGAGAATGAAGACCTTAGGCCCACTGTAGGAGAGAATCTGGTTCGAGACCATCTTAAGAACCTGAATGTACACAAGTCCATGGGACCTGATGAAATCCATCTGCGGGTCCTGAAGGAGCTGGCAAATGAAGTTGCTAAGCCACTGGCCATCATATTTGAAAAATCATGGCAGTTAGGTGAAGTTCCCAATGACAGGAAAAAGGGAAATATAGCCCCCATTTTCAAGAAGGGGAAAATGGATGACCCAGGGAATGACAGACCAGTCAGTCTCACCTCTGTGGATGGCAAAATCTTGGAGCAGATTCTCCTGGAAGGCATGCTAAGGCACATGAAAAACAATAAGGTGCTTGGTGACAGCCAGCATGGCTTCACTAAGGGGAAATCCTGCCTGACCAATTTGGTGGCCTTCTATGATGGAGCTACAGAACTGATGGACAGGGGTAGAGCAATTGACGTCATCTACCTGGACTTGTGCAAAGTGTTCGACACTGTCGCACACGACATTCTCGTCTCTAAATTGGAGAGACATCAGTTCGCTAAGTGGATAAAGAACTGCCTGGATGGCTGCATGCAAAGAGTTGTGGAAAGTGGCTCAGTGTCCAGCTGGAGACCAGTAACAAGTGGTGTCCCTCAAGGATCGGTGTTGGGACCGGTCTTGTTTAACATCTTTGTCGCTGACGTGGACAGTGGGATTGAGTGCGCCCTCAGCAAGCTTGCCGATGACACCAAGCTGTGTGGTTCAGTTGATACCCTGGAGGGAAGGAATGCCATCCAGGGGGACCTTGACACACTTGTGAGGTGGGCAGATGCCAGCCTTATGAAGTTTAACCATGACAAGTTCAAGGTCCTACTCCTGGGTAGGAGCAATCCCAGGCACAGCTACATGTTGGGCAGAGAAGAGATTCAGAGCAGCCCTGTGGAGGAGGACCTGGGGGTGCTGTTCGATGAGAAAATGAACAAGAGCCAGCAGTGTGCGCTCACAGCCCAGAAAGCCAACTGTATCCTGGGCTGCATCAAAAGGAGCGTGACCAGCAGGTCAAAGGACGTGATCCTGCCCCTCTGCTCTTGTGAGACCTCACTTGCAGTATTGTGTGCAGTTCTGGTGTCCTCAATATAAAAAGCACATGGAACTGTTGGAACAAGTCCAGAGGAGAGCCACGAGGATGATCAGGGGACTGGAGCACCTCCTGTACGAAGATAGGCTGAGAAAGTTGGGGCCGTTCAGCCTGGAGAAGAGAAGGCTGCATGGAGACCTCATAGCAGCCTTCCAGTTTCTGAAGGGGGCCTATAGGGATGCTGGGGAGGGACTCTTCATTAGGGACTGTAGTGACAGGACAAGGGGCAACGGATTAAAACTTAAAACAGGGGAAGTTTAGATTGGATATAAGGAAGAAGTTCTTTACTATAAAGGTGGTTGAGGCACTGGAATGGGTTGCCCAAGTAAGTTGTGAATGCTCCGTTGCTGGCGGTGTTCAAGTCCAGGATAGACAGAGCCTTTAGCAACATGGTCTACTGTGAGGTGTCCCTGCCCATGTCAGGGGGTTTGGAACTAGATAATCTTAAGGTCCTTTCCAACCCTAACCATTCAATGATTCTATGATTCTAAGATATGTGTCTGATTAAGCTATGGGAATGAGAAACTTTTATGGTCCTTTTTGGCAATTAAGTATCTAGAAGAGCAGGATGGGAAGCCGTAACATGCATTCCTGTTATTTTTTCACAACCCACTAATTCTGATTCATTGTTAGCAACAACTTTACCAGTAATATTTTCAATAGCATCATTTAAAAACTAAAGTATATGACAATAAACCTCCTTTCTGTTATTAAGCAGTATCAGTGCTTACAAAACTCTATACGCACTATCTTTACCCCAAGGAATTTGCACTCCCCATCACAGATAACAGGTAATAGTTTGGAAGACATTCTGATGGACCCATTGAAACTGATGCGGAGAATGCCATTTGAAATGTGTGAGATAAGTTTTCCAGACCAACATTGTCTCGTACAGTTTGTTTTCTAGTTTTTTTTCCTTTTTCTTCCCCTTTGGAAAGTTATTAAAAAGACTTTGCAGGTAAATTACATATTGTAGGGAAATGTTAATTAGAAATTATTTAGTTTTTTGAATAATTTTCCTTCCCTTGCAGTTTGTCATTGAGTGTGGCTCACTCTCACAACTGGGACTTATTCAAAGAACATACCATAAGATATGCACATTCAATGGACTAAATAAATAGTTATAAAAAAAGCAGACAGTGAGTTAAAGCATCTTCACTTCAGAAAAGCCATATTAAAATACCTAATATGAAACATTATTACAAACACACATTGAAAAACCAGAAATGGGGAAAGACAACAAAATAAGGTTGGTGACAAAGTTTGGTGTCTTACAGGTCATGGAATACACAAAGGCAACATCCCCATTTGTTATGCCTCACTGAAAGGAAAGCCTTGCCCTGAGTTCAGCTCTAACAGTTATTTTTTCTCCTTCCTTGTAGCTGGCACAGTGCTGTGTTTTGGCTTTAGCCTGAGAACAATTCTGCTAACACACCAAAGTTTTAGTTGTTGTTAAGTAATGCTTACTCCAATCAAGGACTTTTCAGTCTCATGCTCTGCCAGTGAGGGGGGGCATGGGAAGCCAGGAGAAGCAGAGACAGGACACCTGACCCAAACTAGCCAATGGGATATTCCATATCACAGCACGTCATGCTCAGTATATAAACTGGGGGGAGTTATCTGGAAGTGATCAGTCATTGCTCGAGTTGGACTGGCCAGCAGGTGGTGAGCAATTGCATTGTGCATTACTTGTGTTTATTTTTTCCCTCTTTTCCCTTTTAGTTTTATATTATCTTCTCTTGTTATTTCCCTTATCATTTGTCCTGGGTTCAGCAGTAGCAGTCATGTTTTTTTCCTTTGTGGTAGCTGGTGCATTGCTGTGTTTTGACTTCCAGCCTGAGAACAGTGTTGGTGAAGGCGATGTTTTCAGTTGTTGCTAAATGATGTTTACCCTGACCAAGGACTTTGTGAGGCTCATGCTCTGCCAGGGAGGAGGGGAAGCTGTGAGGAAGCAGAGATGGGGCGCCTGACCCGGGCTAGCCAGGGAGGTATTCCATACCACAGCACGTCATGCCCGGGGTGAGGGGTAACTGGGAGTTACGCGGGAGGACACGGGCTTCCGGGTGGAACTTGTTTTCTTGGCCGGTGGTATCGTATTCTCTTCCCTTGTTATTTTCCCTTACCATTGTTGTAGTTGGTGGCAGCGGTGGTGATTTGTGTTGTACATTGGTTGCTGGACTGTTCTTGTCTCAACCCGTGGGAGTTGCACTCTTTCGATCCTCCTCCCCGTTCCTCCGGGAGCGGGGAAAGGGAGAGCCCCTTTGGGGGGGGGGGGACACGGACCTCGATTGTTGTCAGCTCGGCACCACTCACTGGGAGTGAGTGAACAAGCTACCTGACTGGGTTTAAACCACGACAGTTCTTTTTGGCGCCCAACGTGGGGCACGAGGGGTTGAGATAAGAACAGATCTGACTGGATTGATAGTGACTCGTCACAATGCTGATTTATTGGCTCTCAAGGTTTTTCCTCTTGATCTCACAGTTTCAGTATATCATATCTTACGTCCATCCGGTATTTGTTGCATTGGTGTTTTTCAGGTGTGGGGCTTGGGCTAGGGTTTTTGTCCCATTGTACTTTATGGTAATGACTTGTAATACAATAGAATCATTGATCATGAAACTGATCTGGCTTATGTTCCCAGTGTGGTCACCACCTTTATACTTTGGGAGGTATATGATGGAGGTGCTTAGCAATTACACATCTTTTTTCTCCTTCTGAGTTGCTCAACCTGTGAAGGAGACATCCTTTTACCCTCCCAGTCGTCCCCCCAGACCATTTACATTTGAGAGTTTTGAATTTTTTGAATGGCCTTTTAAGGCTGTTGAGACTTGTTTGCTGATGGTGATGGGAATCACCATGCTAACACGCATACAGAGTGTGCTTTGCCCACTACTGATTTCAAGAGTTAAGCAGAGTCAGGTTTGGGTCTTGTCTGGGGTCAAACGATGATGTAGGAGGACCGAGAGATTTTCCCTGAGGCTGGACAGCCATGAGGGGCAGGGTGTGTGGGATAGTATGGGCAAGTATCTTGGTCAGTGGGCCCCTCCAGTACTTTGGAATTTCACTACCGAACAACTGCAAAATCCAGAAGAATTAGTAAAACACTTAAATGAGGTGTGTGGTCATTCTGGCCATACCAGAGATGGACAAATCACGGCAACATGCTCGGGCTTGGCCTATGCTTACAGGGTCTTGTTCAACGCTATCCAGCACCTTCAAAAGGAAAAGAATGTCGGCGGATCTGAGGGCAAAGCAACAGTCGCTACTCAAACTTTGGCTGCAATGAACTGCGCAGCTACCCCAGTGGCAAGTACAGCAGCTGCTCAAACTTCAACTGCAACAGACAGCGCGGTTACCCCAGCTCCAAGCACAGCAGCTACACCACCCCCAGCAACAAGTACAGTCGCTACTCAAACCACAGTGATAATCACTGCAGCCAAACCAGAGGACCACTTCGTACCAATATCGGTTGCCCCTGTACGCAAGAGAACAAGCAAAAAGGAGGCAAAAAGGGTGAAGCGAGATGAAGAACCAATGAATTCACCACCCGGTCCAGAATCTGATCAGGAGTCATCATCACATGATGAAGAAGAAGAAGAAGAAGAAGAGGTAACTTCTCGACCTCGGACCTCAACCGAGCTGCGGAATATGCGAACAGATTTTACCCGTAAACCAGGGGAGCACATCATCACCTGGTTACTCCGATGCTGGGACAATGGGGCCGATGGTCACGAACTAGAAGGTACAGAAGCCAAGCAGCTGGGATCACTTGCTAGAGAAGGGGGAATTGACAAAGCAATTGCAAGAGAGAAAAAGTCCCTCAGCCTTTGGAGGAGGCTCTTGGCAGCTGTGAAAGAAAGGTTTCCGTACAAGGACAATGTTACGAGTCGTTCGGCCAAGTGGACTACTATAGACAAAGGCATCCAGTCTCTGAGGGAATCGGCCATCGTAGAGATGATCTATCACATCAAGCCGAGTAACGGGGATACACCTACAGATCCAGATGAAGTTGAATGTACACGACCCATGTGGCGAAAACTTACACGGAATGCACCATCATCATATGCCCATTCATTGGCAACAGTAACCTGGAATGACATAGTACCACTAACAGTGGATGAAATGGTTCATAAACTCCGAGAGTTCGAAGACAACCTCACCCCTTCCATCATCTCAGCTGTGAAAAAACTGTCCCAGGACCTCGAACAATTGAGGGACGATCTATCTGATTTATCCAGCTCCTCACGTGTACCAACACACGTCTCAGCTATTAACAAAAGGCGTCCTATTGTTCGAGAGAGGAGATACAGGAGGTATACGCCACAGGCCACCCTATGGTTTTACCTGCTGGATCATGGAGAAGACATGACAAAGTGGGATGGAAAACCTACTTGAGCTTTGGAGGAATGGGTGAGTGAACTGAAGAGGGGAGCAAGGGCCAGGACTGATCGTCCCATGGGAGCTACGGCTTCAGTCTCTGGTGAGCAGTTTCCCAGATGGAATGGAAGAGCTGATTTTACTCCAGCTCCTGTGATAACAAAGAATAATCCCTTTCACCACGACTTAAGTGTCCAACGCTGTGACGACCATTAGAGGGGCCCTGCCTCCAGCCAGGTGGAGGTAGGGGACAATCGGATTTACTGGACTGTGTGGATCAGATGGCCTGGCACATCAGTCCCACAGAGGTATAAGGCTCTAGGAGATACCGGTGCACAGTGTACCCTGATGCCATCAAGCTGTCAAGGGGTGGAACCCATCTATATTTCTGGAGTAACAGGAGGATCCCAAGAGTTGACTGTGCTGGAGGCTGAAATCAGCCTGACTGGGAGGGAATGGCAAAAGCACCCTATTGTGACTGGTCCAGAGGCTCCATGCATCCTCGGCATAGACTACCTCAAGAGAGGATACTTCAAAGACCCAAAAGGGTACCGGTGGGCTTTTGGTATTGCTGCTTTGGAGACTGAGGAAATTGAGCAGCTGTCCACCTTGCCTGGTCTCTCAGAAGATCCTTCTGCTCTGGGGTTGCTGAAAGTTGAAGAACAACAAGTGCCAATTGCGACCACAACAGTGCACCGGCGGCAATATCGCACCAACCGAGACTCCCTGATTCCCATCCATCAGCTGATCCGTAGACTGGAGAGTCAGGGGGTGATCAGCAGGACCCACTCGCCCTTTAATAACCCCATATGGCCAGCGCGGAAGTCTAATGGAGAATGGAGACTAACAGTAGACTATCGTGGCCTGAATGAAGTCACACCACCATTGAGTGCTGCCGTACCGGACATGCTAGAACTTCAGTATGAACTAGAGTCAAAGGCAGCCAAGTGGTATGCCACGATTGATATTGCCAATGCATTTTTCTCAATTCCTTTGGCAGCAGAGTGCAGGCCACAGTTTGCTTTTACTTGGAGGGGTGTCCAGTTCACTTGGAACCGACTGCCCCAGGGGTGGAAACACAGCCCTACCATTTGCCACGGACTGATCCAGAATGCACTGGAACAGGGGCAAGCTCCAGAACACCTGCAATACATTGATGACATTATTGTGTGGGGCGATACAGCGGAAGAAGTCTTTGAGAAAGGGAGGAAAATAATCCAAATCCTGCTGAAAGCCGGTTTTGCCATAAAACGGAGTAAGGTCAAGGGACCTGGACAGGAGATTCAATTTTTGGGAATAAAATGGCAAGATGGACGTAGACAGATCCCCACAGATGTGATCAACAAGATAACAGCAATGTCTCCACCGACTAATAAGAAAGAAACACAAGCTTTCTTGGGTGCAGTGGGGTTCTGGAGAATGCACATCCCAAATTACAGTTCGATTGTAAGCCCTCTCTATCATGTGACCCGGACGAAGAATGATTTTAAATGGGGCCCTGAGCAGCAACAAGCCTTTGAGCAAATTAAACGCGAGATAGTTCATGCAGTAGCCCTTGGACCTGTCTGGACCGGGCCAGATGTAAAAAACGTACTGTACACTGCAGCTGGGGAGAACGGTCCTACCTGGAGCCTCTGGCAGAAAGCTCCAGGGAAGACTCGAGGTCGACACCTCGGCTTTTGGAGTCGGGGATATAAAGGATCTGAGGCCAGCTATACCCCAACTGAGAAAGAGATACTGGCAGCCTATGCAGGGGTTCGAGCTGCTTCGGAAGTGATTGGCACTGAAGCACAGCTCCTTCTGGCACCCCGGTTGCCCGTGCTGGGCTGGATGTTCAAAGGCAGGGTCTCCTCTACACATTATGCAACTGATGCTACACAGAGTAAATGGGCTGCACTAATTACACAACGAACTCGAATAGGAAATCTCAGTCGTCCAGGCATTCTAGAAGTCATCATGGACTGGCCAGAGGGCAAAGATTTTGGAATGTCACCAAAGGAGGAGGTGGTGCGCGCTGAAGAGGCCCCACCATATAATAAACTGTCAGAAAGTGAAAAGCAGTATGCCTTGCTTACTGATGGCTCTTGCCGTATTGTGGGAAAGCATCGGAGATGGAAGGCAGCTGTATGGAGTCCTGGACGACAAGTTGCAGAAACTGCTGACGGAGAGGGTGAATCGAGTCAATTTGCTGAGGTGAAAGCCATCCAGCTGGCCCTGGACATTGCTGAACGAGAAAAGTGGCCAGTACTTTACCTCTATACTGACTCATGGATGGTGGCAAATGCCCTGTGGGGGTGGTTGAAGCAATGGAAGCAGAGCAACTGGCAACGCAGAGGTAAACCCATCTGGGATGCTGCACTGTGGAAAGATATTGTTGCCCGGGTGCAGAACCTGGTGGTGAAGGTACGTCATGTAGATGCCCATGTACCCAAGAGTCGGGCCACTGAGGAACACCAGAACAACCAACAAGTGGATAAAGCGGCTAAGATTGAAGTGGCTCAGATGGACTTAGATTGGCAACATAAAGGTGAATTATTTTTGGCCCGGTGGGCCCATGACACTTCAGGCCATCAGGGCAGAGATGCAACATATAGATGGGCCTGTGATTGAGTGGTGGACTTAACAATGGACACTATTGCCCAGGTTATTCATGAGTGTGAAACATGTGCTGCAATTAAACAAGCCAAGCGGTTAAAGCCTCTTTGGTATGGAGGACGATGGTTGAAGTATAAATATGGGGAGGCCTGGCAGATTGACTATATCACACTGCCACCAACCCGCCAAGGCAAGCGCCATGTGCTTACCATGGTGGAAGCAACCACCGGGTGGCTGGAAACATACGCTGTGCCCCATGCCACTGCCCGGAACACCATCCTGGGCCTTGAGAAACAGATTTTGTGGCGACACGGCACCCCAGAGAGAATTGAGTCAGACAATGGGACTCATTTCCGGAATAACCTTATAGATATTTGGGCCAAAGAGCATGGCATTGAGTGGGTATATCACATCCCCTACCATGCACCAGCCTCTGGGAAAATCGAACGGTACAATGGGCTGTTAAAAACTACACTGAGAGCAATGGGTGGGGGAACTTTCAAGCATTGGGATACACACTTACCAAAGGCCACCTGGTTGGTCAACACCAGAGGATCTGCCAACAGGGCTGGCCCAGCCCAGTCAGAACTTTTACATATTGTAGAGGGGGACAAAGTTCCCGTGGCGCATATGAAGAATTTCCTGGGGAAGACAGTCTGGGTTATTCCTGCTTCAGGTAAAGGCAAACCCACTCGTGGGATTGCTTTTGCTCAGGGACCTGGATATACTTGGTGGGTAATGCGGGAAGATGGGGAAGTCCGATGTATACCTCAAGGGGATTTGATTTTAGGGGAAAACAGGCAGTGAACTCAATTGTATGCTGTTGCCTGCTGTGTAATGCTTTTATAGCCCATCAACTAGATGTCTCCAGGTCACCAGCGACTGGCCCTGACTTCCCTCCAGCCATCATCCCAACAGAGAATGAACTTTGAACATCATGGACCGAATGGACTTGGCAGCATTATAGGGATTGGTCCATGCACTAAGAAAATGATCTTTTCCTCTTGGTCTGTATGTATATGGATATATATATATGGGAGAGCGACGGTGTATTGAAAATGTGGGATCTGAGCACGACGTGAATGGTATGGAATAAGGGGTGGATAATGTCCTGGGTTCAGCAGTAGCAGTCATGTTTTTTTCCTTTGTGGTAGCTGGTGCAGTGCTGTGTTTTGACTTCCAGCCTGAGAACAGTGTTGGTGAAGCCGATGTTTTCAGTTGTTGCTAAGTGATGTTTACCCTGACCAAGGACTTTGTGAGGCTCATGCTCTGCCAGGGAGGAGGGGAAGCTGTGAGGAAGCAGAGATGGGGCACCTGACCCGGGCTAGCCAGGGAGGTATTCCATACCACAGCACGTCATGCCCGGGGTGGGGGGTAACTGGGAGTTACCCGGGAGGACACGGGCTTCCGGGTGGAACTCGTTCTCTTGGCCGGTGGTATCGTATTCTCTTCCCTTGTTATTTTCCCTTATCATTGTTGTAGCTGATAGTAGTGGTGCTGATTTGTGTTGTACCTTGGTTGCTGGACTGTTCTTGTCTCAACCCGTAGGAGCTGCACTCTTTCGATCCTCCTCCTCGTTCCTCCGGGAGCGGGGAAGGGGAGAGCCCCGTTGGGGGGGGGGGACACGGACCTCGATTGTTGTCAGCTCGGCACCACTCACTGGGAGTGAGTGAACAAGTTACCTGACTGGGTTTAAACCACGACATCATTATTATAGTAGTAGTAGTAGTATATTGTACTTTAGTTATTGGACTGTTCTTATCTCAACACATGGAGTTTGCATTCTTTCAGTTCTCCTCCCCATCCCACTCAGAGTGGGAGGCAAGGGGAATGTGAGTTAATGGCCGTGTAGTTCTGAGTTACCAGTTGGGTTTAAGCCACGAGAAGCCTTTAGCACAGGTGAGTAGCAGGAGAATGACCATTAAGCTGATAAAAATTGCCAAAGAAACTTCCAAGAAGAACAATGACTATTAGCAATTTTGTTGTCAATCTGAAACAGCTGACTGCTGGAAAGTGTAGCCATAAGAAACAAAATATAGCTTAAATCCCTGATCTGCCTAAGACTGCAGGAAATGAGAAACTTTCACAATTGAAATGTCAACTAATGATATTTCTATAATCTGTTTGTGACTAAGTGCTAACACAGAGTCTTCTTGTTTCCTTATTTCACAGTTTACTAATTTGTGCTAACAATACCACAGCTCACAAAGGAAATGTACTTTGCAGTAGTATTTTTTTCTGTTTGAATGATCCATTGAAATTCTGAGCTCTAATTTCACAGTAAAATAGATTATTCCTATTTTTCTCCATAACATCACAAAATACACTTTGGGGTGATACTTCCCATTCATAATTCCCTCTCTGAAAGAATATTTAAGTAATGTTTTAAACATAGTATGTAAACTGTCCCGGAATTTTATGGCAGTTAGGCATGTCAAAGGCTTTTTGTTTGATGTAAACAAAAACTGTTCTTGTCTCCTTAATGTCAGGTCTTTCACACACCTAAGGTGCATGCTGTAATGGAGGAGAGTTTGTGCTCCTGACCATGCAGGATGAAAGCTGGACAGTCATGATGTGCTGCTCTGGGAATTTCATGGAGTCCAGTTAAACCATGCATAATGGAGGTAAAAGGATATGGTTCATACAGAGGGCATATGTGAAGTCACTCTTAGAGTTGAGCACTCTCAGGGAATCTTGTCAGCTCAGAGAGGGTGTTTTTAGGGCACCCAGAGGGAACCACTAAGCTCTATATAGTCCGAATGGTCAGATGTTGTCCTTAGGGAACTTCTGAGGGTGCTGTAATTGGGCAGAGTACATGCAGTCATTAGATCTCTGCATAATAACCAGCAGCATTACATCATGCTGACTTGCTATTCATAGCCTGATTAAAAGGCCTAGAGACTGATGACAGGACAAGCCTATGACCACCTTCCTTCATGTTATTTTATATACCAGCTTGCTATTCTGGTCTGCTGTTGTGACCAGACAGCACTCATCAGTTCATTCTTTTACAGGCTCTCTGACTGTGAAATAACAAACATGATGTACCTTAGGAAAAAAAAAAACAAAAAAAAACAACAAAAAAAACCAAGGGTTGTATTCTTGAAGATTCCATTATGTCGCACTAAAATTCTTTTCTTTTTTTTTCCTAGGGAAAAGTGGTTTCCACTGAAATTTTCAATTATTTCACTGTCCTTGCCAGCTGTTTCTTTGTCTAACAATCTCAGTCACTTCTGGCCATGAATCCATGAATTTGTACACAGTAACTGTGTGTAACACTTATTTTTATGTTCATATGTAGACTGGTAAAGAAAACACTGCTGTTAATAATTTCTATTTGTCTAGAAAATCTAATCTTTAAATCTCTTTTTGAGGGCTGGTCTATAAGCTACTGCATTAAGGAAACCTTTAGTGCTTCCACTTTATTCTGGCTGTTTCTTTAGTGCTATTCAAAGTCTCAATGAAAAGCCCCTCTTGCAGTTCTGCAGTTAAAACAACAAAGCGCTGCCTATGTTTCTTCTTTAACACAGCTCTAAGGATTTATTCTTTGCTCCTTTATTCTTCCTTTTTCTGAAGTTTGCTTGTCCTTTTTGCCTTTAAAATCTCTTTATCTAAAGCTGAATTAGTTTTCGCAGCTGGTTGGCAAACTGCCACCTTTTTCTGCTCTGACATTTACTTGTCAATTTCCAGTTGCCTTCAACCTTTTTACTTTTCTTAGCTTCTATTTCTTTTCCCTCTTCCACAGTTTCACCAACTCAAGTTTTAGTTGTTTTAATAGAAAATAAGAGAAAAATCCCCCTTCTAGGAAGGAGAAAAGGAGCCATTTTCTACAGTAACAAAGAGAAAGCAAAAATACTATAGGATTTACTCACTGAAGGCTTTGAAATAACAAACTTTCAGGAAGGTAGCAGGTAAATCTGCTACAGTATTTATGCTCTGCCTTAAGAGACAAGAAATATGAAGATCCATTTTTGCATAATTTTTAGACCAATCACTGGCTACTTTTTTACTTTTTTCCATTTTAGAGAGCTCACTGTAATTTTAAAACTTTAGGGATTAAATATTTATTTATGTATTTTTAACACGTCTGTAGCTTAATTTCTCAACTCATGGTATATGTTAAAATTGCTAACCTCCATCATAGGCTTTTACTCATAAATAAACATGATAGGTTAATACATTTTAACGACAACTAGAAAACAAGGCAATTTTGATTTGGTTTAGTCTTTGAAACTTAACAGAACTTCTTCTCTTGAGTAGTGTTTATTATGGATGTTACATTTAAAGAATCTCATAGACTCTTGTACCAGCAGAGATAGAGGGAGGTAAGAAGAGAACTTATGAAATATATTGCCTTCCTAGACTTTGAATATCAGTATAGTGGCTTATATAGACACTGTGTAGCCATTGTTCTGCCCACTCAAATAATAATAGAATATTTCACAAAACTGTGTGCCCAAATACCACAACTTTATTTTCTATTCCTTAGTGCTCAGTTTTTAATCTCTTGAGCACTAGGAAAAGGCAGCATAAAGCTTCCCCATCAGACCGACCGCTTTCTTCCTGCTGTAACAACTATAGAATTATTATTACAATTACTGTTGCTAATAATTACTATAGTAATTACAAATTACTATTACATGGGCACTGGACCTTCACTTTCGTAGGAAGTGGAATAGAGAGTTTCTCATGCTGCCAGTATGCAAACAGTAGCTATTTCTACCATCCCTAGAGCCACAGCTTAGTGGAGTGGGTTACAGCAATGCATACATTGTCCCATCTAGGCAGTTTGAAAAGAGTTAAAGCAGATGAAAAGAAAGGCCATATCTAAAGAAGAGGAAAATAGCATTACAGCTTTCAGTAGCTTTTCTTACATGTGAGGTCCTAGAAATCGGCTGGACTGAGAAGTGGTGAATACTAGCAGCAGCTGTCCAGTAAGTGGAAATGTAAGTAATGATTACCCTTGTGGTCTGAGTTACTGCAGGGCAGTTCCCAGCTGACTTAAATTGTTAATAGGTACAGCCTAATTAAACCTCACTTCTCGCATCATGAATTTCTTTCCATGTATCCGAGACAATGTCTCATATCTGTCCTTATTATTTGTTCACTGCTGTTCCACTTCTACACCTATAATGTCATGCCTTATTTCTTTTAATTCCTTCTAGTGCTGCGCATAGATAAAACTAAAAAGTCATAAAATAAAAGTATTTTACATATGAATGAAAAAGTGCTTAAAAGCAGATCTTTAAAGCTGGATTAGGAGAAGAATCCAGGCCAATAGCTTACCTACATAAATTTAACATTAGACTTCTCAGCTTTTTTTTAAATTAGGCTAACTTAAAATTGACCTTTTTGGAAAAAAACTGAGTCATAAAAATGAATATTAAAATTAGTGCATCATATGTACCCAGTGTGTTATTAGACTTTCAAAATACTAACTTCAGAGCAGCGATGCATTATTTCAGTCCATTGCAGAGTGAAGAAACTGTTTCAACTAGTTTAATTTTTTAAAAAATAATATTAAGGTGTTTTGAACTAGCTTTGACTGGTGGAAATGTTTTCAAGAGTTTTTATAATAAAATTGATTAAATGTAGTTAATGCAACAGCAACATTCACACTAAATTGGAACAAAATTAGTATAAAGAGCTTTAAAACACTTATGTACTTTGAAGTAATTTTGAAAGTTCTCACATAAAATAACCGTATTGGGATTTGAAAGTATTCTTAAATAAGAAGTCTGGAAAAAATAATAGAAATCACTGTCAGCTTGTTTCATTTGAAGTCTTCAGGAGTCTAAGTGGAATTTGCAGTTCTCTGATACATTCATTTTACTTTATTTTAACTTCATAAGTTAATTATTAGGAAAATACGTTTAGATTTGAGGATATATAAGCACTGAGTATATTAGTTCACATTTCATGTCATTTTTTTGAGGCCTGAAGAAACTACACTTTAATGAGGTAAGGGTTTTTTATATTTAAAGGCTTAATTTATGTCTGGCTGAGTTGTTTTGTGTGGAAGAAGCATGACAGCACCATCTAATCAAAGGCGGTATCACAATGTTTTTTGGGGGAGCGGGGAATGGAAACTCAAGGTAAATTTGATAGATAACAGCCATGACATAGATTAGATCTGGGTGCTTGAGCTTGCAGTCCTAATATCCTTTGAATATATTATTTTAAAAGTAATTTTATACATATTTTCCTTAGTGTGAAACTGGAAAGAATGAAGATTCAAAGAGAACCACATATTTTCTTTTATTCTAAACACCAATGTAACAGTAAGTATTACATTGGTAATATCTGTGCTTACTTAATTTCTCCATCCAAACTCCTTGCTCTGGTCTTCATACTCCTCTCTTTAACTGTTTCTTTAACAAGCCTCCTTAAATTTCCTCATCCCAGTTTGTCTCTTACAACGCCACTCTTTTCTCTGCGTAATCCTTCCTGACCGAACTCCTTGTTAATCTTATTCAATTTCTGAAAATTTCAGAATTTTGCAGGTCAGCTGACACCAGCAGTTTTGTTAATCCATTCCATCTTCACTTTCTAATCACACAGCAGTCTCAGCCCATTATTCCTTGTTCATTCTCACACTCACCCCATATGATCCCATTCAGACTTAAACACCAGAATTCTTAGTGTTTATTCGCAAATTCCTGCTTAGTTTGTTAACTCTTGGAGAATCATTGATTATAGCCAGTGAAGGCAATTGATTCAAAGTCAGATCTGTAGCACATATCTGAAAGAGTAACAAGAAATGTTTGCAAAGATCATAGAAGACCCGTAATGAAACTGGGCACTTATGGAAAAATTAGTCAGTTTGTTTCCCTGAATGTGGTCTACTGTTTTCATATCTACTTTTTTGGGCACAGGGGGAGGGGTGCTGAAAGCAGTCTTAAGGCATTACTATTACAATTCTGCTGTTGACAGCGGAAATAATTCTGGAATTTACAGATGCCAGCAAAACCTTCCAGCCACATATAAAAGCATCAACAAAGCACTATCAACACAGGGAGTCTCTAAAATATCTAATATTACCAAGAAATGTTTTCCAGATTTTGAAATATGACATACTAAACATGTCTTCCTGCCAAAGTACTGCTCTAAAATATTAGATTTTACTTCCAGGTTTTACTCCCTGGACAACACTTCCAGTGAATAAAGTACCTTTTCTGAGTCTTTCCCCCCCCACCATTCTGAACTAACCTATACTGCACATATAAACAAAGTCTTTTACTTGTCTAGTCGTCACAGCTTATAAAGGTCTCCATCATTACAAAGGAGAATATAGATTTCTTTTTTCAGTGCATATTTCTGCATTATCTGGGACAAAAATAGAGAAACAAAAATAAGGTGACCTTTTCTTTTAGAAGAGGAATTCTGATATCTTACCAAACTCATGTGGGAAGGAAAGTCCTATAGAAGACAGAGCATAGAAAGGTAGAGGGGCTTCTATGAAAAGCTATGTTTAAGAATGAAAGCATATACACAACTTGCTGGGGGTTTTTATTTCATCTTAACTATAATGCTTGCAGAATTCTCTGCTAGGAAACAGGAGAGTTGTAAACTGAGGTGTATCTTTCTCAGAAAGGTTATATGTTCAGTCAGAGTAAAAGAAGCTGAGATAATGGCTGGTTTAGGGCCAAACCAGGAAACATAATATTTCCTATGTGAAACAAAGCACTGATAAAGCCACATTTATTTCCATTAGAGAATGTTTCAAATGAACTATCTAAGTAATTTATGCCCAGAAGTCTCATTGCCAATTTTTAACTTATCTGGGAAAACTGGGAAACAGCAAGATTTGCAAGCATTGCCCCATTATCCAGAAAAGTATACTACACAGAATAACAAATTAGGTAGCCTAACCTTCATTTCAGGTGCAAAAATGGATTTGTTACTTTGGAACTTTGTTAATAACAAGCTGGAGACTGTGATTATTATTACTCTTAGTCACATAGCTCTTTTTGTGAGATCTCTTTCTGTTTGGTTTTACTTTTGACCGAAGTATGGGGTAGTAAACTATAAATGTACACCTGGACATAATTCACTTTCTATATGTAGTGAAGATTTTTTGACTGGATTTTATCAAGTGCATGGGTATGAGCTAGAGGAACTAGAAACTTTTCTTTTTATATTGATATCCAGGATCTTTTTGATATTTTTTCTTGTTCCAGTTCTAACCTCTCTACATATATTTTATGGCCTTCAGAGTATGGTTTCTGGATCCTTGAAGGGATGGACCCCTTGAAGGGATGTATGCAAAAGTAACTAAAAAAAAATAAAGTTATTTTAACTTGTTTAGATTTGCTACACAACAATTCTTATTTTCACCAGGAAACTAGGAACCGGAGGGTGAAATGTACAAAGTTCTTAAAAAGTACCTAGCTTCATCAGTGAATGTTGTATACCATTTGAGAATTACCCAAATATTGATAGGCTGTTAAAAAATAAGGGATGAATTACTATTATGATAATCTAAATCAACTGATTTAAATGTTTAGACTCCAGAAAAATTTATTGAATACAGCCAAGTGAATAGGAATAAATTTTGAATTCAAGAGAGCACTTTATGTCTACAGAGTGGCATAACCCATCTTAAAAAAATCAATGACTAAAACTAGGTTTTAAGTATTATCATAGGATACATCCTTAACCTGAGCCTTCTGTGCTTCTGTGAAAAGAGGGCTAGCAAAATCTTTGAATGGGTAATAAAGAGGAATGAAGGTAGGAAATTCTGCAGAGGATATGGCAAAAAAAACAGACCACCCCAAATCCAGTATCAAGTAGCTGAGAATCTTGCATTATGGTGGGAGGTGTAAGCGAATAAATTTATCTGGTATGCTGAAGGGAAGTTTAAGAAATGGGTAGATAATGTAATGGGTAGATAATGGTGTCCCTGCCCATGGAAGGGGGATTGTAACTAGATGATCTTTAAGGCCCTTTCCAACTCATACTATTGTATGATTGTCCAAGTGAGTGTAAGTATTTCAATGTGGGAATTATATCTGACAGCACAGAGTTTTCTGATCTTGCTGTGAGAAATGGAACACAAGCTAATTACTGGAATCAAAATTAAGATAATTCTTCTAGAAATAATATACAAAATTATTGGGAGACTTGAAAGGGCCATGGTTCCCTTAAAATCAGATGCCCTTTCATCTAACCTGTGGAAGACATTCAGTGGGGAGTATAGAGGTCCACACTGAATAATTATGGTGTCCTTTCTGGTCTGTGAGGATGAGACTCAGTCCCCTCAAATTTCTGGTTTGGGGAGGAAAAGTAGAGAAGTGTAAAGTTTACAGAACACTTGATTGCTCTCCACATTCTCATCTTTGCATCTCAGAGCAGGGCAGTATGTATCATAGTATCTCATGATATAGGCCTTAAAATAACTGCCTGTAAAGTAAAGATGGTTTTATTTCACTTGAGGTATATCTGCACTAATGTATTGTGGTTACAGAATTTTTCCTCTTCTCTAGGGCACAGAATGGATGAGGGTCAGACAAAGGACCACAGATACCATACTGTGAGAAAGAACTGAAACTCGTTGATCCTAGTTTGTAAAATTTTTTTCCCAGCTTGCTTTGCAGAGCACTGTGGAGTTTCACTTTCATTCTAATCAACAATACAGTTTACCTAGCCATACCTAGCATAATTGATTATTTTTCATTCAGGAAGCTACATGCTTTCTAACATTTTATTCAAATACATTTATGAGTCTTCCTGTCTTAGTCTGATAAAAAAAAGTGCAAAACGATGAGTTGTGATGTCAGGCTAAATGATATAATTATCTTTTTGGCATATATAAAACATATTAAAACATATAAAGCAAATGGATAAGCAATCTGTATCATTAGGAGTAAGTACATACATATAGACTGATTTTAATAAGAAGGTACACAGAAATATTTTAAGCCTATATTACATTATATTATGTTCTTTGCTGGCTTTTTTAGTGATAAGTAAAGTATCTTCAAGTATCTTTTAATAAGCTTTCCCTCTGTTGTGACAGGATTACTACTGCATATCTACAAGTAAACTATAAAAAGATTTCTTAAAAAAATGTCTGACAACTCAGTTCTCGGATGTCAAAGAAAGAAATTTATAGATGTGACAGAGGAATTCAATGACAATGCAGAAGCACCTTTTTATCTGGGAACCTTTTCCTCTTTTTTATTTTTAACCTTAGACAGTCTCTCCTGGCCCTGAGTGAAATATGCAGAAATTGAAATAGAAAAACTGAACAACAGTTCACCAAAACTACTATCCAGCTGCTGGTAAGGAAGAATCAGTGTCTTCAGGAAGGTGCAGCTGGCTTATAATCACAGAATCACAGAATTCCAAGGGTTGGAAGGGACCTCAAAAGATCATCTAGTCCAACCCCCCTGCAAGAGCAGGGTAACCTAGAGTACATCACACAGGAACTTGTCCAGGTGGGCCTTGAATATCTCCAATGTAGGAGACTCCACAACCCCCCTGGGCAACCTGTTCCAGTGATCTGTCACTCTCACAGTAAAGAAATTTTTCCTGAGGTTCACATGGAACCTCCTATGCTCCAGTTTACACCCATTGCCCCTTGTCCTATCACTGGACATCACTGAAAAAAACCTAGCTCCATCATCCTGACACTCACCCTTTACATAAGGCAATATTCACAAAGGAATCCTCTCCTAATCCTAGACAGCAATTGTTTTGGAACATGACATATTTTATATTATCTATGAGTCTTAATCCTACTATATAAGTTCCTACAAAAGAAAAGCATATTGAAAATCAGTTCAAGTCCTTCAGATCAAATCCTGACCCCATTTAACAGTAGGTGCTATAGAGGATATATGAAATTTATGCCCTACCTCATAAAGAATTATGTTTCTGCTGTTACCTTGCTAGCCTTATTGGGCAACAGTTATGACTGTTGAAGTCACATTGCTCAACTGCATTCTGTGCTCTTTATATGTTTCCAAACAAAGGGAGAAAAAGGGGGATATTGTTGAAGATCTACCCAAGCACCTGTTACCTAAGTAACATAGGGCCACAGGAAGTCTTAACAGACCGCCTTTTCTCAGCCTTATTATTCAACCTTGTGTGGAGAGCTCGGTTTAGCCATGGCCCTGAATATGTCTTCTAAATATGTGACTGAAACTTTATAAGGTACGTGGTACATATTAGAGGCTGGAGACAAAAACAGAATTTTTGTAAGTCTTTGTCTTTAGTGTACAGTTTGTTTATACTCTCAGCCATAGTTATCCAGTGGCAGTATTTTAAGTTAGCTATTTAAGATATGAAAAATATTTTATTTTGGTTGGCCCATGACATGTGATTGGCCACACTGTGAGGCTGTCGTCCCCCATGACCCATCAATGATGGTATCTTGGTCTATTGTAGACCTGATGCAACACTTGACAAGTTGCAGGAAGGATGACAGTGATGTCAGCTGCAGAAGAGCAATCTGGAAGTACCACTTGATTTGATGACTTCGCATTCTCAGTATTCAAATTTAATTTTTTCTTTCATTAGGCTACCATTCAATAATCTTTTTGAACCAAGAATTCCTGATAGTTTAAGCACCCCATGAAACCTCCTTATCAATATTCTAGCCATGCTAAAGCAATTGCTATGCCTTCTTGGAGAAAATTATGTTTATTTTGTCTGCAAACACTTTTATCCAGGCATCATATACTCCTTCTATAAACATCTCATAACTAAGCAATAACATCTGATTTTGTGAACTATGAATTTAAGGTTGTGTTTATCCCAAGCATAGCACTGATAAATTGTGCTAGTTTCCTGAGTATTTTATTTCTACTAGAAAATGGATTTCTAAACAAGTGCAGTGACTTAATTTAAAGTTTATTTTTCTCGTAATATTCCAAGTCACATAATACTGTCCAGTGTTGCTCTCCAAAGAAATCTTTTTTCACCATTATGAAGTCACCAGTTTTTTTCTACAAGGTATAGCCCAACTCCAGTTTTTGTGATAATTATACTCTTGCATGATGGAACTAGCTTCCAACCTTATGTCTTGCTACATGCCTGGGGTAGACTGTTACCACACGCAAAACTTATGTTCTCTCTTGTATGTTTTCCCCATATAATTTTGTGAAGAAAAAAAAAAAAATCAATCTTTGCAAATTTTACACATATCCAAAGAAAATATTCCTTTAGGAGTTCATTTCTATATAGTGTATGTATGGAATTTTGATAGATATTAAAAATAAGTAAAGAGCAATATAATAATATATTTATATTGCTCTAATACACTGGAAGTAAAATTGTTGCTGTATTATTTTAAATGAGAATTAATTACTTATGACTTACACAATTTTTATTTCCTAAGCTCTTGGATATAACCAGTTACATTCATAAATTACTATACTATCTTTTTAATGATATAATTCCAGAAATACTTATTTTCATCCCTATTAAAAACAGTGGTCAATTGAACTATTGTTACTTTTGAGATTTTTGAGATGCTATAATTTTTACTGTGGACACAGAGAATGAATACTATAGTTAAGGTCCTCCCAGTGAGACTGACCTTTAAAAGGAGCTTAGAAACCTTACCACTCTGGATAGTTGCACTTCCTTGTTCCTGCAGGGACAGGGTTCTGATTAAACTTCTGTTAACTTCTGAATAAACAAGTCAGCTGCAGGGTTCATAAGGTCCAAGGCATTGATGGTCATCTAGACCAAATATTTCTTCCAGGAAGAAAATTAAAGCAAGTGTGATCTACTGATCCCAACAAATCCATCCTGCAGCAGACAAAACACTTCTGAATGTAACTCTGGGGTTTCCCCAGAAATAGTAGTAATCTTCAGAATGGTTTCCCCATCGTCATGGTTTAAACCCAGCTGACAACTAAGTACCACTTAGCCACCTGCATGCTTCCCCCCACCCTTTCCTCACAGTGGGATGGGGAGAAGAATCAGAAAAAAGGTAAAATCCCATAGGTTGAGATAGGAACTATCTAATAATTGAAATAAATATAAGTAATAATACAGCAATGGTAATAATAATAGGAAATAGAGAGATGAAGGAATAAACCCTGGTCCCCACAAAAGACAAGTGATGAACAGTATGATTGTTCAGCACCTGCTGACTGATATCCAGCCTGTCCCCAGGCAGTGATCGGCCCCTGCCGGCCAACTCCCCCCCGTTTGTATACTGAACATGACAGTCTATGGTATGGAATATCCCTTTGGCTAGTTCAGGTCTGCTGTCCTGGCTGTGCTACCTCCCTGCTTCTTGTGCATCCCCTCACTGGCAGAGCATGAAAGACTGAGAAGTCCTTGATCAGACCACTACTTAGCAACAACATCAGTATGTTACCAGCATTGTTTTCAGACTAAAGCCAAAACACAGCACTGCACCAGCTACTAGGAAGAAAATTAACTCTATCCCAGCTGAAACCAGGACACACATGTAGTAAATTAACCTGAGATTTGTTATTTATTAATATGTTATTATAATATACATATGTAGTATTATATTTTTATGTTGTATTAAGTGCTATAAATGTTGCTATAAATAATAGTATTTATTTGTACGTCATTTAATCTTGTTCAGATCTAGGCCATTTCTAGAATTATTTTTTTCAGACTCCTAAAAAGAAAACATTGGTTCTATGTTAGCTGGGTCTCCTTGAGAAATGGAAAGAAACTTGCACCTATCTTACAGCTCTCTCACAGGCACCTTTAGAAAGCAACTCATTTGGTCTTCTTTACCTCCAGTGACATCAGAGTCAATGTAAGCAACCAGCTTAGTCTAGAAACCTAGCTCTTTGATGGCTGAGGTTATTACATATGACGAATCTTCTCCCAGTCTTAAATGCAGGTTTTTCTTCTCCTCCCCCTGTAGTACTTACTCATGGAAGTATAAAATGTGAGGCTTAGAATGAGGATGCTGTGTTTGAAAACATTTCATGTTTATTTGACAGTATTCATGTCAGAGGGTTCTTTCTTTTCAAGGAAATATCATAATTTATCATCAATGTGTCAAAAGAATACAGAAGAGCTGTATTTTCAACAAAGAAAAGGCAGAAAAGTTACCATGCTGGAAACAATAAATTAATTTGTGGATCTGTGTTGTTATGAACACTTGTATCTGTAGAACCACAGCAAGTGCAGGGAGCCATCCTGAACCTGTATGAAAGTATAAGTGTTGTACAGCTTAGAACTTGTCTTTAACTGCATATGCTTAGGAAGATAATGGTTTCTTACTGACAAATTTCTTACCACTAGAGGGCTCAAAACTGCTGTATGATTTTATGTATGAATACATGCATAAATGTATATATACATACACACACAATGTATGATATGGGTACGTCATGTGCATATGTTTTATTTGTGTGTATGCAGGTATAAAAACACATACATGTACATACCTATACCTACCTATATTTTAGCAGATGATCTATTTTAAAGGTTTTGAACTTTTAAATGCAATTCAAACCTTAAAGATTTTTAATATAACTTCACAGTTCACCATATTCTATATAAAGGTGAAATGTTTTTTTAATTCCTGTAATTACAGTTTTTAACTTCGCTCTCAGATGGCCAGATTTACGTAGTATTTTCATTTCCTCAAATTGAACAGTGAAAACAATCACAATAAAATACAGCTCAAACTTCCATGACCAATGTCTGCTGTCGCCGTATGTTTTATTAAGATATCTAGATAACATTGAATAACATGGGCTTAGTTCATTTTTTCATAAATGACTTTCCACAGAATGTAATGCAGTGCTGCAGAATCTATTATGCCAAGCATTTTTGTTTGATTATATGACATATTCTCTTGGGAAATCTTAGAGGCTCTAAATAAATAAAATGTTCTTGGAAAGCTGACTGTTTTCTTTCATTAATGTGACGATTGTAATGGCTTTCAAACATTTTTAAGTAATGCATAATCTTTGGAGATAATGCAACCCATATACTCCACAGTATAACAATATAATAATGAATAATTTACCCATGCAGTCCAAAAGATAATTAACACAATATTTTCAGTCAGACTTGACATACACAAAAGCTGGAGGTATCAATATTTTTCACATGTTGGCAAAGTTATTTTCATCTAAGAAATCTGCTCAAGGAACAAGCATTTAAAGAACAGTGACGTTTCAGATTACCATGATTAACAATAATGTTTGTTGTTGTAGAAATGGGAGCACAGACACCAAAATGTTTTGCAGACATTTATTGCTGTACATAATACTCAATTTTGAATAGAGTGTCTTTGGAATTTTTATGAATAGAAAATTGTGGAAAAGCACGTGAAAAGAAGAAGATACTCTTTTTGCAGCACTTCAGTGCTATGAATATCTGCAAAAAATGATATTAAATAGTATATTTCAATTTGGCTGGACTACATGTGATTACTGCCTACATTATCAATAGTACAGTTAGATACTAACAATTGAATAAAGCTTTAACATATTCACCTTCTCTCATCAACATCTTACGTATGTTTTCTTTAACTGTTAAAAGTTGTACAAGGTGCTGCACCTTCATAAAATGGTAAAATCTTAAAAAAACACAACAAAATAGTTGGGGGTAAATTCAGACTACTTAGTAAAGAAATGCAACTCTATCACCATGTACAATTGGCTAAATTTTGAAAGTACATCTTATTATAGTCCCATTTTGGTTAACATATTTACTTTAAAATGAAAAATATGCACCTAAGCCAAGATATTTTTGCTTTAAGAATTTTAACTCCTGCATGGTTTGCTTTAAAAATTTATCTTTACTGATTGTGCATGGTGTTAGATTGGAACTATAATGCTCTATTAAAAAAATAACACTTTTTGTGAGCTTTTTCTTATGTGTAGTACATTCTTAACTTACCACTCTGTTATCTGAATTTCTGACAGATATTAAAAGTGGTTTTGTTATTGATAGGCAGGGTTAGCTGGCATATTCATCACATCACCTTTGGTTTCAGGAGTAAAACATCCTTAAATTGATAACATAGAGTGGATTGCATTGAAACTACTTTTACTAGACTAAAATTGTAAGTTTTTTACATTTAAAACACATTTCCATAACTGGAAGTTCAATTTGCTTAACCACAGCCTACTCAAGTCGATGCAATTATTCCAGAAATAAGATTCTGTGCAGATGGAGTTAGCTGTTCCATTAGAATACTAAGAAAAAACATTGGACTCAATGATCCTTATGGGTTCCCTTTGAACTTGAGGTATTCTATGATTCTGTGATCCTGTTTCTGTAATCCTCCCATGAGAGTTTGTTACTCTTGAAAGAAATAAGACTTAACTGACCACATTAGCTGCATCTGTAATTTTCTTGGTAGTTGATAAATCACTACTACCTTACATCTCACCAACCTTTCTAGAGGAAAAGCCAATCTCAGTTAATGTTGTATAAATATTTATTAATACCAATCACAATATGAAAATATCAGTGATTTTCACAAAGATCCTACTTACCACAAGATTTGTTCTGGGTTAAGGAACTGCAAATATGACATCTCTTATTAGGGTGAGAATTAGAACTCAACTAAATAGGTGATTTTTTTTTCACCACTCTCAAATGAAGCAAGAAACAATTTTATATTGCCAGTGTTCTACACTACTTTTGTTATGCTAATTAAATGCATTTTACAATTAACTCTTGCAGCTTTTCAGCTCTGGGGATAACAGCTGAATAGATTGCTTGTAATTAGCTATATCCACAGGCCTCTATCAATGTAGAGATATCTCCAGAAATAGACTTGTGATTAATACATATTTCAATGTATAGAATGGAAAAAATATAGTAATATTACACCAACTTGATGACAAGTTTCGAAGTCTGAGTATTCAGTGTTTTTTCAGTACATACGTATATGTTAAAGTTTTATTCATAATCAAGTCAGCAAAAAGGTAAATCACGCTATGCTCTATCCTAGTATTTGCTTTACACAATTTATAGGATTTTTTTTTTTTTTGGCTGTTGAATTTCAACAGAACTGAATATGCCTCATTATTTGGAGAAAATAAATGCTGTCCAACTCATTAAATCCAGACGAGGTGAATATATTCTAATTCTATTTAGAAGTGCATTATCCAGGAGCCATTTCCTCCATCAAGCTTTAGACATTTTATTAGCTAAAATAGTCAGTCTCCATATGCTCTCTCTTTCACCAGTGCAGAAATTTCCCACTGTTGTTGCCTTTGTTTAGGTAGAGCGCCTTAATGTGGTTTATTTCAGATACTGTATAATAACAAGGCAGAAAGGCAAAGAGGGAAAAGATAGAATTTTAGTTTCAGTACATTATTTTTAACCTGTTGGCAACAATGAGCTCTAAGGTGGGAAAGGATATGACAGTTTTAATGAACTTTTTCATAACTGGACAAATTTTACCTACATAATGTCTACATGACAACATAACCTTACAAATGAATGGCCATCACATATTATTTCTGTATCTGTCACATCAGTCTTGTAAAATATGAAATTTTCTTCTAATTTTTCTATTATGAGTACATAACAGATATGAAAGTTGCCAAGACTTTCTATTATAAACATGCCATTTTTGTCCAGTGGCTGTTGTTACTCTATGCATCTCCTGATCCATGAATATGTTCCACAATATCACTGCCATGACACCTTATTAAGAAATGCAGGGAATTAACTAAACTTAAATGGTTAAACTGGCAAATATAAGTTATGAGACTAAATGCAGCTTTTTATAAACTTTAATTTTTTTTTAAAAAGCATGTTAAATATAGTGTTTAAGGCATTAAATCCCTTTATTATGAACATATACAAAGATTAGAGTTCATTTCCATTTTAAATACTTACGAACAGGCATACCAAGTGGGGTAAACATGTAGGACAAGATCCTGGGGCTTGGGATTACAGGGATCTAACAGCAGTCAATCCAAAGCAATGACAGCGTGCAACAGACACAGGAGGTCCACTTGTAAATACCTTTGTTGTGAGCCATGATGAATCTGTAAGCATTGCTGATGATACACACAATGACCCTGTTTCTGAGTTTTTTTTGTGATTTGTACTTTTTTATGGGCATTCATCTCAGCTGCAATGACTCAGTCCTGCAGTATTTTTATTTTTACTGTTTCAACATACAAATTTTTCTTTCATAGTGCAAACAGCTTAAACTCCAAATGAAAATAAGGAGAATACAAATCTTTAGAAGTTTTGCAGTAGGAGCCTTCCTACTTGACTCCTACTTACAAACAAAATACTTCACAGAAAATTTAGGAAACATAATCAGGCTTTTTTAATATATAAAATGCATCACTTTCTATAACACCATATTTATGCATGTTTACTATCAATATAAAAATAGCTATGTAAAGATTTTCACCTCAATTTGTGATATTTAACTACTGCAAAGTATGTAGTTTTCACTTTTGTAACTGCCAAATTTTAAATTATAAACCAGCCTTTATTTTGTTCATGTATAATTTATTAGAAATAATGTTATATATTCCTAAATACTTTACATATATGCTATTACATATCCCCAAATATTTCTATAAAAAACTCAAATTGCCTGTCACTAGAAGAAAATCTCTCTTAATGCTTGAATGCTTGGAAGTTTATGTTAATATATTTTATATAGTGTCCTTCCTCTCTCCACTAGTTTTCACTTGTATAAACCCCTTGGAGTCACAGAATCATAGAACAGTTTGGGTTGCAAGGGACCTTAGAGGTCTGTTCCTTAGAGATGTAAGGGATCCTCAGAGGTCCCTTAGAGAAGGGACCCTACCATGGGCTGGGACACCTTCCACTAGACCAAGTTGCCCAAAGCCCTGTCCAGCCTGGCCTTGACCGCTTCCAGGGATGTGGCATTCACAACTTCTCTGGGCAGCCTGTTCCAGTGTCTCACCACTCTCATAGCAAAGAATTTCTTCCTGATATCTAATATAAATCAAAAACTTTAAACCACTCCCCCTTGTCCTATCACCACCGGCCCTTTGAAAAAGTCATTTTCCAGATTTCTTGTAACCCCTTTTAGGTATGGGAAGACAGCTCTAAGATCTCCCTCAAGCCATATCTCCTCCAGGTTGAACAAGCCCAACTCTTTCAACCTCTCTCCATAGGAGAGGTGCTCCAACCCTCTGAGCATCTTTGTGGCCCTCCTCTGGACTTGCTTGAGCAGGCCCATGTCCCTCTTGTGTTGGGGGCCCCAGAGCTGGACACAGTACTGCAGAAGGGTGCTCACAAGAGCAGAGTAGAGGGGAAGAATCACCTCCCTCAACCTGCTGGGCACACTCCCTTTAAAGCAGCTCAGCACATGGTTGGCTTTCTGTGCTGCACGTCAATAGAACTGTTTTAATCTAGCAGGTCCATGGACCTCTATCTGAAGGTTTTGGGGCAAAAAAAAAGAAAAAAGAAAGAAGTTTCCAAATGCAATATAAGTCCATGAAACACTTAAAGCAATTTGTAACTTCTCTGAAAAGTGTACAGATTCAGAAAGGTGATCAGGGGTGCAGTAGAAAGATTCCCATCGATTTACTCTTTGCTTGGATAAGATTTGGTGGCCTAAGTCTGCAATAAGGAAGCAAGACAGATCTCTCGCATTGAAGTGAAAAACAAATGAAGCGTTAGTTTAGTAAGGCAGATAACTATATGCTTTATTTTGAGCATATGAGCTGTTCCATTCACTTTGGTTTAATTTAAAGTCATGCACCCACTTATAAATGTACATAGCAACTTCACAGTATAAGTCTTAATGATATGTAAATCAAAATCAGCTATATTTTGCAACTAGCGTTAAAACAAAAACGTGATTCTATAAGTGATTAAAGGAAAAGTGGTTTCACTTTTTCATCTTTCCAGTGCTGCTTTCACTGAAAGAAAATAAGATGAATAAATCCCAAACGTAATTAATAATCTGCCACCACTTCCTTATGGTCCAAAATGGTAAATAAATAATTTAGATTGACTTGTACTACTGAGGAGCTGTCTGTTTTAACCTCACTGCGCGAAGGAATACCCTTTGTCTCAAATAGGCAGCATTACGTCTAATCCCTATGCTTTTTCTGGAGGCAGATAGCCTTTGTGTGCAGCTAACACACAGATACACGTTTTCATGGCAAACTGGGGATACGTTCCAAATCATGCTGGCTGCTTTATCCTGACAGTGAGTTTTATATGTTTACTCTCCCACACCAGGAGACTTTCCAGTTCAGGGGTATTTTGTTGCAATTGATTTCAAGTGGGTAAAAACACAAAGCACTGGAATAATTAATTCTTGTTTGTGAAATAAAATAATTTCTTCAAGAACAAACTCTGTGGCATTTGCTAAACTCTAAGGAAGAATCAGTTGAAGTTCCCAGTGTAATTTAGTATTCTTAAAGGTAATAACTACTGCCTAAAATTTCACTGTGCTGAAAATTAATTTGTAATCTACTGGCATATACATTTCTATACAGTAAACTTTAAAAAGTTTTTTTAAAGATCTCTAGATTTCTACTAGGAACTATTACTATTGAAATAATATTAGAGATATGACTTACATTACCTTTCCGTTGGCAAAAATCCTACCATTACAATAGTATTATACTTCTAAAAATTGCTTTTGCTGGAATAGCTTATTATTTGGAAAACTGATTACAAATTATACTGGAGAAAAGGGGGTTTATTAGTGGTTATAAGTAGGAGAGTTTACTACTATAATTTTACTAGGATATTTTTTCTTTAATGATCTCAAGTAGTATACATTTTGGCAGTGAGCAAAATGATCAGAGCAACTCAAATTTTGCTATGTAATTTAATATAAATCTTGGTTACCACAGAAAAATCAGTACCTTTGCCTTTACTGTCTCATTCCTATTTTTCCTTTGTCCCATGTGAAGCATGTTTACTTGCACTCTTTCCATTCTTTTTCCACCAAGATTTCTGATCTTCTCCACTGAAATAACTCTCATTTGTCAGCTCAATTGTAGCAAACTTCCAGGCTTCAAAAATCCTGAATAAAATCTATACTGTAAGTGCTTTTTAAAAGTAGGACCTGTTTTAACTAGTTTTAACTTATGAGAATAACTTTAATGGTATTAAACTCTTAGAGAGCATGACTGAGCTGTAATAGAAATGTCTTTATGACCACTTAACAGGTGTTGCATTTTTCCAGGTGTCTTGGATCACAGGAAGGGGACCAGACTTGACAACAGAATGAAAGAAAGTAATTTTGCTCTTAATGTCTCTTTTTTTTACATTTCATTTATCCTAAAGTGCCAAAATTTCAGATAAATGAGACAGTGGTGGGTGGCAAAATAAGACATAAAATTGTGATACTGCTAGAGCAATTATAATAACAAAGATTGGAAACAGGTATGACGATTCCTTGAAAAATACCTTGTTCACCAGTGTTAGAGGAACACACTGTGAGGCATCTGGAGTGATAGCTGGCTGAATTCAGTTTGTAGAAAAGATGCTTCACTGATGTTCCTTTATAAGACAGTGCTGAGAGGTACACAATCAGTAATACTGTAAACTAACACAAGCTACACAAGGTGATCCAGCTATTTTCTCACATACAATGTTACATCGTTGTTTCATTACGATGGAATTACTCCTAGTTGGACCAGTTTTAATCCCTGAATTATCTATTTTCCTATATTAAAAAAAAAAAAAAAAACAAACAAGAAAACAAACAAAAAACCAACAGGGACACCCCCCCCACCCCCCTCCCCAAGACCCCTATATAATAATACTATTATTATTGGAAGGCAATTGAAATCAAGTCTTCAATATCTTTAATTCTCAGAAATAAAAGGTCTTTAAATTACTGTATAGAAAGATCACCATGGAGATCCCTTTTGGGAGTAAGTGTCCAGCTACTGGAGTTTTATGGATCCTGATCCACATAGTCAGTTCCTCAGAAGGGATTAAAAATGATCTTGTCCAGAGGCTGCCTTGGCAAATCTTTTACTCTAAGATTTGGATAGATCCTCAGGTAAACCCAAGATACAAAGAACACAAGAACTGCTTATAAATCTGGTCTATAGATTCAGGAATGAAGAACTGGGAACAATTCAGTTCTGTATTCCTAAATAAAAGTAAAAAAAAAAAAAAAAGCCTTTGCTAAGATGAATGTTGATGCAATCTTGGAGAAGTTCCACTGAAACTGTTTTTTTTTTCTGGAGAACAACTTTTGTAGTATTTTAAATAAGCAACAATTGGATAATTTAATAAATTATAACAATACCTTCACCAATAAATGATTATTGGAGGAAAATATTTTTGTAAACAGAAGGTGCAAGCTAAACACTTGATAGAAACTTCTAAATTCATAGAATCATAGAATTGTTAGGGTTGGAAAGGACCTTAAGATCATCTAGTTCCAAACCCCCTGCCGTGGGCAGGGACACCTTACGCTAAATCATATCACCCAAGGCCTCGGCCAACCTGGTCTTGAACACTGCCAGGGATGGAGCATTCACAATCTCCCTGGGCAACCTATTCCAGTGCCTCACCACCCTAACAGGAATTTATGACTAACTGTAATTTTAGTGGAGCCAAAGTTTATCAGGAATCAGAGCAATTGCTCAGTAATGAAAAACTGCCAAAGCAGTGGCATCACTTTGGACAAAGACCCTATCTGTTTTCCTTTACCTAGGCAGGATGTTTAAGAGGTATTGGTTTTCATCTAGTAATTGTTGGGCTCTGTCATACTTCCCACAATGGGAAAAAAAGTGTTAATTTTGTTAGCCATAGGAGAAATATCCATCACCTCTACAAGAAACAGAAAGTTGAGTCTTGTTCCACAAAGTGGATTTTATCAGATTAAGTGACGTTTAATAGACCTTTACCTCAGATATTCTTCAGATTTCTATTTGATAAAATATGTACCTAGTTGCTTTTGTTTATGCCTCTTCCTAATCCTTCTCATTTTTAAACACAGCTCTCATGTCTGTGGGAGAGATTAGTTTGACCACTACCATCCATACCTCCACCAGCCAAGAGCATTTTTAGAAATAAGGCTGACAAATTGAATTTGTATTCCATACCATCACTGAACTAACTCTTACTGAAGTTATAGAGTACATTAACTGGTAGGACATCACTGAAAGAAACAGAAATGTTTTCAGCAGCTAGAGATGGCTGAAAAAGAAAAGCTGAGCAACAGAATACTGATTTGGAAAAAGAGGAAAACTCTGCTGATACAGACTTTATTTTTCCATTAGTCCTTTGTCCACAGAAATCACGACACAGAGGGAGGAGCAAGGCTGCATTAGAGGTCTTCACAGCTATCTTCCTTTGTGCTTCAGACCATGAACAATGCAGGCAGCTAATATACCGCAGCTCAGTGGCATTTTGCTGAAAGCTATTTCATAGCCCCCCACCCCTGACAAAACCACAGCTTGCTTTAAACTCCCCGTGACCTCTACCACTAGAGGGCTGCACTTTATGCGATATGCCCCCTGGAGCTCTATTATCACCGTTCCAAGCAGTGAAATCAGGACAAATAAGCATCTCCTGACCTATGTCTGTAATAATTAATACTTTTATTAATATTAAATCAATAATTGTTGAGATGTTTATTATAGGCAGCTATTTGTGTAGTTAAATAGAACTACCATTAGGAAATTAGATAAGAGGGTAGTTATACAGATTTAGCTAACCTCTTTCAAGATGATCCTGCCTATCAAACTATTAAAAACCTACTTACAAGTACCAGAAAAGTTGAAAAAGATTGTATTGGTGGGACTGGGAGATAACACATTGGGAAATTATTAAACAAAAGGCATTCTGGAGAGACAAGGGGAGGCACTTGTGAAACTGCTGTTAGTAAAAACCAGACAAACGCAGGACAGACATCTGCTGAGTCTGAGGAAATCAGGTTTCAGAATTAACACTTTTTCCTCTAAACTAGATAGATACGCAAACAACACACACGCCACTTATCACACTAAAACCCTTTTTGACTCTACACTTTAATATTCCTATTGTTAGGATAAAACAATACTGTTGTTTAAAGAATGCAATCAAGTAAATGTTTCGTAAGCTAACTGGAGCTCCCAAAGGGAAAACTTGCAGGTGCTGAATCAAATCAGATCTGCCACATAATTAAAATTGGTGCAGGGGGCACAGTAAAACAGATGTGGTCTTAAAAACAGAGAATTGTTTGATTCAATGTTACTACAGATGAATGGGACATATTCAGTGAGATAAAGGGAGCAGTGTTATAATTTATCCAGTTCCACTGCGGAAATTGACTCAAGATGGCTTCATTCAAACATTGTGGGTTGTTTTTTTTTTTTTGTCTTCAAAATTTTCTGTAAGTCATCTTCTTAGTTTACAAATAAAAAGAATCCTTTCAGGACTGATGATCCTACAAACTGGACCTGAGATTTTCAAGTCATGCTGTGCTCTTTCTTGTTCAAATACTAATTAAAACTCTTCAACTGGAACTTACTAAAGAAAATGGAAAATGGAAGAGCTAGAACCAGTCCCCAGCTCACTGTACCACAATTGTGTCAGCAACTGCAAGGTAACAGAAATTTCATTTCAGCCAGTAAACTAAGCAATTATGAGTCAGAGTATCTTAGATACAAAGGGTATATGATGAGTAAGAAATTTCCATTTTTACACAATCATTTTTCTGGCCATATATGCTAACAAATTGCTTCCGAATCTGCCACATCTATTTCATCTGCCTGTGAGGAGGCTAGATACCGAATTCCTGGGACATGATTCCCAAGGAAGTCATTGAAAGTTTCCTGTATACAGTGCTGGACTGATTCTTAATTTGTGAATGCTTTCGGGCAAGAGCCTGCTTAGATGTTAAAAGTGTCCACATTTTAACATCCTATAATGCATTACGCATCTGGCTTATAATTCATAAGTAGAGGTGATGTGCTGTACTATATATTATATATTAATTTTGTATTTTAAGTACTAAAAATTGTTTGGGCAGTATTAATGGTAAGTGATTACTCAAACTAAGGCTGTCTCCCAGGGAGCTTAGAATGAAAACTGGATTTCATCCATAAAACTGTAAGGTTTTAAGCTTGCATAGTAAAAGGAAGCCAGCAGCCATTCCACACATATGCATGTCAAGATGAATCCAGCACAGAGCATGATCGGATGCCACACACTTTTCTAAATTTTGTACAGAACTGATGCTCGAGTACTAACCTTTACAGTTCTATCAGTTTGAGAATTGTTTTCAAAGGCAATGAGTCAATCAATCAGCAAACAGTAGAGTGCAGATGCTTTTATAGCAGGCAGACAATCCCCTCGAGCCCTCCTACACCCACCCCCCTGCACCTTACAATGTATTAAGCTTCAACCGGAATAATTTGGGATTTATAAGCAGTAATAACCTTCGTCGCAGTGAAACGTCTTTGAATTTTTCTACGAAATCTTTACATCAGAAACGCCGCCCTGTGTCACGTAGCTCCTGCTAGCCCGGCTGTCACGCTGTAAAAATAAGATCTTTATTATTTTCGCTACAAGCCTGCGCGATGCAGTCTGGCGAGACAAGAGACTCCCGGCGCGACCGCGCCGTACCCCGCCCGCAGCCCATCGCCCGCTGAAGGACCCCGTCCGGGCCGGCGCTGAGGTGGCGCAGCCAGCCCCAGGGACGACATGCCCCCACCGCTCCACCACCTCCTCGGGGGATCTCTGCCGTCCTCCCGCGCAGCTGCAGACCTACGAGGAGCAGCGTGTAACCCTGGTGACGCCGCATCACTGCGGGGACCCTCCCGCGGCGGCAGCCAACCTCCACACACACCCTCCCCGCCACCGCCCCCCGCCGGAGAAGTTAAGATACCCCCGCCTCCCCCGTCAACGGCTCTTCCAGTCGCGACCCGCGATTGGCCATACGTTTCAATCCCGACCTAGCTCTCTTTTGTTCCAATTGGCAAGATCTGCTGCCTGTCTTCGCAGGAAACCCCGCCCTTCTTTTTTATCCCGGCCTTGCCTCAGCCTTGTCTGCTTTCCGTCGTCTGCCCCCAGTGTTTGCAGTCCCTCTTACGGCTCTAACCTCTCCTGTCTCTCGGGTTTCTGCGGTGTAGTCGGGGGCGGTAGCCCCCCGCCCAGGCACGGTCAGTGAGCACAGCCAGGCAGCCGCCCGTGCGCCCGGCGGTGCTGCTGGAGCGCAATAATAGCGGCGCTTCACGGGCAGAGATCCCCCCTCTGCTCTGCTCCCCACCCCCGTGCGCACGAGCCTGTCACTGAGGGAGGGCACGAGAGCCCGGGAACGGCGGCGGCAGGCGGGGACGGAGCAGGGCTCGGGGACAGCGTGAATCATCTCCCACTCACTCCCTCGCCCACCACTGACACCGCTCGCTCCCTCCCTCCCTCCCTCCTTCTCCCCCTCCCTCCCTCTCTCCCTCCCTCTCTCCCTCCCTGCCGCCTCAGTCTCACTCGTTCTCTCTCCCCTCTCCACCTCTCCCACTCACTCTCTCCCCTCCTTCCCTCTCCCACTCACTCTATCCTCTCCTCCCTCTGTCTCTTTTCACTCTTTCCCCTCCTTCCCTCTTCCCTCTCGTTCCCCTGTCTCCCTTCTCCTCATCTTCTCCTGACACTGCACTGCAGCTGCTCCTCCAGCCCAGTCCTGCTCGCTTCCCTCCCTCCTTTCCCTTCCCTCCCCCCGGGTGCCAGATAAACAAGGCGCGCAGCATCCTCGACAATCCAGAGCTAGCTCTACGTTTTCGAAAAGGACAAGAGAACGGGACTAGCCCCCTCCCCTCTTCCTCCTCCCCCTTCCTCCTCCTCCCTCCTCCTCCTCCTCCCCCCTTCCCTCCCTGCCCCCCCCCCCCCCCCCTCACCACAGAAGGGAAGAGACAATTCTCCTCCGAGCAGCAGCAAACATGATGGCGGCAGCTCCCATCCAGCAGAACGGGACCCACACCGGGGTTCCCATAGACCTGGACCCCCCGGACTCCCGGAAAAGACCGCTTGAAGCCCCCCCCGAAGCCGGCAGCACCAAGAGGACCAACACAGGCGGTGGGTATATTCTCTGTCACCTCCCCCCCCCCGCCCAACACACCCACCTCTCTGCTTCTCTACCTGCCTGTCTTGTCTTGCCCCTTCCCTCCCCCCCAAACATTCCCATTTCTCTAATGTTATCATTCATCAAAATGGCGTCGGTTTTCAGCATCTACCAGTCTTTTTATTTAATATCCACGCTGGGGCTGCACAACCGTGACCCTACGGAGACTAGGAGGGAGCACAAGGGGCTTCTGCAGCCCGGTTATCTCCCTTGCCCGGCTAACGATGGGTGAAAATAAATGGTAGCTGGAAGGAGACTGCAAACGCACTACCCTCCTTTCACATCCTCTGGGTCGCAAGTTGAGTCTCAGCCTTGCCGTGCGTTTTCCTCCTCCTTGGCCTCGCTTCTATTGTCAGCGCGTACGCGGCGTGTGTTCGCTGTGCTGGGGGCGAGGGCTGGCTGGGGGGGGGGGGGGGGGGTGGTGTCGCCGCTCGGCTGCGGGAACGCGCTAGTTAACATCCTGCCTTTCCTGGAGGATATGAGTTATAACGGGACCAGCACCTCCGCTGTCCGTTTGCGCTGGAGTCGTCATAACAATGCACCGAGGCGGAGGTGAATTTATTTGCCCAATATTAAGGGCAGCGGTCTGACTGCGTGGTTCAGCCGGCGATGTTCATACGGGTGGGCACGGCTGTAGCACACAGGCACTTCTAGAGACGCTTGTAGTCTCTGTTGAGAGACGTAAGGTGAACTGAGATCGTTCCTTCTGCCTAGGGGAAAAAAAGCAGCAACTTTGTGAAACAGGTTTCATGATAAGTATCTTTACATCCATGCCAATAGGACGTTGCCTTAATTCCTGGGGAGAGCACAAGTCTGGGGAACCAGCGTATCCTAATTGACTTGCACTTTTCCGAGCCGGTTACAGAAGGTCCTTAGACTTAAGTGTAGCTGGATTTAGAAGTGAGGTGAGGGCACAGACAATTGTGCGGTTGCCGAATCAGACGGGGAAACCTTCTCCCCCCCCCATCCATTCATTCTGTGTATTTTTTTCCTCTTCCGATTGTGAGCTTTAACGCTAGTGGTGGGTAGAGGACTGGCATTGTCTATCTCGTCACCTTTTAAGTATATTTAAAATAAGTGACTTAGGCTTTTGATCAGTTGGGAAAAATTCTTCTTAATGTCTTTTAATTAATGAGCTTAAAAGAGATCATTGTCACTTAAGAAGTACTAAAGGAATACATAAGGATTACTTAGGCAAGTGATTCCATCTGCACCATGTTGAGTTGTTTTCTTGGCAGTGTCTGAAATGCTTGGAATAAAACACCACATTTTGGGTGGGTTATTTGGTAGCAGAGTAGTTGTTTTGCTTACTTAAGAAGAATGCAGGCAATAGCTAATTGCTATTCTTATGTGTTTGCTAATGGCAAACAAATAGCCCATCAGAATTTACAATTAATTCCTTTTTCGTTTGGCATTTCTTTTGCAGTATTTTCAAGCAAGGTTGTAGTTGTCACTAGTCGCATTTTCGTGCAAGGCTTTATTTTTTTTTTTAAAGGGGTCTGATAATTTCATGCTGTTGTTGCCATTGGGGAAAAAAAAAACAACACCTTTGAAATATATTTTTGATCTTACTCTTTTACAAAACTAAGGAATCTATGTGGATTCTTTATGTTGCTCTGAATATATGTACATATTTTAAAATATTATAGTCTAAACCTGTCTTGTAGAATAACACAACTGGTTAGATGTTATGTCTTCGAATGTGTGCATTTACATTTTGTTTGTTTGTGGGGCTGGGGAGGAAAAATCAAAGTTTGTAAGCCATATTAACCATGCATATCTCAATTTTTCAGAGGATGGCCAGTATTTTCTAAAGGTCCTCATACCTAGTTATGCTGCTGGATCTATAATTGGGAAGGGAGGACAGACAATTGTTCAGTTGCAGAAAGAGACTGGGGCCACCATCAAGCTGTCTAAATCCAAAGATTTTTATCCAGGTAGGTGCAAAAATTAGCCAATTCTTTCTTTATGAATCCCAGGGGATGTATGTATGTGTCATTGTGTTTCATATAGTGACGACTATGCTACCAGTGCAGCTGGAAGCATTATATTCTCAGAAAAGTATGTTACAGAGTGCAACAGTGAATATAAATGTTCTGTCTTGGTTTATGGAATGGGCTGGACACTAACTACTTTGAAAAAAAGTTTAAATATGTTTACAATGTTTCTGCAAAAGAATATTTTCATTAGCATTCACTGATTTGTTTTTTAGCTTAAAAAAAAAATCTAGGTTTAATGAACCAACTTGACAGCTGGCGTAAAAAATAATTGTTCGTTTGAAGTTTCCAGACATTGTAATGACAATTAAGCTAGAATCAGTAAAAATGAGAGGCCGCTTCTTAAAGAATGGGCCATTTACTTTAAATCCATTATGTACCTTCTTTCTGCTTCACTGCTTTGTTCACTGGTTCCGGATTGAAGTAAAGAGGAGAAGTGCCGTTCTCTAAATATTCTTTTTGTTTATCATGATGGTGGAAGAAAACTACTATAGAAGTGAAATACATTGGATGAATAATGAAATGAGTACTTTATCAACTGTACTAATGTGCGAGAAAAGTATTTTAATGTTTGCATATAACAATAATAAATGCATTATTTATCATTTCTCTTTTATAAGATTTCTGAAGAGGGAATCATATAATGATATACAAGATTTGAGCTTCTGCAATCGAATAAATTTTTCCCTAAAGATGAACAAATTAGCATTCTGTAATTGAACTTTGTTCTAGAGGACTTTTTAAAAACTGGTACAAAATAATAACATAGCTAACACTTTTCGGTGTTTTGATTTTGTTATTTTGAAGAATAACTGGTGATTTAGGTTCGAGTTGGCTAGCTGCAACAGACTTTTTTCTCTTGGAAAAATAAGACCAGCTTTGCATTTGATCTAGTTTAACAAGATACCTGAATTCTACAGAACAGTAGAGGCAGTTGGGTATGGATGTAAACAACACAAACACTGGAGCATTTAGCTTTCCCATCCTCTAACTTCAGTGTCAGGCAGAAGTGGATAGTTTTTTATTAATGGAGAGATTGTGGTCTATTTACAGTGATGATTGTTGATGTAGAAACTTTAATGCACATGTTGTATGTATCCTTAATGCATGTAGTTTGTAATACTTAAATGTCAGATGTTAAAGTGATGTATGTAGATTTTACCTGTTAAAAGATACAGCTAATGAACTGATGCTTGTTGCCTTTGAGGTTTGGAATTTTTTTTTCTTTTAGAAGTTAGAAAAAATGATCCTTTATTTTGAAAGGTATGTTAGGGTAGGAAAAAAAGATCAATGTGGAATTGTAAAAAGTCTTAGAAAAAATAAAAGCATTCAAAAGAGCCTGATTGCAGAATTAATAGCATAATCTGGGTAAAGAGCCACAATAGTAAATTAAATTCACTGTCAGTAGATGAAAATGAAATAGATTTTCTGCATTATACATGAGGTGGTATCAGATATGCAAGGATGTTACAGAATATTGGTGTTTATGAAGAATATTCCAAATACCAAATTACAAGCCTTTTCATTTTACTACAGTTTATTTACACTCACTTGGAAAGGATGCTGCAAAGATTAGATCTTTTGTTCAGTGCGCTAGCAGAGTTCTGTTTTCTGATTAAATTAGAATTACATATTTTTTTGTGTAGTAAATTGTAAAGATACAGCAGTAGTAGCAGACAAATCTTTGAAAAATAAAAATTGGCAAGCTAGAATGACATGAGTAAAAATGTGACAAACCCATGCTCCCTTAAAATCACTAGTAATATAAATAAGGCAGAGAGGCTCAAGCAGTTTCACTGTAACAGGTGCAAATGAAGTTCGACTTCATACAGTGCTTTGAATTTGCAGCCACGTTGCATCATACAGAAAATGAGTGTTTTAAGGAAGCTGGCGAGTGATACCTGCTTAAGTGTGGAACAGGGATGGGAAATGGATTACAGTGTGGCTAGCTCTTGTTAGTCTATTTATGTTTGACCACCAGCCCCAGGAATTTTTGGAGGTCCTGGCATTCCCTGAGCTGATGGCTTTTGGGTTTCTTCCAGGCTCTCATGCTTTTATGGCATTAGGTAATACAGACCTTGTGAAATAGCTAATATAAAGACATGGTTTATTTTTCTTACAAAGTTTCTTAAGCAGTTACTCTGTTTTCCTATTAGGAGGTTACTTAGTCTGTACCTCTGGTGTTTGTAAGTGTATTTAAAGTACATTTTGCTATGGAATGTTCCCCTGCTGAAGCTTCTGTGAAACTTTTCTTTCTGAAAAGTCCGAGTAAGTTCCTGTTTGGAAGGGCGGAAGTTGGTTGTAATACATAAGTTGTGAATAGTTCTGTGATCTAATAGTGTTCTTTTTTTTTTTCTTTTTCTTTTTTTTTCCTCCTCTGTGATATAGGACTTCAGTATACAGACTGATTTCTGTTGGAATTATTTTTGTGCATCAAAAGGTGACTTAATTACTGAAGAAGTATATGACAGCTCTAATTACAAGAAATAGAAGGAAAAAAAAGCTTTGCACTAAACATCTTAGTTTACAAAAAAGGAAGCAGTATCTACAGTGTATATAAGTACATTACTGACCAGTACAGTCTTACTTTTTGTTTACATAATTTATTCTTTTTCAGGTTACCAGCTTGCTTTCTCTAATTGTCTGGACTTCTACAATTTGATTTTGTTACTGTGCTTAGATTTTCCCTGATTCTTTTTTGTTCAGGCTTGTTCCCCTAGATTAATGGAAATGAAATTAAAGTGGCAAAATATGTCCTACTTTTAAAGTAAATGGTGCTTATCCTTTCTGTAGAGAAGTATCGTGTATTGACTAGCAGGTTCTGGTCCAAAATTTAAACAGGGTCATAGCTATGCTACTTTAATAACATGAACTTCATAAAGAAAGTGGCTATCCTGTGAAGCTATCTTAATGTGTGGTTTTATTTTGAATAATATAAAAAATTTTTCTGTTGTATTAAGTTGTCATTGTCATCTCTGTTTCTCCATTCTGAATTACGGTGAGCACTGGACTGAAAGCTACTCTGGACATGTGTATTTTTTCCTGTTGCAAATGCTGGCATTCACTCTCGCTTTCTCTGTCTCTCTCTGCACTCATTCCCAGTCTTTCACATGCACACACACACGCAAAATTATGTTACATCGCATCATGTTGTTTATCTTGAAACAGGATCTTGCCTGGTCTGAACTTGGTGCTTGAGTGAATTTGAGCTCGGTCAGCGTTTTTCAGTTTATTGGAATATGAAGTCATATGTGTACTGAAATTAGATCATATTAAGAGCAGAGATTAATAAAGCTGTAATTAAGTGGGGTAAGATTTTACTGTTCTTAACAATAGATTAACTGGTTTGTTTTTATAGCAGATTTCTAATCAGTAGTGATCTAAATGTTTGGGGAATACAAAACGTAGTAGTTTCCTTCCTTGCCTTGTGTCGATAGTGTATGAAGTGTTGTGTGGCAATGCTATTTTTTACCAAGTCACTTGTATTTCATATGTTTTGTTTGAATATCAGATTTTTCTGAAACATTCATGTTTTATGGGATATAGTCTAGTTGATCTTTGTGCAAGTGCCCTTTTGAATAGTTTTTTATTCTGACCCTTAAAAACCTTTCAAATTCATTGAATGTGCAAGTAACACAACTTTAAAGGAATTTATAATTAATAAGTTAACTTCCTAGCTTCATTACTCCTGTTAAACTGTTAGGGGAACGGTATAATGTATCAGCTCAGTTCACTGTTATTATTTCCTTTATATAATAAAGGACTTGTCATGTTAACTCTTAAAAAAAAACAGCTAAAAGTCTAGTAGGGAGAAGAATCTGTATTAAAGATCAGCACTTTTAATAATGAAGTAAAATACTGCTTTTTCAGCTGTAGAAGAGAAAGAAGAGTTAGAAGCGTAACAGTATTAGTTATTAGCTGCCTGTTGTTGTGGTTCCTCGAAGCTGGTTTGTCCTACATCAAAAAAATGCGTCTTGCTTTTATTCTATTTTTTTTTTTTTTCTAGTGTTAACATTAGCTAACTAAAGACTTCATAAGGGCGTATTTAAGATTTTCAGTTTCTGGTGGAAATATTTACTTATATGAGTAACTTTGGGGAGAATGACATTACTAAATAGTGAGTAGAGATTTCAGAGGTGGAATCTAGAGCTGTGTAGGTTTGTAAAGTAATCACTGATCTTTCTACTTTTTTTTTTTTTTTAAGAGCAACCACCAAAAACCCGCAAGTGTTGATTGCCAGCTGTTCAGACAGATAATTCTCAGTTGGACAGTTGTCTGTTGCCTAGTTACTGGAACAGAATAAAAGAAAGTTAGCTTGTTAGCCAGCAGATCCTTAGTATTTTACATTTAAAAGGAAGCTGAAACTGAATATGTAACTTGGTGTGGTCTTCAGATTTTTACATATCGAACTCGCCCAATGTAATATTGCTTAGCAGCTTCTCATTTGGTAGGTGTAGAGAAATTTTGAAAAGTTTAAGTAGAAATTGTGCACTGATTTCATCTACATGTGGGGACTTATGTTAATGAGTGAATAAATTTTGGCATAGTAAATGGCGTTGCTTTGCAAGAAAATGCTGTGTCTTTGTCTTGTGTGAGAAAGTTTTAAAACAACTTGTGATATATTTGGAATGGTTAGGCTAACTTTAATAAATGATACAGATTATATGTGCACTTGGTTGTCAAAAGAACAAAGCATGTCTTATCACAGAGAAATGCCATATTTAATAATTTTTAACTTTTCTTGTGATTGTTTTTGACTAATTTCCAATATAATTGAAAACCAGATGATTATCAATAGATTAGGAAGCTTATGTAGATGAAGTTGCTTCTAGTAACAGTACTGTTTTTTTGAGAAAGTTGAAATTTCTCTAAAGTAATTCATTAGGAATGCCTATTTAATGGACTTCTGCATTCTGGAGGGAAAAAAACCCAAACCAAAACCAAAAACCACAAACATACACTTCCCCCCCCCCCCCCCCCCCAAAAAAAACAAAAACAAAAAATCTAAGAAAAATAGCAAGAGTTGGTATGTACTGAAAATTTTAAATATTTTTCATTCACAAAATTTTAAATTTCCATATAATACTTCAGTGGTATTTTGCGGAAAGATCACAGTTTTGATGGATGTTTGTCAGAACATAGGTCTTGGAGCTAATATTTGAAAAATACAAACTGTGAATGTCTGAATCCCTTCATTGTTTTCCTCTTCCTCATGCAGTAAAAGTAACAGTCTCACTTTTCTTAGTGTGTGCAACCTGTGACAACCAATACCTTTTCATAAATACTTCTCATTCTTGTCTGCTCTTTAATTAATTGCATTAACTTAGATATTGTCTTCAGTAGTTGACCACAGAGTTTCTTTTATCAGTGATATGTAGCTTTTTTGCCAGAGGGAAAAACCTTGGATTTAGTAAATTTGTTAGACTGGCTTTTAGAAATGGAGCATAGAGAGATTTGGGAGGAGGGCTTGCCCCTGATTGCTATCTCATTTCTGTCTTTGGACACACTTCTGGCATAAAGTTAAGCAGCATCTGTAGAGATTTGACTGGCAAACAGCTTCCTTGACTCATCATTGCATCCTGCAGCAGGTGCAGTCAGCTTTGCAGTCCATCTTGAAAAAAGGTTGGTTGTCTTGTAACATTTATCAGCAGGCCAATGGGAGTTAATGAATTTCAGGAGTGTAGTAGTTGTCAGTTGTTGTCCAGTGTTGGAATGATGCAGGTAATTGTGCTGGACTGGTGAGAACTGTGGCAGTGTGCTTCTCACGTTGCACTGCAGCTGCTGTTGATCTTAATTAATCTGACCCTCTGAGGCTGCAGTGTCATGGTATAAAACACAGTACGTATTAGAAAGAGAAAGGCTGCTTTTGCTACTCTTACTGATGGTCATGTTTCTAGGTAGGCCTTTTGGTTTTCTAATTGGGTTTGCTTGACATTAGCATAAAATTCTTAATGTACTTGAATCTAAAGCTGTAATATATTTTTCCTGTTTACCAAATCTGTGTGTGAAGTAATGAAGCTGACAAAAATGTTTTTGGAGTGTCACCTTTATAATGGACTTAAAAAATAAATTTGTTTCTATTCTGACAACAAATACAATTTTCTTAAATGAAGAAAGCTATATTCTTTGCGTCTAGTATGAATTTCTGGTGTACTGTGTAGTGTGTTCTGTAGTGGGGTATGCTTGGTGCTTGTGCTGTTTAGCTCAGTCATGGGATTCTTCTAAGGATTTATGGTAATGTGGAAGCATGTAAAATTGGAATTTGGTATTTGGCAGTTGGAATAAATAAGTGTGCTGTGCATGTGCAAGACAGTTTATTGTAGGTATGCTAGTATCTTCCTGACTGTATGAGACGACTTTAGGAAACTATCAGGTTTCCTACATTCACCCTGGTATTCGGGGCTATTCTGTCTTTCCATCCCACAAAGGAAATACCAAAACGGAGTTTAGCCAGAGATCTAAATCCTATGTTACTGATTTGTAAAGTTCTGTTCCATGCTATTTTTGTTTTGATTTCAGGGGTATCTGCATCCCAATTTGTGATTATTCATGGCATTATAAGGATTAGCAGCATTGCTTTTATTTTAATTTAAAAATTGAGAAATGATTGTCAGGATACTGCTTTAAATTTCCCTTAGATTTAACAGCCGTATTAAATAGTTTAATACATAAGATGACAATAATCTAAATTTCCATCCCCCTATATTAACTTGTTTTCACTTTAACATATTTGATAATTAATTATGGTTGAATCTGATTGGGGTTTACTTAATATTAAATGTGCAGTTCTTGATTATAGCCGAGCATTAAAATTCCTTTGCAAGTACTTAACTGGTCTGATTGAAATGTCAGTTTAAGGCAGTATTTGGAAACATGTCTATGGAAGTTAGCTCCTAGCTGTACAATGATAACATGCCTTTAACTTTTTAAGATGAATTTATGACTCTTTGCTTGAGGTAGCTATGAGTAGCTATTGTGCATTGCTCTTCTCAGCTTCTGAATTGCAATAAATTTTCTGAATTGCAATAAATTTTGTGTAGGTTTTAAGTGTTCTGCATAATTGATGAGCAAAATCAAGTCTTCTTCATGAAAGGCCAGAGAACATAGGTTGATATGTGAAGTAGCTGATCTAAATAACTAGCTGTGTGACCAGCCCTTCAAAGAATAGCGTATTAGGGACCGGGTTTAAAGTTGTGTTGATGAAATGAATCATCTGGGGTCAGATGCCTTGTGAGGAAGAGACACACTTGTCAACTTTGTGTATGTGAAAGTGATTATGTAATATTAGCATTTGTTGGATATAAAGAAGCATAAATCTCAGACAAAAGTTCATATTTGCCTGGTCTTGTAGATTTTAGTTTTGAAAAGACTAAACGTCTGGTTTTCATCATTGATCTCTCGCTGCATCCTGCAGGGCCTGTCATCTCAGCATTGACAGGATCAGATGAAAAATACAATCAATGTGTTGACATTTTTTTGAGAATCAGGTAAGATTACTTGTTATACAGAGCTACAGTGAAATTCATGGCTGCTGCTAATGTGTCACCAGTTGGAGCCTTTGCATTCTCAATCATTAATTCAGTTAGATACTGAGGTTCTCTGCATGTTCCTTTGTTTCTATTTTAAAAGCACTTTTTGTGCCTTGCTCAGTGCCATTTAACTCTCGTGTTATTTCCCACGTAAAGAGCTTCACACATTTGTACTGTTTTCCTCCACTTCGTAGAGTGGCACCTCTTTGCTTGAATGAAGAACCATAGTTCACACCTCCAAAACTCTTGGAAGATTTGTATGTACATGTATTTTATTTTCAAGTAGTGACTTTACTTTTTAGATTCTTCATTGGCAATAGGGGGAAGAAGGCAGCAGCAATTTCTTATCTTCCTAGTGTGTTCTAAAACTCTGATCTTCAAACTGTACATGAAAAATTACAAATATTTAAATGAATATACAAGTGCAGAGTCTTTCTATAACATAAATTATTGAAAATATTCATATAAAGTCATGCACCAGAAAAGTAGGGAATGGCATGTGTCCATTCACTTGGCTTCGTTGAGCATCCAGTGTGCTTATGGAATTAAAACTATATCAGAGTGTACTCCCAAAATGTTGGGCAGTTAAATATCTGCTGTGGGCTGTGTGAGTAGGGGGAGAACAGACCAGTTAGGCCATATGCAGGGCTGGAGCTTGATCCAGCTGAGGTTTAAGTTTTGTCCCTGTGATCTGAAGTTAGGAAATGCCAGAGTGCAGGTAAGACAGTGTATAGTAGTAGTAGCAGCAGAAGCAGCAATTCAGGTGCTACAGAAGAGACTGCTTTGGCAGCAGTATTGAGCTGGTGTTAAAGAATATTTATGTTTTTTTGTGATCTGGCAGCCTACCAACAGTTTTCCTGAGAAACACATGCAAGAAGAGGGAAATAGGTGGCTTTTTAGCAGGTTATTGACCTGGATTTGAAGAAAACTTCTGTGGAACAAGAGGGACCCTTCTGGCATTCTGTCAGCTGGTTTTCAGAGGTCTGCAATGAAACTCTGCTACTGGATGCCTTAAAGCTCTATAAAAACGATATGTTACAATGAGACCTGTTAGAATGTGTATGGGGCTTGTTTTCTGTCTTGCATGTGCATACGCACTTTATTCTTTTTATGTCTTCTACTTGCTGTATTAGATGGACACTTGGTGATTCTGTCAATCTAAAATAAAACTTGGATTCCATAGAATCTCCTTATTATATCACTTCCTAACTTCTGAGTTTTTTATTGTGCAGTACAGTGCCTCTAAGGGTGCCAGCTGTTGAGATTACTTTTCCTGAAGCAGCATATAGTTTCTAGCATAGTAAAATGGTAAAAAAAAAGGGAAGTGTTAACTCTACAAAGATTTTATCTCTTTGTTTAGATTGGTAATGCCAAGTGCTCATCTAGTATTTGCACTGCTTTTAACAATAATATACGTACTTTATAATTTTATAAGCTGTTCTATGGATTTACACCTAGGACTAGCTGTTCTAGTAAGTGCTAACTTGATACATTACATGGGTAAGTTTTTATTCTAATTAATTGATCCCAAATAGCCAGGAAAAGATGGGATGATTTTGTACAATGAGCAGGTAAACTCTTAGGGCTGGACAGGAAAGAACTTTTATAAAAAGGAAGTTACCTTGTGTAGCTAGTAAGCCCTTCTTTTTACTTGAGTTCATCATGAGGTCTTTCCCTGAATAACAAGTATTTAGAAGAAGGAAACAAATGATTACATAGGTAGCCAGATTTTAAATCACATTGTTAAACCCAGTATTTTTAGGTGTACGTAGAAATCCAGATGTAATTACAAGCCTTAGAGCTTTAATCTTGCATGTTCTTGATGGGAAAAATCAGGCATAAACCTCCTTGATTTCTTGTACCTTTTAAAAACAAAGCCTTCTCAGTTTATGGAAGTACTTTTTAACCTTCTAGTCTTAGAGACATAGCGTGGATAGTGGTAGCAATGTCAGTGTTTTGAGTTAACGTATTCATTTTCTTTTTTTTTTTTTTCCAGTTTTTAAGTTGTACTAGTTATTCTTTTGTTTCTGTATTACCTTTGCCAATGGCTCATGTTTTTGATAGTACATACTACTTGAAAGAATGTGGGTTTTGATGTTCAGAAGTAGTTCTAGTTCTGTCCATCACACTTCACTAACTTGACACTTCCTCTTTTGAAGGGTGCAGATATGTGAAGGGCAAAAAACTTAGTCATTCATAATTATAAAATAATTACCTGATTTTTCCCTTCTCCAGCACACAAGCATATGTTCAGAATGAGAAAAAATAAACTCATCCATTATTTTGTCCTTTTTTTGATGATTTTTTTTATGGAAAATCTTACAATGTGCAAATGACTATCATGCTTTCAGTGTTGACTAGTACAGGAACTTGCTAAGTTTCATCTTGTGCAAAATCCTTTTTGTATGTTTTCTAAAGAAGTCTCTGCTTGTAATTTTGGCAGCTTTGTATTGACTGAAGATCACTGATTTTTTTTTTTTTTTTCCATTTTTTATTTATCTTGAAGTATTTGGCTTTTTACTAGAATGGCTGGTTCTGATTTGGGAGTCTTGTTTCTCTCAGTACAGACTTTAAGAAGTGATGAAAACAATTTATTAAGGATTGCGGTATTTCAACTGCAGTTAAATGTTAATGCCCTTTTCCTAAAAATATGCATACAGTTAAATGGGCTCCTAAGATAATGCAGGGATTGTTTGAATGTGTGTATGAAATACAAATAGGTGATTGTAATGCCTTTGATAGCTGTAAGCTCGAAGGTGTCTTAATTTGGATGTTTTTTTCCTGTAAAAGATTCCATGAAGGCAAAACCGAGAAAGCATGAAGGGCTTTTGGTGTAAATTAGAATATATTAGTAACACTGGTTTTGTGTGATGAGGCTTTTATATTATAAAGTATGCTTACTTGGGAGGTGCAGATAAGCTGATGATGGCTATCTGATATTCAAGTCAAGTGTGCTTAAAACTAGAAATATTTCAGGAACTAATATAAATTTCATATTTGTAGTATGACCTGTTTCCATTGGTCTAGAAAGAGGTGTAATGCTGCAGTGCTATTTAGAAGGAGAAGTTCTATTAGTTATCTACTGAATTATAATTTATTGGCAAACTGAGAGAGAATGATGGCATAATCCCTGTTTGTAAAGAAACGTGTGATTTGTAGTGCAGATTCAGATCCATAGATATTCTGGAAGCCTCTTAGGTAAGTCTCTATGTAGAGGAAAAGACCAAGATACCTTAGGTCATTTGTGTAGACTTTATCTCTCTGTATTGATTGAAGTTCCACTCTGCTTTAAGAAAGTTCTGTTGTGTTAATCCCTTCAGAGTGCAGTGGTTTTCACGTAGCATTTTAATACTGGGTTCTGAAGGGACTGACACTTCCCCAGTTTCTTTTTCCCTTGGTCAAAAGCAGTGGTTTCCATATTAGGTTTCAGTATAGATGCTTCTTCTGGGTAGAAGTAACTTACTGGTGTCATTTGATTCAAGGTGTGCGATGTCCCCTGCATTTGCCTACTTCCATGGGGGAAATTGAGAAATCTTGCTAGACAGGCCATCTTACAAATGATGAAGATCATTAGTAAGTTGTATTTCACAAAAGAATACTATGTATTTGCTGCTTATTTTTGAAAATCCAGTGATTCAGTCTCAGCAAGTATTTAATTTCTATTTTTAATCTTTATTTTTTTTTTTTTAGAGGTCTACATTTTCCTTCTGCAAATCTTTAAATTCTGAATCTCAGAGTTCAGCATGTTCTAAGTGCTGGAAAATTTATAGTTTGTTTCATAAGCAGTTCAAAATCCATCTTCTTATTTTACTTCCACTTTTAAACTTAATGTTCAGAATGGAAATTCTCCCTGTAATATATAATTCTCATTCTGATAAATTCACGTTTTGTGGTAAGCAAGCCTTCCTATTTTTAGATAGGATGAAGATTTCAGAAGTAATCAAAAATTGATTCACTGTTTCCCATGTTTTGTTTTGCATGAGATTGTTGTTTTTTAAACCCAGCAGGTAACTCATTACAACTTAGCTGTTTCCTCACACACCCCTCTCCCCCAAATATTCCACTGAACTTGAGCATTGCTTACAGTTGTTCAAGTTCTTTATATATGTGGGTTATTATAGTGAAATACTGGTCTTCCATCTTTCCACTGCTGATGTGCTACTTGTTATAGAGAAAGTTGTTACTTTCAGCAAAACGGAATACAAATTCTTTTTCTTGTTTCTTGAGTATAAGGGCTGAAAATGAGAATTTCTTTCATATTTGCCACTGCCTCCCAGGAAAGTGAGTGGAGACACTCCTATGAAGGCAGTAAAATTATCAGCATTTTCTGTATAAAAACATTAAATTCGGATAAGTATTGAATTTACATGAGGTGAAATATGCATCCAGCCTACATAGTCTCATATTTGGTGCTTTCACATAGGGATAGATAAATAGTAGTGTATTATCACCAAAAAAAAATAAAAAAAATAAATTCTGCATATGATTCCAATTTATGTCTTTTGGTAAAGGACTTCTAAGGGTTTTCCTTTTTTCTAGCACAGGAATGTGGGTTTTTATTTTTTTTTTTTTTTGTCTGTTTTATTAGTCTGGGGATTTTTTATTCCTGGTGCTTGTCTGCAGTAGTCAGCATTTACTGCTGCGTTTTCGTTTGAGGAAGGATGTGTTATCTCACTGTTTTCTAGCCTTTCAAACAATTGTAATTGAGCTTTTCTCTGTTGGATATAGCTGTTTGAATCTTTATTTGGAGATGTCTTTCTTCCTACATTCAATTTTAATATAGTCAAGTAAGCAATGGTTACAAGAATAATGCATGGGCTTTGGTGAAGATCTTGTAGGATGCCTTTTCAGTTATAAAAAGATGTTCATGAAAACCAGGTATAAAACACATTATCAGTATCAGCTTGCCAAATATGCATGTTCTCCCCTTTCGGCATAAGAATTTTTTTATCTATTCTTTATGGCCTCTTTGAAAGAAAAAAAATGCATTGTTTTACAATTCTTTTCCATTTTTAGTGTAGAAATGCCACTGTTTATTAATGCCAAAAGTAGGACAAACTGTAGTGTATATAATCAATAGTGTTTTGTAGTTGTCTTATTCTTTGTCTTTGCTTAAAAGCGTGGCTGGATTTTCTGTTATTAAAAGAATAATTCCACATCTTTATGTATCGGCTGGCTTTTTGTTATATTTGTAAATCTGTTTAGTAATTCTGTGTAGGAAGATACTGGCTTTATGTCAGTGTGTGCCACTCTTGCTGGAAGGTCCATTTTTAAAGAGGGGCATTAGATCTAATCCTGATTCAGTTACAAATCCTCTTCAAACTAAACATTTTCTAGAATCTGTTTCCATTTGCAAATAATTGCTCTAGTTACACACATGTTGTTTTTTTTCGGTTGTTCCAACATACTTGACTTTAGTTTTAAAAGGTGTAAATCAAAATTCTATAAAGTATGGAACTGATAGAATTATCAAAAATTATCTATAAACAATTAGTGAGAAGGATTCTGTAATTAAAGCTCTAATCTGAAACGTTAAATGGCACTTTTTAGGAATAAATTTGAAGCAAATATTGGCATTTTCACTTAAAAATAGTAATGAGGTCATATTGTCCTGTTTTTGTTCATTATTATGTAAAATGTTTTGACATCTCTCATAAGGATTGTTTGGACTTTATCAGGGAGGAGACTGATGAAGTGCATATGGAAGAACTTGATGTTAATCTAAAAACAAACAGGAGAAAAGATTGTGGTGGCTCTTATTAAACTCTTGTGTGTTCATATTTATAACGTAGTCTGTGTTTTTAGAATAAGACAGCATGTTCAAGAATATAACTGTTCTAACTATTCTGTGATTCTGTATTGATATGATTTGCTTTCTGTTGAAATAGTCATAAAAGAACCAGCTACAATTTGTGGGATCTAAGGGAGAGGGTAAAAAATGCAGTTGATGACCAAGTGGTGTACCTTTACCTTTGTTTTGTACTCCTGAACAAGATCGGAAGTATTTGCAATGGCTGCTACATAGTTATTTGGTGACTAAGGTATTAATTTGTTTCCGTGTGCATCTGATTTCATTGTATAAAAGTACATGTCCCTGTTTGAGTTGCAAAAGGAGAGATTAAGATTATGTAATGTTTCATGGTAATTGTGTGAGCTCCTTGCTTGCGTATGCAAAGAAATATAAAAAAACCCAAGAAAATCCCTCCGAACAGCTGAAGTGACCCCAAGCACCAACTAAGGACTCTGAAATTAAATATATTAGGGCATGATTTGTATGGAACTGCAGTAGAATGTATGATTCTGCAGTAGTGATTGTTCTGAGTTAAGGTCAAATTACATATGAAGAAGGGATGCAAGTGAGGTCTGTCTTCATTGCAACTGATGTCCGCACATGTGCAATTTCACAGTATTTTTTTTTTTAATCACATGCAAAACTGGGGGAATGACTGAGTTGTTTTATTTGTCCATTGTCAGTTAAGACTTAGTATGTTAGTAAGTGGATTAAAGACTTGAGAAGAAAAAAAATTGAACGTACTATCTTTGAGAAACTTAATATTCATTTTGTAATTTAGTGTTTTACTAATAAGGAAGCTCAAACGTTACTTAAACATTAGAAACATTTGTTTGAGTGTTTTTTGGCTTTTTTTTTAAAAAATACATGTATTGTGCTGCATTTTAAAAATACAGTATAGGTTGACCTGTATTATAAAAGATAGCATTTTCTATTTTCAGATAAAATCGTACATTTTGACACATTATTTAAAAACTAGAACAACTCCGCATATGAAAACACAAACTGTGATAATTAGATATGCCATATGTGGTAGTTAAGTTGGCATATATCTCAAATGGCATGTTTAATGTACTGTATTACTGGAATTAGTAATTTTGCAGCTGAAGGCTGTTAATTCTGTTACACTGACTCCCTCTCATGAACCTGTAGGTAATGATGGCAGACCTTCTTCTTTGCAAAGCCTTGCTTCTGATAACTAAAAATGCAGTTATAAGTTGCTATATTTTTAGGGTAATCTGAGTACCGTGTGCTCCCTGTGATATTTATAGTGTTTCTAGCTACTTCAGAATTCCAAGACTTTTTAAAATAATGGTACAGTTACTATTGAGGGATGGCCAGAATATGTTTGTTGTAATAAATTGTAATGAGGAAAGAAGGAAGGTCTGTTTTTCCATATTCCATATAACTTGTTTGTTTTTTTTTTTCCTCAGTGCAGAATTCTCACTTTTTAAGATAAGGTGAAAAATATTTCACCCTAAGCTCTTGAGAATTGTTAATGGTGATTAAAATCCTCACACCTGTCCTTTCCACACTGTGCAACTAGATAGAAATCACTGGTCACTTGACAGAAATGGCAAGAGAGGAAAGCAAGACTTCTGAGTACAACCAGGTATTGCTGGGATGGAGTTAAATTATTTCTCAGAGCAGCTTGTATGGTGCTAGCTAGGTTTTAGATTTGTGACCGAAAAAGTGTTGAAAAGATGCATGTTTTAACTGTTGCTGTGCAGTGTTTGCACAGTGGCGAGACCTTCTCTGGCTGCTCACCCTACCCTACCTACCCCCAGCAACTAGACTGTGTGTGCACGAGAATTTGTGAGGGGATGCAACCAGCCAGATGACCTGAACTGTCTAAAGCTATTCCATGCTATACAACTTCATCCTACAAACAAAATGGAGGGGAGGGGGTTTTAGGTGGTGTTTTTCTCAGAGAGTAGGTGGGCAGTGGTCTGCCTGTGGGAGGTGGTAATTGATTGCCTTTGCATCACTTTATGTTTTCTCATCTTCTTTTTTTCCTTTACTTACTAAACTATTTTTATCTTGACCTATGACTTTTCTTACTTTTGATCTTCCTGTTTTCTTCCCTGATTCTGCTGGGGGGGGCGGATGTGGTGTGGGGGTGTGGGTGGGGAAGAGTTTAACAGCTTTGTGGGTTTAGCTGCTAGCCAGGGTGATTGAACCACAGGAATTATTAATCTTCTTGCATTGTGTTAACATTTTGCCTTTATAAAGATGGGGGGGTTGGGTGGGTGGAAGGAGAGGGCACAGGACCCAAAATTTCACTCAGTTTTGTCTTGTTATACTGGAAGACGCTGCAAAGAGTTACAGAAATAGACTGAATTTACAACTCTGGATTCTGGTTAGGTCCTCATCTGTGTTCCCTTCCATAGGTCATTCTTGGGGTTCTTCTAGATTAAGTGTTAAAAATGCGTGTAGTATAGAAGACAACTGAAAAGTCTTTTGGGAAGCTAAATTCAGGTCAGTTACTAGAAAGTAGGTGTGAAAAGGACCTCATAGTTTAGGAACTTCAGTTCTCTGATGTCCTTCCAGACAAACCCATAAAATCTCATAATCATATACTTTTAAGGCTCTCCACCTGCCTCAAAATTGAGGTGATGCTGCCAGTTCCAAGCTTTTCCACAAGAGAAATGCAAGGGAAAAGCTTTGAAGTGTCTTTACTCATTGAAGAGATGTTCTAAATTAAATAAGGATGACAAACAAAAATGTGCACTATGAGCTTGGTGCCTGTTTGTGTAAGACTGTTCAAACGAGCTGGTGGGAACTTCTGTGGCAAGGTAGAGGAGCCATTTCTTTTCCCTTTGTAAGATAAATGTGATTTAGTAAATTAAAAGAACTGCTGTCCTTTTTGACAGAACAATTAATAGGACATCATACTCAATGCAGTCATACTCTTCAGTCATTAAGTCCAATTCTAGCTTATTGCAGGTAGCTGTAATTCATAACCCCAGTCTCTGGGAGTGCTTTTTAAGACAAAGAGGAATTTCTGAAATTGTATGATTTAATTAGCACTGGGATTTGCTGCTCACTCAGTAGCCTTTATTCTGGAAAATATACATGATGCCTTTCACGAAAAAATAGTATTAAGCCTTTTAGCTTTGACAAATTCTAATTTAAGAGTCAAGTGACTCCAAGCATGATGTCACATGAAGATCTTGGCAAGTTCATAGATGAATAATGTGTGTGCTGAAAATTAGTTTGGTTAGTAATGAAAACTGTGTTGGAATTAAGCATGGCATTCTGGACAGATTTCTATTACCTTTAAACCAACCATACTTTCTGCTAATTTGCATGAGATTTTGGTTATATTTTCATTCATGTTCTATATGCTCTCAGCCATTTTCAGGCTGGGTTCCCTTCTAATCTCTTTTCATCTTAATAAAAAGTTGCATATGAAAAATGCAACCAATTGTCTTTGCCTTCCCCGAGCCTAAACTTCACGAAATTTCAAAGTTAAGTGGCTGGAAGCCTTTAGAGTTTTAATTTCCTGTTGTTAACTGTATCTGTGCTGTGGAAAAGCACAGAAAAGCTTGCACAGAAAAGCTTCCACAGAAAAGCTGTGGACACGAGTATGTAATCTTGTACCTAGTATGTAATCTTGTAACTAGATGCTAAGAGACTTGTGTGCGAACAGGTCAGTGAGGAGAAGAGTCTAGGCCGGGTGTTTAAAGAGCATTGGCTTGTTCAGCTTTTTTACTATCGACTGTAGCTACTCTCTAACCTCTCAGTGATTGCTTTTATGGCATGTATTATTGCTGCTGCTCTGGCAATGTGGATGGGGAAGTTTTAGATTTATTGCAATTTTTTTTGCAAAGGCAGGTGGGAAATCAAAGCATAATTTTTTCAACTCTAAAAAATCTGCCCCATTTGCAAATATTTTCATGGGATGAAAAAGCTGCTTCTCTAGCTCAGTCTCGGTGAGTTTTAAAGTAGGGTTTCAAGTGTGATCTGCAGTAGGTCTTTATAAGAAGCGACAGAACTTGTGTATTGGGATGACTGTTGCATGTCTGTGCACATGTAATAATTAGGTCATTTCAAAGATGTATGTGCCCATATATATGCAGTGTGGTGCTATGTTAGATATATCTTACTTTTTTGTTCTGGAGTTCTGTTAGGGCTTTCTTGTCGTTTCAGTATTATTTGTCTTTTCTTTCTTGTTCACAATGGTTACCCAGTCTGAAATGCAACTTGCCTGGATTAGACTGATGGTGGTTTCTAGAAAATGAACAAAAAAATCGAACTGGAAAGAGAAAACAGTTTCAAGTATTTGATTCAAGCAGTGCTCAATCATTTGATCTCTAAACTCCTTGGCTAAAGATTTGTGGAAAAATTACTAACTTCTAAATTGGAGCCTTAAGAAATCCTGTGTAATCTCAGGGATTTTTGTGAAAGGAGTATAAAGAGGTTTTTTGTTGGTTCTGGGCCCGTGATGAATATTGTTTCATCAACTGGGTAAATTTTGGAGTTTAGGCTGGTTTAAAGCTAGATATGAGTTGTTTTTTTTTTTTTTTTTTTAATTTATTTTTTAATAGAAGACAATTTTGGTTTTAAGGTAGCTTTCAGTAACTTTCATAGCTTTTGTAGAGGTCAGTAACTTTTTTAAACTTTGATTTGGTTATCTTAAATTGTAGAAGTGACTGTAGCTGTAGCTTTGGGCAGTCTGTAAAAGTTTGTGTATTGGGATAAAAGAAACAGTAGTAACGTCTCAATAGTAACAAGAATTGCTGTCTTGATAATAGAGGGATTTTATAATAAAATTTGTAATAAAATTTGGTTTTGGATTGTGTTGCACAGTTCCACTCTATTTGTAACTGAGGGGGCCATCTAGATATTTTAGTGCATAACTGGAAGTTTGGCAGTTCTAAATTCTTACAAATTTGTGTAAGAAGTACTGCTAAGACCATTTTTATGGTTGAAAATATTTTGCAGCTCAAGGTTCCCTCACAGTATGTGCAAAGTGAGATGGAGCATGTTTTAGGTTTCTTGCAAACAACAAAATTCCTGCCTATTTCCTGAAAAAGATTATTGTCTTGACTAATCATGTAGGAACCCTATAGGATTCCTGTGTTCTGTCTCCTGTAGAAATGCATTACAGAAATCTGTTCTTTACTTTAAGGAATTTACCCCCTCAGTTACTGTTTAGGAGGTTAGATCAGTTTTGGAGTTAACTTCATGTAGGAATTTGATGTGTTTTATGTATCATATTGTTATATTTTTCTAAAATAAGTTTACAGAATTAGTTTGATAAATTTTGTCATGAAAATTCGTGTCTTAGACTGAATCAAAAAAGGTTAGAGGTGTCTTTGAGGTGGCTTTGTCTCTTTTGAAGAATCTACAAAATCAATAAAAGGTTTACAGTTACTAAGGGTTTTTTAACACTTTATGTTAATTTTTAGGTTTCAATCAATAATCAAGCAGTTGGTAAGATGTTGTTTTCTGACTGTCACTTAATGCTGCCTGAATTTAAAATTTATTTTTTTAAAATTATTGTTAAAAGATATTTTAAAATACACATAGGCCTAAAGGTCATAACTCCCTTTAAAAATGCCCTTTTGTATTGATGTGGGGATGGACGACCTTTAAATATTGTAACTGACAGTGGAGTTCTTTTTTTTGTTTTTTGGTGGTACTTCTTGAAATTGTGATACTATGTTTCTTATGCCTTTCTCCTTCTCCCTTCTGTCATGCTGGTTTTGAAGGCCTTTTCACCTGTCTTTGAGAAAATAAAATGCAATGACAAGTAAAAAAATGGTTCTGAATTTAGAATTGAACAGCATCTGTTCCAGGAGCAATTTTTTAATTTGTGTGCACATTTTATGTAGCTGATAAGAAGAACTCCTGTTTATAAGCAGGGAGAAGGCTATGCAAATGGAGGAAAAAGTTGCATTGTTTAGGTCAAAATGTGAAGAACTGCAGTTAATTAAGTCTGTGGGTATTCAAGTAAGCAAAGAATTACATGTTGCAAATCTGTTTCTTAGGAGGGATCTGTAAGGTTATATTGGAAAAAAAAAATTTGCAGATATGGTGGATTGATTTTATTCCAAAACTATATTTTACCTTAGGTTATTATTAATGCTGGCTAGAAACAAAAGAGGTACAGTGCTGGCTATTTTACTGTGTTTGTAGGAAAATGGCCTTTAGAAAGTTAAGGCAAAACTGATGTACAAAGAAGCATAGCAGATTTGCATATTGTGAGTAAAAAAACTAATTTAATGGAAATAACAGAGAACTTCATTCCTTGTTAGAAGTGGCACTCTTAGATTATCTGCTTGTCCTAAGTATTGTCTTCATATTCACATGTTGCTGCTAGGAAGAATAGCATTTGTTCATGATACTGAGATGATTATGCTGCTGTACCATTATTGTATTATTTTTATATTTTTCTCTCTTACTAGGTTATGAGCCGACTTTGAGCTCAGTGGTGGAAATTACTATTTTCTTGCATTTTTATGTAAGAGATTTGAATTTATAAATTAAAGTTGGGTGTCTATCATATTTAGGGTGTTTGGTGTTAAATTTAGCAATTATTTGAAACATGACTAATGTAAATTTGATGTGGCTAAACTCCAGGATATTATCTGTAAGGATATTAGCAGTGCAGGAGCATTTATCAGTACCTACTACTTCTCCTACTTACCTAATACTTGTTTAATACCCCATGCTATAATTAACTTAACTTGAATGCAAGTGAATACTATAAGACTAAAATACCAAGGTAGTTAAAAAAACAAACCAAAATGATATTTCTTAAAAACAACATGCATTTTGAATAATCCTTCAAAATGATTGGCACTGACCTCTCTCCGTTGATTGATATGAGAAATTTACCTACTATTATTTTGAAGTAGCTGAGAAAAGGAAGAGTAGATGAACATTCCTAATAACCACTTCTGCAACATTTCTGTTTATGTGCCTTTTTATTCCCAATCCGACGGCACATAAGACAAGATTTTCTTATAGCTTATGCTGTTAATGCTGTTAGCTTATGAAGTAGCACCAGATCTTAAGGACTGAAATGAGCTAAATTAAATTTAGAGTTAAAAAATGGGAATAATATAAACAAAGACAGTATCAGTATGTACAGATCAATACAAGATGTTCTCACAAAGGTATGTTAGCTGTAACATGTTCTTTAAAACAGGATTTCATGTACGTAAGTGAAACCCGTGAAAAGAAGGGTATGTTTTAGGAAAATGAAGTGGAGAAGGAAGGTGGTAAAACTGAAGAATAATAGTTGTTACAGTTTTTATCATAGTTATCCTAACTTTGATATTACCCATTGAGGCTTCTTGTGATCATCTGTGGTGGAATTAGTAGAAATAGGTGGAGTGACCTCTCACTTATAAGTTACATCCTTGTAGATCCTTTCAGATATTTTGGTGTCTACTTTTTGATTAAAAAAACCCCCAACAAACAGCAAAAATTGCTCATATATGTATATATAAATTATAAAGTACTTTGATCTGAATGGTCTTCTTAAGTCTTAGCAAAGAAGAAAAAAAAAAGCAGGCTTATAGCATGGTTGTAAAGTGAATTTGTCAGAAGTAGTGTTGATAGAGATTAATCAAGTGTAATGGTTAGCTGGAAAACAGGAGTCATCTTAAAACTAATAAAATTCTTGGGTAGCTGTGAAAAGCAAAACCTGTTTTTTATGAGACTCAAAGGAATTGCTGATATTTTTCCTCGTCTTAGCTATATGTTGTAAAATGCTGGAGGTATGTTGAATTTCCTTTTTGTTTGTTTTTTTGGATGGGACTTTAAGAAAGTAGGGATGCTGTGTTTGAAATTTTTGCTATTGATCATTTGTTGACATGGGTAAAGCATCTGAATTATTTTCTGATATGTCAAATCTTATGGATTTAAAGCTATTTCTTTCTAAAGGTGTTTTATATAAATTGTAATTCTATATGGCATGTCTAGGCTGCTGTAGAAGTTTTCCATTTTGTTTTTTTTTTTTTTAGCGGGATGCTGATTTTTGTTGTTACCTATAGAGAAAATTACTCTAGTGCAAGCGATTAAAGGCAAAAAAAAAAAAAATCAGATCTTACAGGTCTAGAAAACACTAGAGACTTTTAATTTTGTTCTTACAAAATAGATCTCCTGAATGAGCTGTGAACATCAGTAGAAAAAAAACGAAATGCAATTAAACAACTAATTAGCAAAATCAAACTCAGCTAGGTTCCTTGCTGCCAAGGTTTCTCATTTAAATGATGTAGATTTTTTTGTTTTCAGAGAACCCATTTCCTTGATGTATTATCTTCTAGCATACTGTAGTGTCTGTAACCTACTGCTTCTTAATACAGCTTTGTGTTGTAAACTCACCACAAGTCCATTGTTTCTGTTGATTCTTTGAAGGCATTCATAAATTTGCCTTGGTCAAATAGCAAAATAGGAAATGTTAGAGATATCTTTTCTTGACAAAAGTGAATTTACTTGAAATGTGGGATTAAAAATGCTGTATTTTTTTTAAATAAGGCAGGACCTTTTCCTCCTTACGAGGTGTTTGAAATCAATGTTACTAGCAGACTGAAAGGGGAGGTATAATGTTGGCTTTTCTTTCAACCACACGGATGCAGCATCTTTGGATTTGAATGCTGACCTTGATTAAATGGGAAAGAGGAGAGTACTTGCTGTTACTTTTCTGGTAGTCATACCCAAAAGGGTTTCAAATCTGATAGGACTGTACACGTTGGTTGGTTGACATCTCAGTTTCCCTAATTGATTAAAATCTCACAATTTCCATAGTGTTTTCCTTCACAGATTTTACTGCTTGAGGACTGTGGAGTCTAATTCTCAGTTTAATGGTGTTTCTGTTTGAGATTTTGTGCTTGCTATGGTGCTGGGCTTGAAAAGCAGATATCAGAAAACTAAGCAGTCTTCAAAAAGCAGTGTGTGTAAAGTAGTGAATACCTACTGTACTTCCAAATTTGTGTCTTTGTAAATTATCAGAGCTGGAATCTTGTTCATTTGCTTCTAGCTCATGTTGTGGGCTATGGAATGAAAAGAAAGTCACCTTGTAATGAGAATGAAAGATGATTCAATAGGCCAAAGGATGATGTATCTACGTGTATATTACCTATGTACACATACACATATATGTGTGTATATATAGTTAAAATAATTCATAATACACATCTTAAAATACATCACAACCTAAAGACCGCTTTGTACCAGTAAAATGGTGGTCAGTCCTTTAAATACAAACATACAAATAAGAAAACCCAAATAAATCCAAATACAAGTAAAAGCCCTATTTTATATAGCTGTAGATTTTAAATGCTTAATATGTTTTCTCAATGTCAAGAATTGGTCCAAAAGAACCTTGGTGAGATTGCATGAAGTACATTATCTGGTACATGCAGCACTTCCTTCTTTGCTGATAGTAAAGGTATAAATGATCTGATATGTTCTGATTTATTTTTTTTTCTTGAAACAGGGACAGTAATTTAAAAAATACTTGCTTTCAATTAGCAACTGTAATTTAGCACCTGTAATGAATGCTTGGAGTGATGCAGAGCTACTTCAGCCAATGAATTAGCTTTGTTCGCAGCTTGGCTCAGATGCCTCTACACAAGTGCCCATAGTATGGGGAAATAAACAAGAGGAGTTAGAGATGTGTACACAGCTACAGGGACATGATATCGTTGGCATCACAGAAACATGGTGGGATGGCTCCTATGACTGAAGTGTTGGAACGGAAGATTATAGGCTCTTGAGGGAAGACAGCCCAGGCAGATGGGGAGGGGGAGTAGCTATTTATGTCAGTGATAGGCTGGAGAGTATGGACCTCTTTCTGGGGACAGGTAATCAGTCAACAGAGAGCTTGTGGGTCAGGGTCAAAAGGAGAACAGAGATGGGGGCCATTACTGTGAGGATCTGTTACAGACCACCTGATCAGGAGGACTCTGTGGAAGAAGTGCTCTGTAGACAGATAGAATCATAGAATAGTTAGGGTTAGAAAGGACCTTAAGATCATCAAGTTCCAACCCCCCTGCCATGGGCAGGGACACCTCACACTAAGCCATATCACCCAAGGCCTCATCCAGCCCGGCCTTGAGCTCTGCCAGGGATGGAGCGTTCACAACCTCCCTGGGCAACCTATTCCAGTGCCTCACCACCCTCACCGGAAAGAATTTCCTCCTTATATCCAATCTAAGATAGGAGCAGTCTCATGCTTGCAGGCCCTTGCCCTTACAGATACTTCAACCATCCTGATACCTGTTGGAGGGATGGTATGGCCTGGCACAAGCAATCCAGGAGGTTCCTCCATTGTGTGAAAGACAACTTCTTCTTGCAAGTGATAGAGGAGGCTGAAAAGGAGAGGTGCCATGCTTGACCTTGTGCTCACCAACAGGGAGGGGCTGGTGGGGAATGTGATGCTTCAGGTGCTGTCCCTCAGGGGTCGTCATGGGGGCTGATCCTGATCAGCATCTTTGTCAGTGACATGGAAAGTGGGATTGATTGCACCCTCAGCAAGTTTGCCGACCACACTAAGTTATATGGTTCACTTGATACACTGGAGGGAAGGGATGCCATCCAGCAGGACCTTGACTTGCTTGAGGGGTGGGCTAATGCCAGCCTCAGGAAGTTCAACAGAACAAAGTGCAAGGTCCTACACCTGGGTCGGGGCAATCCCAGGCACAGCTACAGGCTAGGCAGAGATTCAGAGCAGCCCTGCAGAGAAGGACTCTTAGGGGTGTTGGTTAATGAGAAACTGAACATGAGCCAGCTTCAGTGTGCACTTGCAGCCCAGAAATCAACTGTATCCTGAGCATGAGCAGCAGGTCGAAGGAGGTGATCCTGCCCCTCTACTTGGCTTTTGTGAGACCTCATTTGGCTGAGAAAGTTGGGACCGTTCAGCCTGGAGAAGGAAGGCTGTGTGGAGACCTCATAGCAGCCTTCCAGGATCTGAAGAGGGCCTACAAGTATGCTGGAGAGGGACTCTTCATCAGGGACTGTAGCGATAGGACAAGAGATAGTGGGTTCAAACTTAAACAGGGGAAGTTCAGACTGGATATAAGGAAGAAGTTCTTTACTGTGAGGGTGGTGAGGCACTGGAATGGGTTGCCCAAATAAGTTGTGAATTCTCCATTGCTGGCAGTGTTAAAGGCCAGGCTGGACAGAGCCTTGGGTGACATGGTTGAGTGTGAGGTGTCCCTTCCCGTGGCAGGGGGGTTGAAAATAGATAATCTTAAAGTCCTTTCCAACCCTAGCTATTCTAAGAATCTATGATTCTATAATCTCACTAACTAAAAATGTTAGTGTGTCTTTACTGAGTTCTCATTTAATACTTTATTAACTTTTTCTGCAACGTTGAATGGAGGTAATAATCTCTTTGTGTTGTAGAGTGCTTACTTTGTAGTAACTATCACTGCATTTGTCTTATCTTTTAATTCGTGTTTATTTTTGTTGAAACAGTCCAAAGGGCTGAGAATGATGTAGTCAGATGAAATGGGACGTGCTTGCTGTTGTACATATGTGAGAAGTCAACTTTTATAATATCACTTCTTAGATTCTAGTTTCTAATATGGAGGAGAGGCACCATTGAAAGTAAAGTATGGAAAAAATAGTTCACGATTTTTTTTTTATGGTGGTATTTACTTAATGACTTCTGAGTTATTAATGCTTATGCATACTTACTGTTCCTGGTTTTTTTTCAGGGGAGGAGAAAATGACGAGAGAGCTACAGCTGAATTTTATATAAATGTCGATATCCAATTTGAACTTCCATAGAAATAGTTTTGTCAGGATGTGTAAAATTTTTCTTGTAGCTCCATATGTTCATGGATGGTTACCGTTGTGTTTGCTTGACTTACTGCTTGCCAGTTGAATTGCTATGTTTAAAACTGGACATTTACAAATAGTGCCCAAAGTGATCATCGGTGCCAAGTTAGCTGAATTGAATATGTTAGCATTGTGTTGGAGCATTCTCAAGCATTTAGGTTTTCTGAAGTTACCATTCAGTTCTGAATGACAAAGCTTTTCCTTGTTTCCCCTAGCCTGCTAAAGTTAGCCATGTTTGCTTACCAGTGTTCTTTTTGAAATCAGATTTTTTTTCTAGTTCTTCCCTTTGTTCTATTTCTTCAAGGCCAGGCTGGATTTGGGCTTTGAGCAGTCTGGTTTAGTAGAATGTGTCTCTGCCTGTGGCATGGGGGTTGGAAGTAGATGATCCTTAGGGGTCCCTTCCATAAAAAAGCATTCTGTGATTCCATTTTAAGCATCAGTTGTGTACATCTTGGGTTGTCTCCTGGGTTTTAGTAGCTTTCACAACAGCAGGTCACAGTTACCAGGAAAAACAATTGAAAGAGGATTTACACCAAGCATTTAAAAACACGAAGGCACGCAGTCATGTTCCAAAATGAGAGAGTCTCTGTCAGGATGGTGTGTAGGAGTTGTGTGGGAACAGAGATTACTGGCTTCTTTGGGTAAATTTTCATTTTGATTCGTGAGCTTGACTAATTTCAGTTGTTCAGAGAATTCTAATTTAACTACATTTGATTTTGGAGCTGGGGGTGGCTGGTGAAAAGCACACCTTTCACACTTTGTAAGTATGAGATTTTGTAGGGAAGTATTTAAAACATACTTAACATGAGGAAACTATCTCTTTTTTCATAGTTCTATTGGAAGTCACTGAATCACTTGCTGAAACTTGGAAGATGTTGAAAAACAACCTACTGAAGGCAGAAATCCAAAACCATCATTTGGATAAGCAGTGCTTTGACTAATTGAAAACTAAGTGAAGACAGGGGCAGTATTATTTATAAATCATATTAAGTGTTAGGCAATCTTAATTATAAAGGAAAAGCATTAATGTTAATGTTACTTTTTAGTTAAATGACCAAGTAATTTGTAGAAAATTGATTCTAGGAATTTTGCTTGTTTATTAGAATAATCACTTGGTTTGTATAATTATTATTTTTTTAGAAACCAAAGGACCCTACTGCTTCTAAATTCACTCTCTGCTTTTCTTCAAAATAAATTGAAAACAAATTTATGCTTTTCATTCCCTGAAAGCATTTTTTCATGTTTGTTTTATTTTCTTTTCTTTCTTCTTTTACTGAAAAGTGTCACACTCAGTTTCTTCCACTTTGTTTGTTGTGATGTGACAAAACAAATCTGGCTGAAGTGTGAAGCAAATTTCTTCTGCTAGGGAAACTTATCTTTAATAACAGATATAAAAGGGTTGTGGTAGTTGTGGCTTCCTGAGATTACAGGGATATAGACTTGTTTGTGTGCTTTTGGTTTTCTTTTAAAATTTAAATGTACCACTGACTATAATGTGCAGTTTCCTAGGGAAATTACATTTAATATGTGGCTTAAAATGTGTTTTCTGTAAATACTTGTGGTTTTAAGTTATCTCTATTTTGGATTAAATGGGTATGTTCCATTTATTTAATAGCAGTTTTCTGGAACCACAAAAATGTAGCGCTTTTAGTTTTGGGTTTCTTGATTTTATTTTTTTTTTACTACCACCTCCCCTTTCTTCCCCCCTTTGTATAATACAATTCTGATTTTACTATGCCGTTAAAGTAGAAAGGAGTCTTTAAAGCAGCATACTTTATATAGGCGTTTAAATGTGGGAATTTGGGGGGGTGGGGGTGGGAATCAACCTTCAGTAATATAAAGCTTAATCTTAAGTAGTGGGCTTTTGCTGCTTCATAGCTTTTCTTTTTTTTTTTCTTTTTCGTTACTCAAAACCGCGCAGGTCTTTCTTTCCTAGTGTTAGTTGATATTCCATTGCCAGAAGTCATCCTGAAGGTTAAAAAGGTAATAAGCTTAAGGAAGGTAGCTCTGGGAAGGGCTTATTTACACTTTCACTTTAGTGTAACTTATAGCAGAATCAACTTTGAACATCTAACAGTATGCAAATAAAATTAGTCAAGTCTGTTATTTACAGTAATATATTGGAGTTAATATTAATTCTTTGAAAACATTTTAGGAAAAGAAAGTAAGAAAGCTAACGAGTAGGATCAAAGATTTCTTTTTTTTTTTTATACTTCTGTCTGCCTTGGTCCCTCTTTTAGTTTTCTGTTTAATAGATGTGTTTGAAATACCTCGTTTTCCTGGCTGGACAGCTAAAAGATGGTGTGCTTTCTCTTCAAGTCATAGTTGTATAGTTTACACAATGAAAGCCTGAAAAAAAATACTAATTTTTTAAAATATTTCTCTAAATGGTAAACCATGAATATACCAAGTGACTTTTTCATATATTTGAGGAATGAGGAAATGCTTGGAATAAACACACCTAACTTGGGAAAAAATATACCCTTACTGAACATTCCCTTTTTGTTTATGCTAAGCCATTTCTTAGTGTAGTAGAATTTCAGTATCAACAATCTCCCTTCTAGCTCTTTGACCGCTACAGACTGTAGATTTGATGCAACCAAAAGGGCAACATGGAAGTAATGTGTTTAATAGGTTGCAACTTTTATTTGATTTTAACTTCCATATTTTGTGCATATTTATCTGAGTAGAAATTTATTCTTTGGTTTTATAAGATAGATTTGCAAACTTAGCCATCCAGTGAAGATATTGCAAAGAAATAAAATTCTGGTATACTGAAATACAGAGGTCTCTTCCTCTGGTCACCATATCCACCAGTCTGCTCTGCTTAGCACCTTCTGTTGCCTGGCCCTGTGCCGATGCAGTGCCCTTGACCTGCCTTTCAGATCATTTATTTGTTTATAAAGACAGCTCCTTTCTTATTTAACCACTCTAAATAATACTGGAAAATCCCAAAACGTTAAATGTTCCTTTGGGTTCCCTGTCCATCAGTTTGTTCCCATTAAGCAATTAAAATTAAAAAAAAACAGCAGCAGCTTCTTAACTTTTTCTTTGCAAATGATTTAGTGCTTTCTAATTTGTAAAATGGCCTTTATATGTGACCAAACTGGGGGTGGCTTCCGCCTGTTGCCAAATACCTATGAAAATGGCAAATCCCTGGGTAAGGTACGGCAAATAAAGCCTTTTACTGACCTGTGTGTAAGGGCTGATAATTTGCCACCTTGAAAGAGAAGTTAGTAGAGGACCTGTTCACCTAAGCTAAATCTCCTGGATCCCTTTATTAATTAAAACCAAATACTATACTTACTGTTGACTCACTGGTGGCATTTAGTGAATTGCTTATTCATAAGAGCTTCTGAACTTCCTAGCAAGCATATGCTAAAAATTTAAATGGATTTGACATGGAAAAATTGACACAGTATGGATATAGCTCTAGTATATTATGGTCATTGTATTGCATTGTTGATTAATTGTGCTTGGGAGTCTCTTCATGCAAACAGATGATGGTTTAGATTTTAAACGTGTTTTTAATGAAGAACTATGATTGTGGATTTTAAAGGTGCTAACACTTAATTGAATGTTGCTGTTTCAGTTCTGAGTTACATCACAATATTCCTGATGGCTGACCCAATTTTATGGCCAGGAAAAGAGGAGTAATTTTTTCAGATCATTAGTTTACTACCTGCGGTGTTTATCCTCACTTCAGCTGTTCTCTTCAGTCCATTTGTCTAAGTTTATCAGCACTTTAAGTGGGAAGCTTTGCTTTGAGAATGAACAGGGTGAAGTTTTGAGGGGAATGGTACATACCTTTGTATATGAAAGCAGCAACATTTTCCTGGTTCACCTCCTGCCCTGCTTCCAAAACACGTGGCATTTCTTTTTAATATTTTTAATAATTTCAAACATTTAAATTGTTGAAAAGAGTAATGCATGGGCGTTTTTTTTTATGTGAGGTTTCAGAATGCTCTTAAAAGGAAAAAAAAAAAAGTGTTTTGGGTTCTTTCTAAGTTAAATAAAAGGTGTATGCTGTAACATCTTTTAGAAAGAGAACTTTTCCTCCCAGAGGGGTAAAGAGTATTTGAAATGTATTTAGGTTAATTGCAAATTAAAAAAAGAACCAAGTTTTAAATGGTCTAGTGGTCTGAATTAAAAAGAAACAAAGTTTTCCATATTGGTTTTTTATTTGGTCATTCCTGTCCTAATTTTATTAGTGTTGCAGTCCTTCACAGAATCTTCAGAGAATACTGGGGTAGCCAAGACCTGAATTTCTAATTTGGAGAATTGTGTCAGACATTCCCTTTCCATTCTTACTGAGGATTTTTGAGTTTTGTTGAGGTTTTTTTTTGTTTGGGATTTGTTTTTGTTTTATATTTTGTTGTTTTTTTTTGGGGGGGGAGGGGGTGTTTAGCCTACTTTCCTTAGGTAAATGAGGCTTTGTGTCCTTTTTGGTCCCTTCTGATTTGTTTGCTTATTTCAACTACAGACAATGGTTGGGGCTTTAAAGATTTTTTTAATTCTTTTTAAGATCCTCCATGTTTTCTGAAAATTGGCAACAATTTGCTAGTTGAGAGAAAAGAACTTTAAGAGGTCTTTAATCAGCAAAGTCCTCTATGTTGACTTTTACTATTAGTTTAGTACTGCATAATAAATACAAAATGAAAATATAAAAGGTTTCTTGAGCTATACTCAGCTTCAGCATCCAGAGGTATTATCTTCACTGCTGATTAAAAACCTTGATGTATATGCTTGTATTTATTAAATTATAGTGGCTCTGTATAGTTACCTTGCATATCTGGTGTGTTTCAGGAATTGTTTGTAAGTAGTTACATTTTTCATAGGTTAGATTTAATCTGAAAATCTAAACAAACAAATTGGAGAAAATAAAATGAAGAAATTTATTTTTGATTATAAATACCTTGTTCCTGTGAGATTGAAGCAAAAATCCCTTTAAAGTCTACTGCATTTACTGTTGTGAAATAGTATAACCTTTATAGCCAAATGCCTGCTTTGAGTATGTTATCACAGTAATATTTGATATTTAAGTTAGGAACTGCTATTAGTCACAGGGTTATTCCATGTTTGTTCTGTACTTAGGTAATCAGTGTCCAGCTAACCCAGAAATGTTAAATATAGTTCTGCCTTTTACAATGGCCTTTCGTTAAGGATTGTGATTAAATACAGAAGGTATTTCAGACACCATCTTGTAAAGGATTTTGTTTAGGGCTACAGTATTTTTAAGGCAGATGCTATGGTGGCTGTTTTTAGTCTGTGATTGAGGATTGCTTTGTGTAGTTAGTATTATTTATAACAATATAATAAACACCTTTTTTTATTCTTTTCCCCCTATCTAGACTTGTTTGGATTTTAAGATGAAATAAAACTCTGAAGAAAATAGTGATAAAATAATATGCTGTAATAATTCAGTGATATTTCTAGCTCTTAAATATAGTTTGTGTACTTGTAGCATGAAATTTTTGCATACATTACAGAACATAATCCACAAAAAGCAAGAATAATGAGAAAAACCTTTTCCCCTGGTTTTGTATTAGCTGAAATATGGTTTCCTTCTTACCCTTTTTTTATATGGAGTGCATTTCTGTCAGAATTTCATATTTGTATTTTTTAATCTCTAGAGGTTCTAAATAGATTCATACCTATTTATAATTTTGTGCATAACCTATATTTTGAAGCATTCTCCTAATTTTTCCAAATAGAGATACTGCTTTAAAGAAAAAAAAAACCCACATACAGAGATTATTGGTGATGAAGGTATTTGTTAGGAGAAGATTTACCTTCAGGCGCTTTGAAAAAAGGCATCATATATTAAAAAAAAAAAAAAAAAGAAAAAAATCTCCATTTCTCAGAGACTGCATGTGCTTTCCTGCTACAGCTGCAGATATTTTGAACATGATCTTTCTTCCTCCACCATCCGACTTCTTTCTGCAGAGTCGTGCAGTGAAGTCATAATCCTGTGTTTCACATCCATCTGTTACCATAGAAATGATTGTAATAACCTAAATTTAGCACAGTGTCTTTCCTGCAGGATCAAGCAGGAGGATTGAATGGGTTGTATGTGAAAGGATCTCGGTGAAAATCAGACTATGTTAGCAAAATCTAAATGCTGTGATAAATTTACATGGCAGAATAATTAAATCTCAGAGAAAACATCTGTAAAAAAAATTCTGTTCCTTTTAGAGTATTTAAATTATCATATATGAAATCTGCCATATACCATGCAATCTAGTTAACTTTAATGCAAATAATTGTTTTTTATCCTAACAGGAGCTTGTACAACATGCAATTGTACTTTTCATTTGCAGATAAATATGTTAATCTGACAAAAATTATTATTTTGGAGAATATTATCAGAATATTTACTGTGGCCTAGATACACTAAAAAGCAAAGGAATGAGCCTAGACTATACTATAAAAGAGAATTAATTTTCATATTTAAAAATGAAAACCAAGCTTTTAAAACATTTTCTAGAAATCAACTTGAAATTAATTTTCCCTTCTTATAAGAAGCAGAAGAATTTCTCATTGTTTGTTGAAAGCAGTGAGTTCTTTATTGCATAACTTAAATCCTGTCTTTCTATGTGCATGTCTACTGGATGGACAGTTGACCCTGCACAGAATCCTAACATTGTTATGCGTGTTTCTATCTCAAAGATAAAAAGAGAGCATATTATAAAATAACTAGGAAAGCTGCGTAACTAGAACTTTGAAATTAGGAAATGTCTGTACTACCCACTATATTCGTTGTGACAAATGCATTCAGTGGGTTATCGTGTTCTGTTATAAACACAGGACTTCAGGACCTTAATATAAAGAATGATCTCTGGTCTTCTGCTGACCACCTATTCAATATATAGTGTTTAATCATTGTCAAGCAACCAGCTGCATGAATTATTTAATTCATGTTACTTTATGTTACTTTTACTCTGAAAACAAGAGTTGCTAATTTTGTTGTGGTCCTTATGGAGTATTTGAGGTTGAAGCATTAATATTATCGTTTCATAAATAGGGAAACGAGGCCCAGAGTGATTCATATCAAAAGTCTCAAATTTTAAGTTTGATATTTGAGTTATTTGCAGCATTTTTTTTCAAGTACTTAGTATTTATTACTATGTAATATAAAATATGTTCAAACCATAGCTTTCATTAACATGGTTAAATGCTGCCACCGCCTTTTTTTTTTTTTCTTCCCTCCCCTTTCCTCTCTCCCACCTGCACCCTTGTACATGCTCTCTCTTTTCCTCTTGTCTGCTTTGTCTCACCGGGAAAAATAAATCTGTTTTTAAGGAGAAATATTTGTGTAGTTTTACTTCCTTGTTCTGTGTTTATTTTTCAACTTTGCAAAATATCAGGCAAGACTTTCTATTATCAGGCCTATAAGATAAGCAGTGATCACCTCGTGCTTCTCCTGAGCAGTAGTGGGTTAGAGAATAACATACAAATCCAAAGCAAGCTGTTTTATCGTTTACATGGAACTAAGAATATATGTTTCTGATTTCTAGATTATTTTAAAAAAAATTTCCTGTGTGGTATGCTATGAATGTCCCTGCAAAATAGCAGCTTCCACGGCATTTATATCCTACAAACCATTCTATTAGTGCCGATGGTAATAAATTTGAGAGCCCTGCTCTAACATCCTATACACTCCTGGGTAACCATCTTCATTGATTTAAATACCTGAAATCCCAGATGTTGTACTGGAAATGTTTTTTCTTTGGTGTGGTTTGTGGTTGTTATTGATTTAAATAACTGAAATCCCAGATGTTGTACTGGAAATGTTTTTTCTTTGGTGTAGTTTGTGGTTTTTTTTTTTTTTTGTTGTGTTTTTTGCCTTTTTTGGGGGGGGTGTGTGTGCCACTAGTATGTCATAAATCTGACATTTTTAAGAGATAAGAATATAGAAACATTAGGAGCTGTCACGCTTTATCAGTGTATAAGTTCTACGGAAAAAGATTGATGTTTACTTGATAGTTGTTTATTTGTTGGTGTTTTTTCGCAGGTAAATGGAATTTAGAGAAGACCTATATGATTTATTTTTTTTTTCTTGGTACATGACTAATACACATGTAGGGAAAAAAACGTAGTAGCTTTTTTCCTTTATTAGTTAAAGCTGGTATTGGGTATTCTCCTACTAGTAAAAGGTGCTTAAGCTAGTTCTAAGACAGTTAAGATGTCTTTTATATCTTGGTTATGCCTGTTGCTCCTGTCTGTTTGAACTAAAACTGGCAAGGTTTGATGCAATGCTTTTTCCCAAGAAGTTGGCATCTTTTCATTTCCTTACTGGAAACTGTCTTTGCAGTAAGACATCACGCAAGGCAATTTATTTTCATTTCTGTTTTGGATTTTTTTATATATTTTTATGTCTGTTCTTTATGGGTTAAGCAGCAGTCCATTATAAATGAGTAAGTGAAAGTGGTAATTTTTATAGTACTGCCTCTGATTAAATGTGTTAGTCTTTCTATTTTTAAGTTAGGTAATAATGCAGTATATATGTGAAGTATTATAGAACAACATAGATGAAATGAAGCATTGTCTGGTTGATAAACTTGTATGAATAAACCTTGGAGTTGGAATAATAATTCAACAATTTATCTTGGCTTTCATTTTTACTACAAATTCTACAATTAGTGCAAATTACTGGAATGACTACATAAAAGTTTTTCGGTAGATCACAATGTATTTTTTAAAAAAACCCAAACAGTTGAAGGTATGTATCTTTAATGTAAACATTACAATTTTTTTTCTGTAACAAGATGAAAAGGTGGTTGTATCTCATACCTTTGGATACACTTTTTGAGAAATACATGTGAATATATATTAAAAGCTAGTTTTTAATGTATGAATGCAATGGAAGGGTATTAATGTAATTAGGACAGGTATCTGCTCAAATGTAGAGATATTTATGTGACTTACCAGCAAAAAGTTCACATATTAATATCAGCAATAAATGTTTTTGTTAACATTTATTTTCCTGTAAAATCAGAGCAAACACCTATGCCATATTCTAAGAATCAGTAATAACAGAGAAACAGCTGCATTCTAATGCCTTCATAACAGGTCGTGTAATTGACAGTGAAAATCCTAGGTTTTCATACAGAAATGTTCAATAACTACAGTCACGCTAAACCACATTTTACTAAGTTACAGATGTTCGTGCTTTAAAAGACATGCTTTAAAAGCAGCTTTACCCACTTTGATAGAGTTTGAGATTCCTAGTGCAATGTAATTTAGCTTGCAGCTGAAATTATTGCATGATGTTCAGTAAGAAATCTTTTCTAAAGGTGAATGTAAAAAGGCATCTAAGTGTGTGGGGTTTTGTTTTGATTTTTTTGTTTTGCTAGACCTGCATAAGGACTATTTCCTTTGAATACGCATTTGTAAACTTTTTAGTTTTCAGGTAAGTTATATCTCTTCTTCCATCTCCCTTGCAAAACAGCTTTTTATTCACATTCTAGCTGCTGCTTATTCTGTATCATCACATCATACAGGTAAGTTGCTTACCCTATAACTAGTTCAGATGATGTCTCCTCAAAACATGCCGTGGTAGTCGCGTATTCTGTCTTTCCTTACAAAGTTAAAGAGAACTACCTTTTTAGTCAACTTAATTATTGGATTGTAGCTTTTTTTTGGATGTTATGTTCATACTGAACAGCAAGGATTCATGAAGGAGTTTGTGGTTTTTTTTGAATATTACAGGTTTTTACTCCACTGTAGTGTAAAGCCAGCTAAAAGTGAAATGCTGAAATATAAATTCAGTTTGTGTCCAGCTGTAGTCTAATGTAGCATTTCTTTAATTTTTTTTTTCATATATTGGTAAGGGTAAGTGCAACTATTAAATCGAGAGGTTGTGTAGATGCTGATTAATGGCTTAGATAAATAATAATATTCAGCTTTAGGGATGTAATATATTGGCCAGACACTTGCATCATAAGGGTCAAGTGGTGTCCGTCAATTACTAGAAAGTGTTCTCAGCTTAATTACCAGGATTTAAGCAGATAATGACTTCTTGTACTATCCTGTATATAGAATTTCATGTTATGGTAAAAGACTGTGTTTGCTAAGGGGAGGAAAAAAAACATAGTATGCTTTCATCTGAGTAATACAGCTATCTCTAAAATGTATAACTTGGAAGACATTCTGGAGATTTTGTTGCTTGATAATACGTACTGGGAAACCTAATTGAGCTGGTCATAGTCCCATTTGGCCTTTATTTTTAGAATCATAGACTCATAGAATAGTTAGAGTTGGAAAGGACCTTAAGATCATCTAGTTCCAGCCGCCCCTGCCCTATTCCAGTGACTCACCACCATCACAGTAAAGAACTTCCCTCTATCCAATCTAAACTTCCCCTGTTTAAGTTTGAACCTGTTACTCCTTGTCCTGTCAGTACAGTCCCTAACGTAGAGTGCCTCCTCAGCATTCTTATAGGCCCCCTTCAGATACTGGAAGGCTGCTATGAGGTCTCCATGCAGCCTTCTCGTCTCTGGGCTGAACAGAACTTTCTCAACCTGTCTTCATACGGGAGGTGCTCCAGTCCCCTGATCATCCTTGTAGCCTTCCTCTGGACTTGTTCCAACAGTTCCATGTCATTTTTATGTTGAGGGTACCAGAACTGCATATGGTAATCCAGGTGAGGTCTCACGAGAGTAGAGGGGCAGGATCACCTCCTTCAACCTTCTGGTCACACTCCTTTTGACGCAGCCCAGGATAGGGTTGGCTTTCTGGGCTGCGAGTGCACACTTCTGGCTTATGTTAAGTTTCTCATTGACTAACACCCCTAAGTCCTTCTCCGCAGGGCTGTTCTGAGTCTCTTCTCTATCCAACCTGGAGCTGTGCCTGGGATTGCTCCTACCCACGTGCAGGACCTTGCGCTTGGTGTTTTTAAACTCTGTAAGGTTGGCATCTGCCCACCTCACAAGCATGTTGAGGTCCCTCTGGATGGCATTCCTTCCCTCCAGCTTATCAACTGAACCACACAGCTTGGTGTCATTGGCAAACTTGCTGAGGGTGCACTGAATCCCACTGTCCGTGACACTGACAAAGATGTTGAACAAGACCAGTCCCAACACTGATCCCTGAGGGACGTCACCCGTTACTGGTCTCCAGCTGGACATGGAGGCATTGACCACAACTCTTTGCGTGTGGCCATCCATCCAGTTCTTTATCCACCGAGTGGTCCACTTATCAAATTGATGTCTCTCCAATTTAGAGACAAGGATGTCATGTGGGACAGTGTCAAACGCTTTGCACAAGTCCAGGTAGATGACATCAGCTACTCTATCCTTGTCCATCAGTTCCGTAGCCGCGTCATAGAAGGCCACCAAATTGGTCAGGCAGGATTTCCCCTTAGTGAAGCCATGCTGGCTGTCACCAAGCACCTTGTTTTTCATGTGCCTTAGCATGCCTTCCAGGAGAATCTGCTCCAAGATTTTGCCAGGCACAGAGGTGAGACTGACTGGTCTGTAGTTCCCTGGGTCATCCATTTTCCCCTTCTTGAAAATGGGGGTTATATTTCCCTTTTTCCTGTCATCGGGAACTTCACCTGACTGCCATGATTTTTCAAATATGATGGTACGTGGCTTAGCAGCTTCATTTGCTAGCCCCTTCGGGACCCACGGGTGGATTTCATCAGGTTGAATGGACTTGTATACAATCAGGTTCTTAAGATGGTCTCGAACCAGTTCCTCTCCTACAGTGGGCCTAAGGTCTGCATTCTCACAGTCCCTGCGTCTGCCTTCCAAGACTTTGGTGATGCGGCCAGCGCTTTTGCCAGTGAAGACTGAGGCAAAGAAGTCATTCAGAACCTCAGCCTTCTCCCAGTCCTGTGTAGCCAGTCCTCCTGAGCCATTCCAGAGAGGGCCCACATTGTCCCTCATCTGTCTTTTATTTGCAGTGTACCTATAGAATCCCTTCCTGTTATCTTTAACATCCCTAGCCAAGTTTAATTCTAACTGGGCCTAGCTTTCCTAACCTGTCCCTAGCTTCCCAGACAACATTCTTGTATTCTTTCCAGGCTGCCTGTCCTTGTTTCCACCTTTCATAAGCCTCTTTTTTCCTTTTAATTTTCCTCAGCAGCTCCTTATGCATCCAAGGAGGTCTCATGGCCCTCCTGCTGCCCTTCCTTCTAGTTGGGATGCAACACTCCTGAGCTTGCAGTAGGTGATCCTTGAATATCAGCCAAGAGTCTTGGGCCCCCCTGCCCTCTAGGGCTATATCCCGTGGAACCTTACTAAGCAGGTTCCTGAAGAGACCAAAGTCTGCTCTCTTAAAGTCCAGGGCAGTGAGCTTGCTGCACGCTCTTCTCACCGTCCTGAGGAGCTCAAATTTGATCATCTCATGATCACTGCAACTAAGGCTGCCTTGGAGCGTCACATTTCCAAGCAGCCCTTCCCTGTTGGTGAGCAGAAGGTCAAGCATGGCACCTCCCCTTGTCGGCTCCTCTATTACTTGCAGAAGGAAGTTGTCTTCCAGACAATCGAGGAACCTGCTGGATTGTGTGTGCCGGGCCGTACCATCCCTCCAACAGATGTCAGAGTGTTTGAAGCCCCCATGAGGACAAGGGCCTGCGAGTGTGGGGCTTTTCCTGTCTGTTTATAAAGCCGTTCATCCACAGAGTCCTCTTGATCAGGCGGTCTGTAACAGATCCGCGCAGTCCTGTCCCCCATCACTGTTCTCCCTTTAACTGTGACCCACAAACTCTCTTTTAAATGATCACCTGTCTCAGACAGAGTTCCATACTCTCCAGCCTATCACTAACATAAATAGCAACGTCCCCTCCCTGTCTCCTGGGGCCTTTCTTTTCTAAGGAGCCTGTAATTTTTGAGAGAATTTATTCCATGGAAGCTTGAAAATGAATTAATTATAGTGAGCATGTGGTTCAACCCTTAACTGAAGCTGAGATATATCTGGGTAGATGATGGTTGGCTTATGAACTCAAGTGCATTACTCAGTATCTCAGGTTTTGTTAGATTTGGTACTTTGATTTGGAGAGTTTAAACAAGATAAATGGATTGGGATCAACTTAAGAATTGCAGTATCTGACTACTGCTTCTTACAAATTTTCAGAGGCCTCTTAACTGTTTCTAGCACAGATTATAGGCAAACACAGGATCCAAGCTTTGATGCAAGTATTTAGAGCATAATTTTGGAGTTCTCTAAAATTGAGGAAGTAGTGAAGTAATTCTAAAACCATTAAAATTAAGTAAAAAATGAAGAAATGGGATTGTGGAATTTAGGTCTTGTGTACAAGAGGAGTCTAAGTAAATCAACTAATGAAGGAAACCTACACATTACAGTGTTAAACTGTAAGTAGTTTCAGAAATGGATTAGGTGGCTTGAAAGAAATGAGTGATCTTCAGTAGAAAGTCAAGTGATCAATTTCTGACCTAATTGTAGTGACAGATTTGTATTTGTGTTAGATCTTCAGGCAACAGGCAGACACTCAGCAGCAGAGGGGGAGTAAGAGGGGAATCGCTGTCTAAATAGGAGACTCTTTTGTCTAATGCTGTCTTTTAAATGCTTTTGACTAGTTTTGTCGCAGTGGTTTTTTAATTGCTTTTGGAGGTTTTAAAAGTGTATATTGAATAAATCAAACCGCTACTCACAATTCTTTTTCTGAATACAGCATTATGTATAAAGCTTTTACTCTTCCTGAATGTTATGACACACCCTGTATACCAACTCTGTGAGGATGTTTACATGTAATTTAATGTACTACAGAATATCCTAGCAACTGGAAATGCCTCTTGTATGTGTTAAAAGCAAGTATAGCTAGTTACACAGCTAGATTTATTTCTTACATAGCCTGTGTGCTAGGTTTTAACTGTTAGCAACATGTTTGATTTACAGTTCAAAAATGTCAGCAATAGTAAACATAATTTTTTTCTTGTTTGCTTTTTTTTAGGGTATGCTTTCTAGAAAGAGCTAGTATGGGCAAACATCTTGTTCGTAGGTGGCCAAACAACAGAACTCTTTTAAGATTTTTGCAATTTTTTAATATTCCTGTTCTCATTGGACTTATTGGAAGAGCCTTCTGTACAGCTGTTAAGAGTTGATTGTTGAGCACAATCAAAAGTTGTCAACAGGAACTTTTCTCATTTGAATTTGGACTGTGTATTTGTCTTTTTGTGTTTAAAACTATACTGAATTTAATCTCCTTTATATACTGTGAAAATTAAGGTGTTCTCTTCATTTTATGTAGCTTGGCCTCCCTCCTTGCTTTGCCGTTAATGCAGGAGAATAGAAAAGCTATCTCTGTTATGCAATAATTTGGTTTTAGTCTCAGTGAGCCATAAATTATAATGAACATTAAGGAATCATCCTAAAAAATGGTATAATTTGCCTTTATATTGGAAGTGATTGGAAGATTTTTTCCTTTTTTTTCCAAATGTTTGTGGTAGTCACCACTACAATTTTCTAACATGTTAAAAAATCATTCTCAGTTTTTTTTAGTCACAGATGAAGAGTCATCCTGTTGGCAATTTCCCCCCAGATTTCTGCACTTATGTATTAATGAGAACAGTTTAGAATAGCTCTAAGTTATAGGGCATTAATGGGAGTTGTGTAATGTTTTGGTTTACTTGATTATTAACCGCCGTCCACCAACCCCAGTTGTTTAAAATACGCATTGTAGGTTAGCGTAACCCAAAGTCTGAAGTTGCTGTTCCACAGAAAGAGCTGTTAAGTGAAGAAGCTCTTGACACTTTGCTTGGTAATTATTTAGCAATACAAATATGTATATGTAAATAATACATATAGTGTGTGGGGGGTGTTGGGATTTTCTTTTGTTTGTTTGTTTGTTTGCTTTGGGTGTTTGTTTTCTTTTTTCCCAAATTGACTTTCAAAGTTTATGGTTTAGATTTTGCTATTTGGTAAAGCCAACAGAATCTGTATAATCTGATACTTTTTCATAGAAGTTGAGTCTCAGCAGAGATTTTAAAGTGCAAGGTTAAATTATTTTGCAAAATTTTAGAGGATGGCAGTGGAAAGATTCCTGTCTTGTTTACCATTACCTACTACAGAGGCTAGAACCAACTAACTTGATAAGGTTCTAGATGTTAACAAAGTTAGAGCAATTTCCCAGGCAAAAATAGGTGGAATATTGGCTGTGCTACTCTTAAAGACAAAGATGTTTGCCTGGATTCACTATTATTTTTATAAATACCCTTTTTTCATTGCCGTTCCTCATACCTTGAGAGAGATCATATGCAAGACCATCTGAACCAGTTTTGGTGAGGCTCTAAATTCTTTATGCTCTGTGCATACAGTTTAACTCTGGACAACCTTAAAGCTAAAGTAAGCTTGACAGAGAAGTACTTCATCATCACGTCTGTATTTTTGAAAGTATGTAAAAGTTACACATCTTCAGAAGCTATGAAAAGTAATGGGTCTTAAGAAACGCTTACCTGATAAATATGAAGTGTCTTCTGTGGACACTGAAAAACTTACTTTGGCTCCCTCTTTCTTCTACATCCTTTTTATCTGTTGGCCCATGAAAGAAACAGTGCCATGACTGTTCTGTAGGAAGTCAGTCTGTTTTCTCACACAGGACAGTAAAGTGCTCTTTATCCCTTGTGTAGTTGTGGTAATTGTACTTTGGTGCATCTTGTGTGGTACAGATGATTTTTCAGAAGGAGTAACCTTGGTAATTGTCAAAGATAATTAATTAATTATGAAGTGTTGTTTCATTGCTAAGCACCTGAAGTAGAAATACATTTAAAAAAAAAAAGTGCCCCGATAGTTTGATGTGTGGTCATAACTGGGTGTAGTCTTTGCCCACTCTTTCTCACCTTAAAGCATACTACTGTATCTACCAAATTCTGGATATGGTTGTATTTCATGCTTATCATATTATTTTATCGTATAAAGAAGTTCAACAATGGATGGCTGACAGCATGTTAATCTTGTGATTGCAATCAACAGGAAGTGTTTTGTGCTGTTCCTGTATGGTCTTTTTTTTATTACTGAAATCTTCCTATGTTTTCTTAGTCTTCAGTACAGTTTCTCCTGAGTGTGACTGACTGTTCATTTGCAGTCATAGTATCTTTGGGACCCTGATAAAAGCAATTAGAAAATGTGTTGCAAGTAATGGTGCACTATAAAGATTATACTGATAAGTTTCTGATCACTATTCTTAAAAAATATATATAGCAGATGGAAATGAAAAATCCTCTTATGCCACCCATACGTGTACTCTGCTTGACCTATATTTTATTGAAATTACATAGTTTTCTGCTAATACAACTTCTTTGATTTTTTTTTTTTTTTTGTGTTAGATGCAATGTAATGTTGTTGCAATGTTGCAAAAATTTCTCATAATTTGGTTGACTATTTAAATAAAAATCTCCTAGGAATAATCTGTAGTAGAATTCCAGTGTTTCAATATGGTCTGAGTGCCTAAAGAAGTCTCTGGCTTGCTTTACATCCTTAACAGACCACCTTTGATAGGTGAATGACCATACGTTTGGTGTTTAACTAGCTCTTTTACATATAAAACCAGAAATTCAGTCATTTATCTTAGAAGAATGTGGTATATATCACAGTACATGTGATTTCCAATTAAATTAAAATTTCTGTATAAAACCAAATAGGAGAGGAAGATATAACACTCTAGGAAGACAGAACACTTTCTCTTATATTCAGAATGAAAAAAATTATTTTGACCAGGATAGGATAAAGCTGTGCTGCATCATGAGAAATGCTGCAATTTCTTTGGAAAAATCATGGGAGACTTTTATTGTTAGTGCTGGATCACTATCACCATGAATTGCATAACTTTTCATTTTAAAGTAAAATTCTTTTTTTCCTTGGCCATTTTGATACCTTTTTCCTTCTTTTATACCAGGTAATGATGTATGTGAGAGGTCTATCTCAGTGCAGTCATGTTTCCTTCACTAATTTGTTGCTTACCCTATTCCTTCTTTAGTCAGCTTAACTCCCCTGTATGTCCCCTCTCTTATCCCCTGCTAATTTAAGGTGGAGATGCAAAGTTAAGAAATAAAGGTGTTAAGTTTTTATGTATAAGCTCAAATCTGTTTCAGTTGTCTTCTCCAGATAGGGACTTTCATTTATGTCTTTGTGTAAGTGCCTTGCTAGTTCTTAGCCTAACATGTAAACATAGAATAGAAGAATAGAATATATATCAGTAATTAGCCTCCATATGAGTTTTGCTATCTTTGATTTAAAACTGGCTCAGTGAGTTGGTTTTCTTTTTATTGTTGTTGTTGGTTTTGTTTTTCTTTTGTTTTTGTTTGCTTCCCCCCCCCAAGAAGTTATCATTGCAGAAAGTCGTTCTCAGTTATTTATACTTACCACTAGTTATTTGTACTACACCACTAAAGCTGTTAAACTGTGCCACAACTACTTTACAGGGTAGAAAGTTAGCTCTTTTGATATGCTAGTTATTACTGTAGTCGGGGTGAAGTTTTCACCTGGTCTGATGCTTGTGGATGTTGAAAAATCAAACTCTGTTGCTTTACATTCCCAATAGAATGAAATTTGAACATGATTCTAATTCTTAAATCTTCTGGGTTTATGGTTAGTCCTTTTTCTTTTCAGTTATGTTGAGGACCTGGATGTTGGAAATTGTGCTCTTTTTCCTTTCAAAGTTGAAAGACGTTCACAAATTTAAGAAATTTTTATATGCAGTGCAGCTTTTTATTCTGCTAATGTATTTGTTTGCAGTTGGTAAACAGAAAGTTGACAGTGGATTGTGAATTAGGTTTGCAGCCTCTGATAAACTTTTGTTATCTACCTGTTGGTATTTCTGTGAGAGGTACTGAGAAAGGAAGTGCAGAAATTATATATGAGCTCTGGAATTTATTTTACATATTGAGAAATTTGTTCATTGTAGTACCTGTGTTGGTGCACTGTGATGAGATGTTGGATTAGCACATCTTGTTCGGTAGACAGAACTGAAGCGTGGTGCGTTTTCATGCAATAGTAAAACTTAATTTAAAGCAAAATTTGAATCTTGAGATAATTATACATGACTCTTTTAGTGCTGGTTGAGAAATTGAGGTAGTTTAAATTCTAAGTTCAGTACCAATATTTAAAATTATTTTTCATTTTTCTTGGTATATCTGCCTGATTTTTCACTATTGATCAGGGACAACACAGTGGTCCCGTTGAGTATCTTAATGGGATATAAACATTATATATATGTTTTATTGAGCAGTGAGGTATGTATGCAAATATTTTTTTTTTAATAGGCACTGTGTCATGTAACAACTGCTATGTTACATAGCAAAATATGTGTCTATTTTTACAGGTTTAAAATACTTTAAAAATCTGTGGAAGCTTAGGTAAAATTTTTTTAGGTCACAATCTAAATTTGACCTGTTTTAAGTAAATGGAATACAGATGGTTATCCCTAGGAAACTGCTGATAAGTAACAAATTTATTAAATCTTTGTGTTTCTGTGTACAGCAGCACTTTTGTTGTTTTGATGGTAGCTGACCAGGTACAGTATTCTGACTTTGCTCTTTAGAAGTACTCATTTGTATTTTTATTTGATTTTAAATTTTATTCTAGAATCCTTTTTCGAAGCCAGAGTTTTTTGGCAGTCTTTTATTTCTGTCATGCTGATATATTTCAGCTGTGATTCTACTCGTAAGAGGTCTTGTCTAGCAGGACTTCTAATGGTGTCAGCTCCAGTTTCCCTTACTAGTTTTCCTTGGTTGTTTTGAAGTCCTGGTTTAATTAACTTATCTAGATATTAATAGTGAGATGCCAGTGCTTTGTATTTTTATTAAACTTGTATTTACTGTCATCAAAGGAATCACCCTACTGATTGCAATGTGAGGGAAGAGTTTTTATGAGCCTTTTGGATGATCTCAACCTTAGTTTCAGTTAGATATTGCTAGCATGTATGTGAAAGTAACATTTAAAATGTAATTTCATTAGATAAAAAAGGAATGGAACAATGTATACAGTTCACTTTTTTGTTTAAATTCACTTCAGGTTTTCCTAACATTTTTCTCTGTTTATGAAATAGTGCCCAAATGTGAGGTCCTAATGTTAATGCAAAGCACTTTTTACCCTTAATTTATGAATAACATGCATTGAAGACATGAAACCTTAAAAAGGAAGGATCACACCTACTGACAAACATGTCTAATCCATATTTTACACCACCATTATGGTCATCACCAAGATCTTTTTCATAACTAGTACAAGAGTGCTAAGGACCCAATGATCCAGTAGACACTGGTATTTTATATTTTTCAGGAGCACAATGGAGCTGAGCTGATCCTGCCAACTTCCTCTACGTTTTCTGGGACCATGAAAGAACTGGCAACCCTACCTTTTAACACTGACTTATTTTTAGCTAATTTCTGTAAACTATTCATCAAATCCCAAGATCAAAGAATCATTTGTAATAAATTTGTAAGACACTTCTAAGAAGGAGCTAAAATGACCAGAATTCTGGGCACTGAGATTTTTTGCTATTGTACTTTCATCAGTTTCACAAATGATTTTAATATTTGAATATTAGTATGGGAGCATAAAGGCTCAAAATTGAAATATCAGTTATCTAACACATCTCCCTTTCAAAAGAACTGTTCACTTAAGGAAATCAATGTATTTTTTTCTGTACAAATAATGGCCTGAGATTGTAAATAAATACTGAAGTTGGTTTATATTTTATGTATCTGGTGTTAATTTTATTTAAATACTTAGCACAGATAATGCCATTTTAAATATCATAATATTTAGCTCACCTTGTTTTGGTTCATGCAATTAAATTTTCACATCTTTTATCTACATTCTTGTTTTCCTTAAGAATTAACTCTGATTTTGCACAAGTGTTTTAGATGGCTTGAATAATCACATATTTTGAGCTAAATTACCTCAATGTCTGCTCTGGTGTCTACAGAAATAAAGATGAACCTTGTTTTAGTCATAGGAATATAGCATGGGAGTGGTGGTCATGCAAGTGAAACAGGGATAGGATTTCTAAGACTTAATTTTGAAATTTTATCTAGGACAGACTGTCAGACTTGCAGTTGATCTATTCCCTTTGAATTCTCAAATACTAACTTGAATTCTCAAGTTACTCTCTAAACAGTAGTTTAGTTGCTCTTGTCTTGGATCTTGCTGCAATCATCTAATCTTATATAAAAACAAGACTGGAATTGCCACTTGAGGCTATTCATTAAGTAGCCCAACTTATGCTTCAGAAGTTTAGAGAAGTAATATAGGATCATCATATAAAATTAACAATCTTATCTTTTTAAAGACTATAAAATTTTACTACCTCTGTTTGCTTTTTGTTTGTTGCTATCTTAACTAGTGACAAATCTTACTGCTCTTCCCTGTTGAGTTACTATGTGCTTTGTTTTGTTCTTGTTTTAAAACCAACCCAAAACCAAAACAAACAAACAAAAAATAACCCCAAACCAACAAACCCAGCCTAATCTAAGGTTCCCTTCATTTCTTTTAATCCAAATACGACACTATGAAAATGGCCATCATGTGTCAGGTCTATTTTACTTTAGTTTTGAGTCTGTGATGTGTAGTTAGCAAGAGTGAATTAAGGGTGAGGTTTTATTTATGGGGCTTCATTTTGTCTGCCACACTTGATCATCTCCTTCACACTTGTGGGGAAAAAAATATTACTGAAGAGATAAGTAGCTTAAAGCCATTTATTTCAAAGGGATTGGTTGCTAGGCCAGTGACCTTGAATTTGACTCTTTATATGGCATGAAGTGTGTATGTAGAGAGTTGTCGTCAGGATAGCGTGTTTATAGTTAGTTGCATTTCTGAAAAGATAGACTTTTGTATGCCATAATAAATTTATTGGTTACCTAGATTTAGTAAATTGCAGTATGATGGTTTTAAGTCTGCAAAATGCTAAGGATTAGTGCATAGTGTAACCTTAAAGGTGAAAACAGGACTCCTGAGAATTGTATGTTTCTTCTTACAACAGAATGTGTTTTCTCCAATTTAAGTATCATTATCTTGCAATAATGAAATTATTCTGTTTTGTTGTTTTGGAAGAACTACTGTGTTTATATTTCACAATGTGAAACATCAGGTGTGTAGGAACATTAGATGGCCAGGTAATACAGTATTTTGCCAATTTTTCACAGCACATTTAGTTTCTGAGTGTCTTCAGAACAGTCTGAAAAAGAATTATTTGCAGCTTTGTTGCGTATGCGTATTTTTCTCCTATTGAACTGTCAGTAGGCTTGATGAAAGTTTATTTGCAGTATACATTCAGTTTTCTAAGTGTATGTTACATATTACATAACTCATCAAAGAAAAGTTTCAGACATGATTTAAGTTGCATTAAACAGAACTTATATTAAACCAAGTACTAGTTCTGATAATGTCTTTCTTTTATTTCTTTCATGCATCAGAAGTATGTCAATTACTACAGTATCTGTGCTTTCAAAATCTCGTATGGTTATGGTTTAGTATTTTTCTTGCCTCATAAAGTGGTTTAATGTTGAACAAGTCTATTTTGCAGGTGTATTTATTGAGACTTTTTAATTTTAGTTTTCAAAGTTAGTTACTGCTTACAAATGAAGACTCATTCACAATGCTATGTCTTTATTTCCTGAATTAACTAATATTGACAAGGTTGTCCTTTAGAGGGTAATACAGTATTCAATTATCAACTGTAGTTTCAATAGCCTTTGTAACGATCATAATTATCTTGCCTGTAATCATTGGCTGATACACTGAGCAGCCCATCTATGATTCATTCTTCGCAATTACTCACTTCTTAGCCTGGAGACAGAGAACTCCATGCTTCTTTTGACAATTAAGCATTGTTAATTGTTAAAGGTGTTCTAATTCTTCCCATTCTACTTTAGACATGACCTTGAATCTAGTTGGGAGTTACAGAGTCTTCTAGGATGTGTAAGCATTCAGTCTTAAATAACCAAATAAGTTATTGGTACTTGAGCTTTCCCTTGACTGTGGAAATTAATAACAAGAAAGCTGGATGTTGTACACTGGTACCAAATGGTGGTAACTAGAAAGTTACCTAAATGCCAGATAAACCAATTAAGAAGATATGACTACTTTTCAGTTTAGAGAAAGTATCTTAGATAATGTTTAATAATACATAATAATGAAGTCTTCAGAGCTTTAGAAGTATGAACTATTTCATTTTGAACTGCAACAAGATCAACCCTTACCTGCTAATGGTAGGTTAATGATAGTACAAATTTACAATGTAGTAGAATATTGAAGCTGGTTTTAATGGGTAGAGGCTAATGGTTTCTTCTTAGTTTTTTTGCCTAATAGAAAGTAACAGAGCAAGAACAGACCTTCTGTTTTATTGTAATGTATATGCAGTAAAATTGTAAATAAAAATAAGCAAAGCTAGAGGTGTCCAATATTAAGTCGTACACTATTAAAAGCTGAAATGCCCATAGTTTTAACTTTGGTTAAACAGCAGCATGGCTTTTTTCATTTTAGGTTAGCAGTGTTTGTATACTTTTAGTCCTAGTAACTTCATGTCTATTGCAGTATTTTACTATATTTGACTTTTCCTTATGCAGGGAAATGGAAATATATTTTTTTTGTATGAACCTTGCTTATTTTAATGCTTTGGAAAAAATCCTGTGGTTAGTTTGAATGAGGTAAGGCATGAGAAATACGCTGTCATAGTATTCGATGGAAAATTGTGTGTTTTTTTACAATAATTTTGTCTGTTACTTTTTTCAGATATAACAAATCAGTATGAATTACAGATATATCAAGACAAGACTATTGTAATAAGTCAAAATAGTTTTATTAAATCTTTAGATGAATTAAAATGATGTATTCTTACATGTTCAGAAATATATAAGCATGAATAATAAGTGTATGTTGCATGCTTTCTGGTGGTAGTATGCTTTCTTACTAATGAATTTTCTGCAGCGTAATAAAATATATTTTAGCTCATCACATTTCTACCTTCTTCCAGGTATCTTGTCATTTTCTCCTGTGTTGAAATTTCTAATTTTTTGTACTAGAGTTGGTACAAAACTAACTAGAGTTAAGCTCTAGATACTTAAGTTGTCAAAACATTAATCTACTTTTGATGAAGTCCGTATATTCAGCTTTTGTTAAAATTAATTTCAAATTTCATTAAACTTCTCTAACATTAGGGAAAGCTGAGTGTCAGTTGCCATTGATCGAAACTACGTAATTTTCAGGGATCTGGGTAGAGTACATCTTTTAAACTTTGAACAAGATCGTTTTCCCCTAATCTCCTCACATTAACAGCACTCAAAAACTAACTAAATGAAAGGCTTTTCTCAACATCCCTCAAACAGGGTGGCTTGCTGCGCTTATAGTCATGTGAGTTGTGGACAATTTCTGATCTGTTTAGTCACTAGAAAATGTGACAGTCAGGCTGTCACTAGAAAAAGAAAAAACTCCAAACAATTTCTCGATCCTCATGTAAAAATCTGCAGCTTTCTTACGTGCCATAATGTTTGTGCGGCTTAACGTTTGCTCATTTGCTAAACTCTGTAGTCTGTGTGTAGTTATATGCTAAGGTTAGTGGAGTTGTAGTTCTGTTTTATGGCCTTTTAAAAATCAGTTTTAGTTTAATCTTAGTTGTGAATTTTACAGAGATGCAGCAGATACTTTGGATGCACTTTGCCAAGCAGTTGCTATTTTATGGAGAGACATTTAGACTCTCTTAAAAAAAACAAAATAAATAAAAGTTGGAGCAGCTGAAGAGGATTATGTCACCAAGTCCTGACTTAGACAAGGGTCTCCTTGTGAGGCTTCAAAGTTCTTGCTGTTGCCACCCTCACTATATGTATCTCAACTTGGATTTTGGGCTGAGTAGCCTCTCTGCTTTGTAGTTGCATCTGCCCAAGTGACATTTTGATTTATTCTGACTTTACTCTGCATTGTGCATGCTTGCATGCACTTTCTCCCTCTGAAATATGCTATGGAATACAATTTTGTTCTCTCCCAAAGCAGGAGATGAAAGCTTTGTTGGTCTAACAATGAATAGAGGTAATATATATTACAAAGTTCAGTCTTGTATAAGCCAATGATATGTACTTTATGGATGCACATTAGTTCTTGATTTTGTTATCCAAGTAATATTTCAGCTGAAGTATAAGCTCTTTCTAATGTAAAAAGCAACTGTTGTGTCATTGGCATGTTGTAGTAGAACAAAAAAGCAACTTTTGTTTCAGTTTGCTTTCAACTCAATGTCTCATTTACTAGTATTTAAAATGTGTTATTGTGGAGGAGAGTAAGAGTGTTAGTGTTTGTTTTCCTCCAGATCTTCAATATACGATGTAGTGATAAAAGGCATAAAAATATGTAATCACTAGTATTTCTAACTCAAAACAGAAGGCTACAATGCAATATAGTACTAAAGGGAAAGTTATTGGTAATATATCTTTAAAACCATTTTCTTGCAACACTGTCATAAATCTAGTTCCACAACATTCAATGTCCTTATGACGATATGCTGTCATATTGGAGAGGTAAAATAAAACTGCCTTTTAAATTACTGACAAGTCATAGGGCTTTTTTTTTTAAGGCGAGGTGAACATGTTGGTTGTGTGTCTAAGATTCTGGAAGAATAAGTTAGCTGTTTGTCATGTAACTACATTTTGCTTGCAGAACACTGAACAGGTGTTTGAAGACTCACTTCTACTATTCGAGTTTCTGCTTTAACTAAAGATAATTGTGAAATTGACAAAAACAGAATTAGATAATGTAGGCAATTAAATTGTCATTAAGCAAACTTGTCCAATTTAGAACATTTAAAAAGGTTTACTGAAATGCCTTTCCAAAAGCCTATGAAATTGCATGCGTATGTGTTTATATGTCAAAGTAGGAGTTCCTTTGCAAAAGAAATGCTTTTGAGTATTTTCCCACTTCATATACAGAATCTTGGCACAAAGTGAAATGTTTTCTATCCAGTTATGTTTTAGTTTTGAAAAACTTAAGTGCTGCAAATAACTCCCCAGTAACTTTTCTCTCTTTTTCTCTTTTTTTTAAAATGCATATTTGGTTCTTTGAGAGATTTGCATTCCTCAGTACTTTCACATCAAACTTATGTCCATTTTAATATTGAAGAAAAAATGTTAGAAAAATGGTGCAACCCCAGACATTTACTGTTGTCTTTCATGAATCTTTTGTCATCCGATTCTTTCAAATTAAATAGTATCTGAAAAAAGTATAAATACATATTCTGATATTTTCTTAGAAGTAAATTATGATACTGTAACCATTTTTGACGCAATACATCAATTTCCTTCATTTAGTAAAATATTTGGCACTGGATAGTCAATGTTCCATTACAGACTATAGTCACACTTATAAGTAAACACTTAGATGAGGGAGTTGTACTTCCTAATATGTGTGAAATTTAAATTATTTTTCCCAAATTAGGAAGACAGTCCTGCAGTGTCAGAATATAAAACCAGGGTAGGTAACTAGATATGTGTCTCCATCAAGTCCATAAAGTCATTTTAAATGAAAACTTGCATCAAAAATATAGGAAATACTTTTTAAATTTTCTGGAGAGAAGGTCTAGGTATAATCATTTCCGTGCTAAGCTTGAGAGGTTCTTAAATAGGGGTTTACAGAACACCTAATGTTAAGGCCAAAGCAAACTATGGATCTCATGATTGTAGTAGTTATCTTTAATTTTTTTACTGAATATAGAGAAGGTACTGGTAGTAATACTGCGCTGTTAGTACGTTTTCTACCATGAGAAGAGATTTTTCTTCCCACAAAAAATAAGGAAAATAAACATTCGGCTGATACACTGAACTTGTAGAATGAATAAATACTTGTATACACTAAATACATATAAATATATACACTCACACCTAACCAAAATTATCATGTATGTGCCATCATACCTAAAAAGAAATACAGATATTATTTGCAACTTTTGAGAAGACCTTTGTCTTTACTGTCAAAACCAGAAGTGTCCTCCAAAAGCTGCTGTTGGAAATGAAGAAATCCTAAGCCCATCTTGGTCTCTTCCTTTAAGTGCAGCAGTCTACATGGTTTCACTTTATCTACATGCTTTCTAAAAAATAATCCATATCATTTTATCTGTTTTCTTGATACATGAATGATTATGAGTTTTCTGAATATTTACCTTTTCTCATGACTAGCTGAGTTTTTATTGCAGTTACAGCAGTAGTATTTCTGGATGGATGTAATGCTTGGACAGTTGCCATCTCTTGCAGTTTTGAAGTTTGAAAAGGAAACAACTGATAAAGCTACTGATTACATATTTGAAAAGAAGATTTACAGGATCAGAAAATATACACGTGTGTACAAGAGCTTGCGACTTTATTTAAAAATATCTTTTTTTCCTATTTTTCAACTCTGTATTGTTTTCATGGAGGCTATTCGGATTTGTTTAGACTCTAAAATATAGCTTGTGCTATAGTTGGAACATAACTAGTACTAAGAAGAAAAATCTTGATGTTCTATAGCTCTTAAATTTTTCCCCTTCAAGATTTGATTGTTCATGTAGTAACTGTTAGTATACAGTGCTTTTCTTCATTACCCAAAGAACTTTACTTTGAAACAAGTAAATCTTATTCACTTTCCTGCAGTATTTATTAGATTTATTTTTAAGAACCAGTTATTTTTTTTGTCTCTACATATAAAAAAAAAAAAATACTAAAATCAGAAGTTCTGCTACCAAAACATAGGTTCTAAAGCACATAGTTAACCCCTATAAGCATTGTTTAGGCTAAGTGTAGTGTTTGTGACATAATTTCAAGATTGTAGATACAAATCTAAAAATTGTTGTAATTTTATTTCCCAGTTTTGTCAGGGATATATTGCAGGGCTTCTGCTTTTAAAGGGTCATCTTCCATTGTGGAATCTAATTTTTCCTGTAAGTCCTCCTCTGGCAGCTCTGTTTAAACGTCTGTTTTAACTTCTCTGCGTATCCCTTAATACATTAATACTCTACATACGTCTGTAGTGGATGAATAATTAGTGAGATGAACAAATCAAATGCCTTTAGTGGTGTTCATCTTGTTCAAGAGTCTCTATTAAAGGTCTCCATTTCTCTTTTTAGCAAGAATATTGTAGGTATACTTACTAAAAACAAAGGTAACTTGTTTGTTGTTTTTTTTTTTTCTGGAGAACTGAAAACAGTGATAGTTCTTCTGGTATTCACTAGTTTGTAACATGAGCTGTGAAACATATTAGTCTGTACATGCCTAAAAACCTTAGCTCTTTCAAACTTGAGGGAACTAGTTCAAATTGGATTTACTTGTAAGAGAAGAGACAGCATATGAGGACTTGTAGTGATTAGATAGGCAAAAAGAGCAGATAATTCAGCTTCAGAAATCTCCAGAGCAGTGACGTGGCATTCCATTCAATTTTTTACCAGATATCACAGACTGGAAATGTGAGCTTTGGCTGATACTGCTGGGGAGGAGAGTGCGGCAGGCAGCTGTAATTCCCATCCTGTAAAGGTACTGATACTTAAAGTCTCTGTAGTCCAAATTGGTACACAAAAATACTAAAATGTTGAATTTGGACGTTGGAAACACTTTCAGAGTTCATTTTCTGCCAACCATTCCTAGATGTTCTGTGGATACATTTGCGATTTTTTGCTTTTTAGATGTAAAGAGAACGTACTTTGGAGTTGCTTGCAGGTTGCTTCCTAAAATACTGTCTTATAATATGCACACAACACTGTGCAATGCAGTTCTAGTGTTTTTCTAGGGTTTAGCTTGAGGAACAGATTTCTGAAGTCAGTGATACCCAATTGATTTAAATTAGGCCAGAATTTTCTTCCATGTACTTTAAGTGTGGTTGCTCCAAAATCAAGTTAACCCTTCTCATTGATATTTCTGCCTGAGAAAAGGTAGTTCAATTTCGAGTCTCACCATTAAAAAAAAAGATTTTTCTAGTTTTATTTTTAACAATGTGATGTTGCTGAAAGGTATTTCAGTGCAGGGTGAGCTGCAGACGGTTGTTCCAGCGCATTCATTGACTATCTTGGTAGCATCAGGTTGGTCTGCAGTGCTATAACAGTTACAGTTATGGTTCCTACAGAGAAGAATCATAGTAAAAAGTAAATTTATTTGTAAAATAAGGGTGGATTTTTTTTTTTTTTTTCTGTCTGTGGTATGCTCTTAGGGAATCATAAAACTTAGAGAGTAACTGAACGTTAACATGACTCCAGGTACTGTAAAACCCATTCCGTTTTATATATTTTCAGGGAGTATGGAGTGCACAGGAAGGAAATGGCATATCGCTGGAAAGTTGCTCTAATTCAGCACAGGATTCTTGTGAGAAATTACTTCTAATATTACGTCATCCTATTCTGTTTTTCACAGTTTACAGTCTAATTTCATCTTTTTATGCCACTTTTTTCATATCAGTAACCACATTAAAATAAATTTAGCAGATTAAATAGGCTTTCGTCAGTGTTAGCAGTGCACATCTGATAATGTGACAATTTTGTACTATATGTTTCATCATACTGCGTTATGTGAGCTCTTGTGGGTTCAATAATAAAATTAATTTTCCTTTTTAATAAGGTTTAATAGTTTTTAACATTAAATTTCACTGGCTAACATGAGATTCAAGAAACAAAAATAAGTCTCAGATGCTTTCAGTCCAGTGAATTTTTCTGACAATGATACAAGTAGCACTTAGGTGTGTTTTGCACAAAGCAATCCCATATACATAATTGGGTACATAATGGATACCAATACTGAGTTAATCCTGTCTTCCTTTTCTTTGGAGCTTGTCCATTTCAGCTTTTGTTCTATTAGTGATTTCCTCTTGTTAAAGTGGTATGATTCTACTTTTTCTAACTCCCCCTCTCTGTTCTTTCTGTACCACATATGTACACAATTCGTACGCATGCATTTCAGTTACTGAGCATGACTCTGTAGTTATGATCAACTACAAGAAACTGTTATCCATTCGTGACTCCATCTATCATATATATCATAGCATTTGGTAGGTTGCCTGCCATCATCTCATTTCAGTCTATGTACCAGAGAATTGCTTCCTAAAATTCTTTATTTACTGAAGCGATCTTACACACCGATGTGGTCAGGATTGTGGGGTTTTTTGTTTCTTGTGATGGATCACATATATAGTTTTTCTGTCCTTGATTCCTAGGACATCTTGTCTTCACTGTACTCAATCTTCTTACAGATACTCACAACTTGATTATTTTTTAAAGCTGATCTCAGTTTTCTTCACAGATGCTTCCTTCTTACCTCTTTTTGGTTACTTTGGATAAATCATTCTTTCTTCGCAAGACTGTAAATTATCTGTCAAATTGCATAACCTATCTATGAAATTTCAGACTGCTGTTTGTTAAAACATTCAAATGCTTGTACTTCTTATGGGATACCAGTGCCTTATCTAGATGCTTAAATTTTGTTTCTTCAGAAAGCTGCTTCCAAGGTCATTTGACTAAGATCTTTCCCTGATGATATCACTTCAATTTCATTGTTTTTTAATTCTATGTCTTCTCAAATGCAAAGTATTGTTCCTGCTCATTGACGTTTTCTATACTTGAGCTCCTTTTCCTAGAAAGAATTTTACTATATTTGACTCACGGCCCTTGTTAATAACTGTAATTGCCCCAAACTATGTGTGATTCCATGCATGAAGAAAGTTCTTCTTAACAACATCTGAACTTTTAGATTCTTTTCCAGTCCTGTTCGTAAAATCCTGTCCTGATGTGAAGTTGTAAGTGGAAGGATTATAGCTGAACAGATGCTGTACCTGATGAATTATGAGTTAATATTGCTTTCTCTTTCCTAATTTTAAAGAGTAAACCACACAAATTTAAAAACAAAATGGATTGAAATATCTGAATAATATGTGTCATTAAGCATATGTATTTACTTTTGCTCTAAACACTGATTCTTTTCTCCTGTTGCTTTAGACATCATGTTCCGTCTCTTTTCTGCTAGAGTGTAAAGGTCAACATGCTGCCCTTTTTGCCATTTGCAGGATTTTTGTCCTGTCGCTCTAATTGTGTAGAAGATGCAATAATAAGGATCACTTAGTGTATGTACTTTAAATATCATTATATTGTGGTTATTTAATGCTTAAGTGTCTTTTCTAAGGTATTAATGATCACATATGAGAAATATGCTACTCTTCTGAAAGCTATGCTTTCTGGTGAGTTTTGTGTGTTAATAACTGTCTTGTAATCAAATAGGATAAATGGCTGTTCAGCACATAAAATCAGATAGTCATTTTCGCTGTAGCGGATGAAAATTTGCATGTTCAAACATTTCAGTTTTAGGCTTAGTGTATTAGTCACATTAAGAATAAAGGTACTTTTTACCTTTGTAAGTATATTTCAGGTTTAGTGCAGAAATGCACCTGTACCTGAATATCCGATATACACAAATAGTTTCTATTCTGTGTGTTCATACATTGCAATTTCGTTTTCAAGGTCATAGAGTGTATTTCTAGAAATGTAGAAACTGAGTTTTCATAGTGTTGAAGAAGTGTTTCAGTATACAGTAACCTCTTTTTTCTTCTGCTGTGTGGCTTGTAATAGTCATTTTATGCTGATTTAATGTCTTCCTTGAGAATAGTTTCAAGGACATCTTTGATTAGATTGATCAGACTTAATGAATATGTATATGTATTGGACTAAATTGTTGGTTGCATTTAAAAATAAACTGCCCTGTGTATCATATTATAGAAGATTGCAGTGAAAGAATAGGCCTGTCCATTCTTAATGTGAGATTAAATAACTTTAGCATAACTATATTTTAAAATATTGTAAAAATGAACCCTGTAATTCAGAAATTTAATAATTTGTTCTGAAATTTGCAATTCACCTCTGTGTTAGAGATACACTTTTTTTTTCTTACCTGTTTTTCCTTTCAGTTAAAAGTTGGAAGCTCTGTATGGTTAAAAGATAAGACTTTCAGACGAAACAGACCTAGATATTAGGAAACATGTTTTTAATATGAGTTTAATAAAATGTGTGTATATCTCCTCTTTGAACTTGTTCCTAGTTGATATACTAGTTAGAGTTTTCATTCAAATTGAGGGAAGGTACACATGGAAATGTCTTAAAAGGAGCACCCACCCTGCTTTTAGACAGTACCTTACTAATTTAAGAACTGTTCTAGCAGTCTGTCTGTTGTGGTGCAGCATAAGGTGCTAATCATATGTGTTTAACTGACAATCATTGTAGTTTAATGGAAAGAGCACTTCTTCCTTTCTAATGCATTTGTTCATCCCACTTCAAAATATTTGAAGTACTATGGGAACACTATACTGACAGATGGCATTGTGAAATGATTTTATCATATTTCCATAGAGGCTTCTGTTGAAGTTTGTTTTCTACCTGTCATTCCTGAAACCAAGTATGACTTTAAAGATTCAAACTTTAGAATAAAATAATACAATTCTCTAGCCCAAATTAAGGCTCATCACACAAATTACAGATTAATTGCAAAGGGTACTTCTCTTACAAATTCTGTTCTGAGCTGTATTTCTGCAACTTTCAATAAGGCTGAATTTGTTGATATTTATTGAGCAAGTCTTTTCAGGATGAACAGGCTAGAATGCTTTCTCAGCTGTATTATTACTTCAAGACTAGCAGAAATAAGACTAAAAAAAATTCTGCTTATTAAATCATTTAAGATCCAGAACATAGACATCAGACTTGCTTTGTGGAGATCAATATTTTACTCCAGAATGAAGTCTCATTGTGAGTATAGTTTAAGCATTAAAACTTGAAATGGGAAGTTGAGATGCTAGATGATCAATTCCCTAGCTGTGAAATGCTGTAATAAATAGAATTATAAACATTTAGTATTGATAAATCCTCCTGGTTGTTTGTTATGAGTTCATGAAATAAAACATTATTGAATTATTGAGATAATTTAAGTGATTAAGTGATGGCCGTTTGTGAAACTAGCTTCACTCTCTATAATGTTTATGTAGTTTTATTTCATCAGCCTATCCAAAGCTATGTAGCAAGGCATTTAAGCAGTTGAAAAACAGTATTGTATTCATTTTGTAAAAATCACATTCTAAGGATAATGTTTATTCTGTAGGAATTATAGCAGCAGTTAAAATATGCTTGCTAAGATTATGTAGTTTATAGATTCTTTATTGAAGCTAAGGTAATCAACACAGCAGGACCATAAGGAGTATGACCCAGGAAACTTACGTGCGTGTATGAGGAGGAGAAAATTTATGGTAAATAAGTATGTTGACTACAGGAAAATGCTTGTGGAGGAGTTGGCAACATCAGGTTTATTGTTTTCAGCAGAGAGTTTCAACCTAAAGTAAACTGTGTCGATGATAAATGTACAACAATTGTTGACTAAGGTTTGTATCATTATGTAATGCTGGTTGGATGTATTTTTGTAAAGATCATGAAACTTCAGAACAAAAGTCTCAATCTATTAAAGAAAATGTAGACTCGTGCATCTATTAGCTTTTTACAAAGTATTGTAATTTATCTCAAAGATATATTTTAACTAGGAATTCCATTATGAATTGGTGTCTGTGATCATTTCCATGCAAAGTTTTAGCAAACTTTCTTAGCTTTAAAATGGAAGTGTTGCTTTAAAGTCTTATGTGAGAATTTCTTTTTTTTCTCTTTTAATTTTTTTTTTTATTTTGGCAAATTAGTAGCTTAAAATAGAATTTAATTAGAATATTTAAAATGTTGGTATCAGCAGTTCTTTTGCACAGCTTAATTTTGTGCAAACATTTTTATGATTATCAGATTTTCTTTCAAAGTCAGTGCACTTGATGTAAAATATCATTGAAAAATTATTTCTAACTGTGTAAATTACTGTTACTTATGGACTGCATACAAGCATATATATACCATAACTGTTCTCCAAAACATATTTTACATTCATATCTTTAACATTGTAGTCATTGCACTGGATATTTAACACATTTAAAAGCCTTTATACACATTTGCTTTTAGTTAACTTCAAACAGTTATGGCATATTATGGTTCATGTATTTTTTTTTTTTGTATGAGTATAGTTATGTAAGCCTGCCTGCTTAATATTGACTTAAAATTTTTTGTTATTCTGGCAATTACATAATTTTTTTTTATATATATTAAACTGGTTTATATTTTAAAATTTCATGACATAGGTTGAACTTCCTTCGAGAGCAGGTTAGCTTCATGATAGTAAAAAATTCTTGCTAGACAAATAAAAAAGGAATGTGTACTCTGGAAGTGGAATAGCACTGGGGTTCACTGTATGTGTACTTTACATTCTGTCTCTCATGTTACAGATATCTTGATTTGTTACACATATTTTGAGTCGTCAATTCTATTTTCTTGTGTAATGACTTAGAAGACATAATGTCTGTCCTGATCAATTTTGCAGTGACCTTGTACTTATTAATGAAATCTGATGTTCTGAATAATTATCCCTTAAATTACACTTCATGTATCGAGTTATGTTTTTGACACAAAGTGTGACAATGTGTAGAATACAAATGGTATTTCAATAATAGCTTACTTAGGCTGTATAAGTCTATATTTTTATATAATAATATGCATATTATATTAATAGTATAATATATATTGATGAGGAAAAACCTCAGTGTTCAGGAAGGGCAATACCATGTGTATAACTTAAGTATCTGTATTGCATATGTGTCAATAAAGTTGAATACATGTATGGATTGGTCTGCTGAAATCAGTGATTAAAGCCTTCTTCATTACTATGAGTTTTTGCAGATTTTAATCTTCAGAAATACACTCATTACAAACCAGTTTGTGACGAAGTGAAATGTTTACAAAGGTGACAGAAACTCTACTAATGAGCACTTGCAAAGGAACCACCATGTTCTTTTGCTTAGTTTTGGACCTTACTCAATGAAACTTCTTGTATTAGAAGAGAGGATGAATCAGTCCCTTTCCTGTCAGATTTCTGCAAAATCATGAAGGCACATTTAGCTCAAGTAATTTCCAGATCTTGAGGCGTGTAAGCTTACGTGAGTTCCTTTATTAGAGGCCAACCTATTGTTTTAACAGTTGTTTTGGTCTCTTCTGAATCCTTTCCATTTCTAGTATTCTTCAAAGACAAAGGGACCAGAGCTGAATACAGTTTAAACACAGACATACTATTTATGTCATCATATACAGTGTCATACTCTATCTTGTATTTCTTACTTAGAAATTTGTAACATTTGGTTTTCACTTTGTTAATACTGAGCCAACAGTTTTATGGATATCAAAATACAAACTTACACTCCTGAGTGAAATAACAGTGAAAGTCCATTATTTTTGAGTTTGAAGTTAGAATTGTTTTTCTCCTGTGTGCATCATGTGTGTATATAGAATGTCATTTGCTGTTCTTCTTCACAGTTGCTTAGTCCTGAGACCCTCGTGTTGTCCTTAATTGTGGCACACATCCTTATGCCTAACAGTCATCAAATACCTAAATTCTCAGCTCCGATGTCTGCTCCCATTTTCCAGACCCTGAACTGCATATCCCTTGTATTACTGCAAGTGATCTCTGTCTAGTGTGAGAATGGATAGTTTAGCCTTTCCCTCTTTCGTCTTAATTCGTTAATTTTTCCATTTACGGACACTACTTATTCTGTGGCAGATTTGTTTTCCAATAAGTATTTGGAAAGGGCATTATTGAAAACCTTTTGTAAAGGAGGCAGAAAAAGCTCTGTGTTCTTATAATTAGAGCATGACCTTTCACAATCTCCTTGGTATGATTTGTTCAGATTGTTTTTTTTAATCTACCATCTCATCATTGAATCTTTAAATTTCAGTTGAGTATCTTAGTAGAAAATAACAGAATGCATGTTTGGAAATGTATGCTGTATTCTTCTTATCATTTGGATTGTGGTACAACTTTGTTGTTTGTTGTTTTGTCTTCTAATCTGTGACAACTGCAATAGTGCTATATAGTATGAAAGTCCTTAGTCAGAAACAATTCATGTTTCGTTTATCTTGCATGATTTTTGCCTGGTTACCACCACATTGTAGATGCTGTTCAAATGCAACAAATTTTCCCCATGGTGTCTACACAGTAATCTTGCAGTCTTTCCTGGAATCATTCTTTTTATTATCTCATCTTTCCTGGTAATTGCATTGATTATAAATTATGCAAAAACTACCCAAGAGGTAAAATAGAAAACATAGTACTGTGTAATATCAAAGTAAACTTGGAGCAGAAAGGTTAACTTTTCTATCTCAATACTGAAGGAAAGTACAGAAATGCTTCTAGATTATATAATAAAACTTGTAAAATAAGTTTTCTATTTCATTCCTTGTTGTGCATAAGGGTAAATATTCTTTTTATAAAATCCAGTATTAATTTATAATATCTGGTATTATATTAGTAATATACAACTAGTATAATGAGCTTTTGAAATACTTTTTATAAAGCCAGCAAGACAGTTTGCTATTTTACTGCTTTTATGTGAAATGGTACTGTTCTTTTTTATTTTTCTCCTTTTTTAATGTTGTACAATGTATTTATTAAGATATGTCATTTAAAAAAAAATTTGGTTTATAGGTCTAATAATTTTTATAGCTCTAATTTTATTACAGTATCTGTAGCTTTTCGAAACTATGCATCTGGACTTTTTTAGAATTGATCTTTACTTTTTGTATTATGGTCTATATGAGATTAGTTGCCAAAACTTAGTATTTAGGCAATAGTGTATAGTTTAGAATACTCTTTTTCTAACTTAAACCTGCCATACCAACATTTCTTTAAATGGTATTTCCACATTGAGGAAATACTTCATTGACACTGACAACCATGTTTGTTTCCAGAAAAGTTGTCATTTATTTTTATTCTGTAATTGCCTTAAAAATAGCTGTGGTACCATAAATTACCTTGTACTTGTGTGCACTGAGTTTCATCTTTGTCACTTAATTCAATACCTTCATATCGATACATATGTTCTTTGCAGCACTCATCTAAATGGACTGGGAGATGTCAAAACACTGAAAATTATTCCTGGATAATTTTCAACACTGTGTTTGTACAGCTAAAAAAGGAAGATTGATAGCCTGAGTTCCTAACAATAATCAGTGTCACTTTCACAGATCACATTTGTGTCCAGATACTACGTGAAAACACTTGGCACTGTAGATGAGGAAGAGGCTGTATGAAAACACAGCAAGAAAGACTGCTGCAGTACATTAAATTTCCATTCGAAAATGTGGAGATGATAGCAGAACAAAAACTAAATCCGTGAAAAGACAAAAATAGAAACAAGGAGAAAAGAAAACTATGGAATAGAATTCCATGGTTTATAATACTACTACTGTATAGTAGTAATTCAGTTGAGGAGGGATATCAGAAGATCTCTATTCCAAATTCCTTCTTCAGTCAGGGTCAGCTGTGCAGGCAGACCAGACTGCAGATGGCTTTATTTTATTGCACAGCTTCTCTGCAACCTGTTCCACTACCAGACAGCCCTCGCCATGAAAACTTTTTTTCCTTATGTCTAATTTCAACCTTTCATTTCAGTATATATCCATGGTCTGTTGTCCTTCCCCTGTGCACCACAGGAAAGGATATAAGTTTATCTTGTTGGGCACCTCATAGACGTTAGGGAGCTACCTATGCTCTAGGCTGATGAAATAGATCATTTACCTCAGCTTTCCCTTCTATGGGCAGGTACTCAATACGGTTGACTGTATTGGTGATACTCCACCAAACCTCCTTCAGTTTGTCAACATCATAGTTGTACTGGAGGGCCGAAACCTGGACCCAGTACTCTAAAAAAGCAGTCTAACAGCTGCCAAATAAAGACAGATATCACTTCCACTGGTCTACTCCAGACCCTTCCATTAGTCAGTGAAGTTAATCTGAAGTATAAAGAGCATTGATTAAGCCAAAAATAGGGCATGTTGAAATATTTTTGTGAATTTCTAAATCTGAATTCTGTTGCTTCTAGCACTTAAAAATTACAACATCAGATGTCTATGCAAGGTGCATATCTGTGAAGGAAATTTCATCACTGCTTGTTGGAAGGAAAATGGTGGATAGCTCTTAAGAGAAAATGAGAGAACACAGGGAAGTTCAGAAACTTGCCAGTTATAGTAGGACACATATGTTCTGTCCAGTAAGTGCAGATAAACACTTGACTCCATGTCTTGGATTTCTTGCTCTATTACTTCTTGTCAGTTCAGATGAGTTCTTAGATCTTTGCAAAGTTAGTACTTATTTATTGCCATATTAGGCTGTGCTTGTGAACTAGGATGAAACTCTTGTCTGGATGTAAAAACTCTGAATCATGTTCATAATAGCTGGGGGGGGGGGGGGGGGTTAGTGTGTGTGAGGATAGAAGAAATAGGCTGAAAAAATAGCTTGCTTTAATGCCAGCACCTACTACTTAATCTCAAATTGCAAGTTGCTGCTGTTACTGATATTTCTAATCCTTCATCCGAGTATCAGTTTGTGGGTTTGTTTGGATATTGTTTCTCTGTGTTCATGTAATTCTGAACTGTAGCTGCCCATATGCGGAAAACGTTAATGATTTTTCTTATCTACAAATGTTTTTCTTTTGGGTATTGTTAGTATTCTATAGAGGAAGCAAGCTGTCTCTGCTTATGTTTTTATGGCACATAGCTTGGCGGTTTCTCTTCTAAACAGAGGTTCTGGTTCTAAAAATGAGTAGTAATTAATGAGAATTAGTGATCTAGACTGGTGTAATAAAAGGTGGTACCATAATTGTTAGGAGGCAGCATGTTTATGCATTAGGGGGAATGCGTTTGAGCAATTTACGTAGAGATACTTCATTACTCATGGTTGTATAAATCAGGAAAATTATAATTGCTTTCTGTGAGGGGATGAGGTACCTACAGCTTTCATTTAAGAAGAAATTTTAGTGTTGGTTTTTATTATGTTGATGCTTAGCAGAGTAAGTTTGCTGCTGCTGCACCATTTTCTTAACAAATTCATTGCATCTTCTAGTACCTGTCCAGATTAGACAGGTGACCACTGTTTTTTTCATGTCAGTAAAGAATGCCTATTTGATTTATTATATCCAAAGGATGTGTTCAGCCTTAGAAATAAATAGAAACAAATACCAAAGGCATTACAGAAATCTTGTAATCCTAAGAACAGTAAGAAAGGTAATGAATAGGAACATAATGGTGATAGCTTAAAAGCCTTTTTGGGGGTGGAAGAAAGAAAATGCTTTCAGTGCCTTCAAATTTGTTACGAAATAGGATTATTTAAATTTTTTAATAGTATGGCTTTTAGAAGTTTCACACTAGGTGGCATTCCAAAAGTGGGAAAGGAAACCCATAATCTGAAGAACTAAGATGCAGTGGCAGTGACAGGAGGGTGAATATATCCATTATGGAGGTCTTGTGGATAAGTTATTACAATATTGAATGCCCATTTAAAGGTCTAAAGAAAACCAATTACTTAGTATATTGGAGGTTCTCAAATTTGAGGAATTGCTCTTTTTGTTCTGGAATAGTAGCAGTGATCCTTAATGAAAGGTCCTAAGAAAAGAGTTACAATAGTCAAGGCCACAGAACTATAAACTGATTGCTGTATGTATTATTTCATAAACACGCACCCTGAATATGTGAACCTCCAAAGAAGGGGATGTGAACAAAAACAACACACCAAGTATCTCAATATCATAGTGAACTGCTGAGATAAGCACTTTTACAGTTACAAAAAAGAAGGATGGGGAAGGGGAGCAAAAGCTTGCATCCTTGGTTGTGTCTGTTAGCAAATTCAAGCATGCCAGAGTGCTTCCTTAGCCACTGAAGTATGCGTGACTCTGCTACTGAACTAGTTGTTCCTGCCACCAAGTATTCCATTGTGAACTGCCCCTGAACAATTCATGGCATGGCTCAGGCATCAGGGCATCACAATGATTTTATCCAGTAGCCAGTCTGAACATGACATCTTGTTTTGGTAACTGAGAACAGCTCACAGGGAAGATTGGTCTTTGGCAGCTGATCTTGGTGACCAAGAATAGCTCACTGGTTGAGGCTTTGGCCTTCACATTCACAATTTCTGTCTAATACAGATTATTTTATTTACCAGTTCTGAAGTGGGAATAGGCTGGGTATATAGTAGTTAAACATGTTCTTATTCTGTTTGGTTTATGGCTGATACATATGCTAGAAAAATTTGTTTTTTTTTCTCAACTCACTTAGCTGTTTCCATGGCTAATAGAATATTTGTGGGCATCTTCATGCTGTTGCTTTCAGAGCTCCATTATTGGTTATTTCTTTTGCAGGGAGTCCCATTTGAATGTCAGCTACATTGCACTGTTTGGTTCTTACTCTTGTAAGCAGCTGTGAAAGGTGTTATAGAAAGTGAGGTTAGTCAGCTAGACTTAAGGGATATTGGAGAATCATAATAAGGCAATCTTCCTCTAAGGCTATATTCATGACTTACCATGTTCTTGGAAATTTTGTTGTGGTGCTTGACACTTTTTTATCTCATTTTTTTTTCAAGCAGTATTGTTGGCTATTGTATGGCATTTTCTCAGTGAACTTTGGAATTAATGATTGGATAGGATGAGTGTTCTTCCTTATGCTACCATTTGTCTCTGTGAACATGACATACTGAGGATTTCTGAAGTATATATGCTCTGAATTAAGAACAGATGTTATTTTCTTTCAGCTGATGTTTAGATGGTTTTCAGTGTCTTCTATGATTTTTTATTAGGACCCGAATTGTGGGTCTGATTAATAGCATATGCCTCTGGGATATATCTGTCTATATGTAGATAAACATAGACTGTAGATAAACATAGACTATAGATAAACATAGAATGTAAATAAAATTGTGTTTTCTTGTGCATTGAAGGAATTGAAATGCTGGAAACAACTTCTTTGCATGCTGCTCCATTCCTCTGCTTTCTCAGTCACCTGCAAGCTCAGCAGTAAAAAGTACCCATTCTTAACTCTTCTCAAAGTCCTTCACTCAGAAGTGTAGCTATAAGTAAAATTGTAATGTTTGTCTTCCAGGCTATTAAAACGTCCTTTGATTACAAGGCAGTGCAGTCTTGCCTCTGCTAATGTGTGGGGTGGTTTGTTGGTTTTTGTTTGTTTGTTTTGCTAAACAAATATTTGTGTTCTTTGTTACACCCTGTAGCTCCAGAGGGTAGTGGTATTAAAGCCTATGATATGAAAACTTTCTGATCCTTGGATGATTTGTTTGTTGTAATGTTGTCCAAATAATATTCTTTAGTAGAACCAATCCCCAACTGAAGGAAAATGTTTGTAAATTGAAGTTACACCATCATAAATATTTTTCTACAGTGGGATTATTCTGGGTTCGTTTGTCTTGCACTCATTCTGGTCAGAATACCTTTTCATTGTTAGGCCAAACTTTTTTTTTTCCACCATCTGTATGTCTTTGGAGTGCCTTCTTTCCTCTCTGGTATCTTTGGGCTTGTAGGAGTGGAGCTTGTTTTACTAAAGTTCCTGTGAGCATTTGCTTCTTGGAAATCTGTTGGGTCGTTTTCATAGGATCTTCCAACATCAATTTGCATAGTTAAAGTCTCATTTTGGGATTTTCACCATGTGAAAATACTATAATATTGTTTATTAAAATGATTCTTATGGATATTCTTACATTCTCATGTGGGATCCACTGGGTCTTAAATAATAATTTATCTTGCTCAATGCTGTATAGGATCCTTTTCAAGGTTTATGCCTCAGGTAACACTTTTAGTTTTCCATGGATTGTGGAAACTTACCAAAACACTTAAAAAACCACAGAAACAACCCCAACCCAAAACCACACAAAATCATACATCATCGGAGTAATTTTTGTAATTGGGCAAAATGAAGCTTAACCTTGTTCTAGTTATACTGGTATTGCATGGACAATACTTCTCTATGCTTTTTCAAAACCTTCCATTCAAGGAAGTTGAATCTTTTTTCACACTTTCCCAGATATGAGAACTGATAGCACTAGCTGTTATGTTGTCATTACTTTTTTCCCTGAAGAGAAAAAGACACACACTGCTTCTAGTCTGTCCAGTGCTCTTCTGTGAAAATGAGCTTGAGCTTATCTTTGTCAGATCAAATAGTGGGTATGCTGGCATCAGGTGTGTCTTCTGTATTCCTAACATTTTAAAAGCCAGCTGAACCAAGATGCAGAATGTTTTCAAGCTGCTTGACCTTTAAGAGAAACCTCAAATCATTCACTAGACTAGTGGTGACAGCTTGTGAATTTCTCAGTACATGTCATACTGTAATGTTATCTATAACTTAATGCTGATTTCCAGACCTTGACTTTATTGAAAATATAACTGTCTCAATAACATTCTCATTCATCACAGTGAAACTGTGCTTCATTTTACCCAATGGCTTGTAAAGTTTTACATCATATTCTGAAAAATTGTTGAAGCATGTAATCAGTTCTAAACACAACAAGCTCTCCACTACTAAATATAGATGTAATTTAAAGCTATACTATATATATCGCTACTAACAGGAGTTCCTAGGAGTATTCAGTAACTTCTGTCTAGATAACTTGTATTTTCTTGGGTGGTTTTGTTGTGTGTTTTTGGGGGGTTTGTTTTTTTTGTTTTGTTTTTTTTTTTCATTTGTGTGATTGGGATTTTTTGGGGTCTTTTTGTTTGGTTTGTTGGGGGGGTAATTTAAAGACAGGTTCATTTTTGGTTTGGTGTCATTATGGCTTCTAAAGTGTAAACCACTAGTACATGGTCAGGGTGAAAAGTTTGTCAGGACTGAAGAAAAATAAGCTGTCACAAAATTCTTCAGTTCTCTAAAAATACTAAATGATACTCTGCTCAAAATCTAAATTTTTTCTCATTCATACCAGACCCTCGCTTTGTTTTTGATACCATGATTCCCCACATATGAACCTTTCACAGTATCCTATAAAATGCAATACATGTGTATCTTAGCTAGTTTTATATAGCCTTGTTTTCTTTTTATCTGTAGAAATTCGTGTGATAAGCCCAAATAATTGAAATAATTGAAATATAATTGAAAACATTCCCTCCTACCCATTTTTGAGGTGTAGAGTGTGGAGAATTGTTCTTGTTCTTGAGTTTCTGGACTATTTCCTAAGTTAATCTTTATGTTCAGAGTCATGCCGTTCTATTCTATTCTAAATCTATAACAGATATAATAGATGAACAAGAGGGGACATACCACCCTTCAAGTCTTAGTTGTGACAGATGCCTTCTGTAAGCTAAAGTATTATTATTCTGTGAAAACTCCTTTAAATGCATTTACTTGCATATCCACTTTGAGGGTGGAAAGCTATATAGAACTTGCTGCCATTCCTAGTGTGTTGTGTAGTAAGAACACTGAATGAGATGTGCTATAAAAGGGAATGAAATTATATGGAATTGGGAATTATGATGATTTGTGTTTGTTTTAGCCTAAAACCTAAATGTTGATTTGAACACACATCACATTCTTAGTTCTAACAAGAAATGTCTGGTTTACACATCATACTAGTTTTGTTCCTATCAACACTGTGAAATACATTTAGGCCAGGAGAACAACTGCTGACAGATTAGAGGGAAGGCTTGTAGACTACTGATCTTTTTTATATGTGTAGTAATACTTTGGAAGAAATTCAGGAGAAGCTCAAGCTCTAGGACCTTATCTTTTCTCAATTTTCTTTTGTCTCCTTTTTTCTATTTTTTAAGCATTTGTTTGTTTTGCAGATGTGATTTCCTTTAATGTTATTTACCATTTGTCAGGAAAATATGCAAATACAGCATCTCTTTCTACATCAGTACTGCAAAGTGTGACCAACTAACATGCAGTAGCACCAAGTTATGAATAAGTATCTCAGCTGCTTTCCAGTAGCTTGTGACCAGCATGTCTGTGTTTCATAACTGTTAATGCAGTAGCTGTCATGGCTAAAGGTACCAAATGTCATTGTCTACCTGCTTGTCTTAATTTCTGCATTTTTCCTCCTGTCCAACTGAGTAGATGAAAAAGGTCAATACTCAGCTAACCAAATTCTATGTAATTCTGTTCTTTCTAAAGAAAAGTCATGTCTTTGATCTTCTTTACCAACTTTTGATTTTCTTTACCAACAGAAGGCATACAGGTGTTTGATGTTTCATTCTCATCATCAGTAGCACAGTTACGCAGATGTGTGAACCTTATGAATGTTTTCTTCCAATTACTCTTTGTCTATGTAGTCCATTTAGGAATCTTCTCCAACAGGAAACTTTAGAATGCTACAACTGTTCTTACTGAAAAAGGAGTGGTATCCAATGTGCATACAAGTTCAGTATTAAGGAATTCCTTGTGTCTGTGATCAGTTTCCTTATTAATGATATATGTTCATTGCCCTATTGCAAAATAGTGTTGCAAATGAAAACTTGTCATTATTGACAAGTCTTAAATGAGTTAATAGCTTCCTCAAGTGATTACTTGTCACTCTAAGATACTGCCTTAACTCACTTCCTATACTCACCTTCTCTATTTATATTTGAGATACTAAAGCACTAAACTGGCTAAGTATCTTTTGGTTGTAATATCCTATGTATAGCTTTATGGGAGGAGATCTAGAAAGGTGTCAAGCAAAATCAGGAAATCTGCCACTGTCAGATGGTTTATTACTTTTTTGTGTATTTACTTCTTTTATTAGTTGAGGTAGTTGTTTCTATGCAAAGCCCTAGTTAGTTTAGGGCTCTTAAGTTTTTTTGTTTGTCAGCAACTAGTAGAATAAAATCCCAGTGGGGTTGTATAGCTGATATTTATGGTGAGCTGCTACTATCACTTAAAGAAATTTTAATTTGAGATGTCTTCTTGAAATTAAGGACAGACCTTTAATTGTGAAGACTGAAGTCTTAGGCAGGCCTTTTAACTTGAAGAATATGTGCTGTTGATTTTCAGGTTTTTTTTTTCTTTGCTGTAGGAAAGGCAACCTTCCTCTGTGGTTTGTAATAAAATGTTTGTGAGTGAGAAACTGTTGTTTCCAATAAATGATGATGTAGTATTGATTTGTTTTTAAAATGGCTATATCATCAACATAGTTGATGATAACCACTAAAGGTTAGTTGTGTGTATTTTCATTCTGTTTCCTTAACACTGCATTTGGTATTTTGTAACAGCAGTATAGGTTGTTGCATGGTTTGAACTCTGTTGCTCAGGCTGACCTTAACAATCTCACCTGTCTGCTTTTCTGTATTCCTAGCTGCAGTATGTGTTATTGAGTATTTGGAAGGAAAATCTCATCCAACAGAATACTAAAAGAGGAATTTTCTCTAAAACGTGTATATTTGATAATGATTTACTTTCAGATACCATATTTGGCATTATGTTTTTAGAAAGATAAATTGAATTAAATAATCAAACTACCTTAAGACTATAAAAACCCTAGAGAATGCCTCAGTAGAATTTGAGTTTCATGTTTGCTTTTTGTTTTCTGAGTATTCTTGTTACAAAAATAGAATAATTTTTCTTTGATTATAAAATCAAATGTATTTTTCGCTGTTGGAAGATAGGCTGAGAATTAGTTTGAAAGATAAAGTTATGTGGACTCATGTTTTCCATTGTAACTACTGTCTGCCAAAAGAAGATAACATTTTTCAACAGTTTTGATTATATTCTTAATGGTTGTAAATTGTGTGCCCACAACTTTTAGAAAAACTTCAACTAGAATATATTATTTTAATTTATAAAAAGCAAACTGGGGTGGCTTTTATTTGTAGTCATGTAATACAATGTTCCATATTTTATGAAACAATTTTAAATGTTTTTAGAGCTATGTTTGCAGCTTTCTTTCAAAGATCAAAGCACTTGTCATAAGCCAAAATCTATTAAACTTTGTTTCTGTTTCTGGTATAAATTAAAACTCTCTAGATTGTGGCTTGACCTAAGTCTGATTTATTGCTTTACTTGGCCCTGAATCAGGGTGGTTGTGGTTTCCCATTCCTGTTTCCAGTAGACTCTTCATGTGTTTTGATTTCAAATCCTTGCATAGCAGCTGCTCTTCATCTGGGTAGTAAAAACTTCTCTGATAGGTTTTGCTATGACATAGAAAAACTAGGGGTGTTTTTTATTATTTTTGTTCAAATTAAACTGAGATTTATCTGTCCGTGCAGAGTGATGCATCTGTGTATTATAATTTAGATTATAAATTTACATGTTATAGTAGTTTATTTTTTAGTGAAGGTACTTTCCAGATCAAATCAGTGCAGGAATAATCTGTAATTAGAACCATGGGTGAAGTTTCCTGTGGATAAATCTTTTCTTTATTGATGTCAGTATAGAATGAAAGGAAAACTGTACTACTTTTTTGTTTCTTCTATGTAAACTTTATCCGTGCCTGTTAATGAAGAAGTCTCATTTATGCTCAGCTTTAAAATATGCAGTCATTAGCCAATTTTGGTTTTTCACTTGATCTCTTCAGTAGCATATTTAAATAGTGATTGTGAATAATTTTCCCTCCTTCTAAAACTGGCAGACCTTGTAATAGGAAAAAGCTCTTTACTTTGAAAAAAAGAAAAATGTGATTACACTTTCATACATACGTCTGTTTGTGTTTATATATTCATCTGTGCAAGTGAGGGTATCTGTAGTAGTTATGATCATTCAGCATTGTCCAATTTTACATTGTTGTATTTTTCACTAACACATTTGTTGGATCTTTTAGACAAGATCTTTGTCATAGGTGTATATTTTTTCACTAAAAAATGAGAAAAATGTACAGGTACTTGTAAGTGGGGAGGTTATCCTGGTACACGGGGTGGTTTTATGTTTTGTGTCAATGATCTTTGCTGTAATCTGGGCTGGCCCGCTAAAGAAGCTACAAGGGTTACATGATTTGCTTCATAATGGGAATATATGCTATGAAAGTATAGCATAAGCACTTTCAGCACAAGTACGCAAAAATTATTTTGATACAAAGTTAAGAGTTATTTGATTTAAGCTTAATCTCTTATGACAGTGGTTGTTGTTTTTATTATCTGGTTATTAAGTGTAGCGATTAACAGTGTGTAGTTAGACATACTGTTTAATACAGACTCCAGTGAACTCATTAGAAGAGTTCTGTTTTGGATTATGCCTTTAGCACTGCTTATCCTTTCAGACATCCCTTATGATTTAATCTAAGAAGAGAAATGGTGATGTTTGGGGATTTGTTGACACAAAATGACTAACAAGAGGCTGCAAGGCAAGAGTACCATTCCTTGACCTGTTTTAAGAAAATATTTTGTACTGCTTATTCATGTTGTGGTTGTGCCATGAGTCCCAGCCAGAGCAGAACATTCCAAAAATGGTTGTGATAAAATCAGCTTCATTGAATTCTGAATTTAAACTTTAAACAAAACACAGGTGAATAATTGTGGAGTAGGTGGGAAGAGAAGACAGCAAGAGATGAGAAGACTTATCTAAGTGTTCATACATAAGTTAGCCATAACAGATGTCACAAAGGGACTTGTTATCAGATTGTAAGAATTATGGTAACACAAATATTTAATACATGTGAACATGTTATTTTTTTTTTTCTAAATTATCTTAAAGCATGAAAGGACAAAACTGGAAGGAATACACAGGTGCTTATGGGATAAGGAAATGACTGAGTGTTGATGGCTGGGAGTAAAACGCCATGATTGTAATGCAAAAAAAAAAACAGCACACTGTACCAAATGAAATACACACAAAGATTAAAGTGAAGATAACTTTGGGAAAGGACTGAGTAGAGTAAGTTGAGGGGTTTTTTTCAGGGATACTGTATATGCCCATGGCAGTTGTAATTTTAAGTAAGATTAGTTCTTTCCTTGTGCAAGTGATGGGCTTTTTTTGAAGACCACACCTTTAAAATAATTAACCAAATAGCTAATTCTGAAACTAAGGTGTCATTTTTTTTAAGACAGCATGGAGATCGGCAGCCTGCTGTAGCTGATCCTGCTTGGGGATTTGTTTGGACGAGGTGATCTCCAGTAGTCCCTTCCAACCTCAACCATTCTGTGATTCTGCAAGATATATACATGTTGTGAAAAAAAAACAAACAACTATAAATAGAAACAGACCTGTGATGAACATCTCATCTCAGGACAGTGTTTGGCAATTATATTGTAATTACTAAATCCTGTGTATTTTGAAATACCTTTTTTGTTTTTGTTATTTTTTTTCCACCCTGGAGACAAAGCTTGCACACTTTATTTCTTCCCAAATTGAGTCACATTGAGTTTAGTGGGAGGACTCATTTGAATAGCGTGCACTTACGTGAGTAAATATTTGAAATACTGAAGGCATTAATTAGTTACTGTAGCTCCTTGCCAGTATTTTTCCTTCATTGCTGAGAAGCAATGGCATTTCTCCTAGGTTTTATCGCAATTTTGTTCCTGTTGTTTCCATGGTAATTCTTTTTTCTTGCACTGTGCTTCAGAGGAACCAGAAGATTCAATGAGGTTCTCTATTATTATTTGTATAAATGTGTGAATATATTTTTTTTTGTAAAAATTCTCAAATCATTCTCGTGTAAGTGCCAGTGTAGCTCTTAACTATTATGGCATTATATCTTCCTGTTTTTTAGCAATAGTCCAGTTTTTATACTTATTTCATATTCAACATGTTTTACAAAACATGTCTTTAAATACTCTGCAGTATTCCTAAATTGTGTTTTATGGTGTCAGAATGACTTAAAACTGTTGACGACAATCTGCAAACGCTTGCACTCATCTCTAATAATGCAGTTTCTCTACAAATCAGGGTAAGTGCAATATTAGCATGCACAATAACCTAGAATTTATTACTTTTTTATCAGTTCCAAAAGGCTAATATTCTACCTGCTGTAAAGACTCAGGCTCAAGCATGCTCTATTGAAATGACATAGTCATAGTGTAACACTGGAATATGCCTTCAAACCAGAGAAGTTCTCTTTCTGTGGCTATTGCAAGAGCTTTCTTGAACAATTAGATTTTTTATTTTCAAGTAAAATATTTAATGATGCAGTATGGATGAGATTCACTCCACTCCAGGAATAAATAGAATAATGAATAATCTTTATCACTGCCTTCTCTTTCAGGTAGGTGAGACATTCAGTGAGTTCAAGTGGGACTGGTTAGAATAGTAATTAACACTTGATCCTTCTGTAGAGAGAAATATAAAGAAATTAAAGAACTGAATGTAGGGGGTTTGTCCTCAGAGGCTTAGTGGTATGGTTCCATAGTCCTCTGACATTAATTTCAGTGTTGCTGCCGAAAGGTAGCCTTGTCCTGAGCCATGCATTTCAGTCGTTTCTTTGCATCAGGAATCGTATTTGCCCAGCTTTGCAGCAGCTCTCATCAGCTTGCTCATCTATTTGTTTGTTGTTTTTTTTTTTTTTTTTTTTTAAGGGAGTTAGGAGGATTACTTTGCAAGCAGATCACTGAGCTTGTCTAATTCATTTTGCAGCCACAGGAATACTTGTGCTGCTGTTAAAGAGGTAGCCAAATCACCCGGTATAGGCAGGAGAAAGGGGGTGTGTTTCCCACAGAGATGAAGGGGTTACTGACTCTGTTAGTCCCTAGCTGTGCCTTGCTATCTGTCAGCTGGGAAATTTCATTCTCAGAACTGTGTAGTGCTCTTTAGCTCCCCTTCCCACTCCCTCAAAAGCACAAACATTAGAAAAAAAAACAAGTAGAAAATGAACCTACCTCCTAATTCACCATGCAATTATAGGTTGAATTTTTTCTGCTTGTTCTGCTTTCTCATCCAGTCATTTCAACCACAGATGATTCTGGATTGGAAAAGGAGCGATTGCCCTCTTCCACCAGAAGGTTACCTCTAAAACAGAGTATAGCAGGCAGCCAGCCTTCTTCTCTCCCATTCCAACCATAACTGTTTCCGGAAAATGTCATTTGCCAAACATGCATTAAACTAAAAATTTCTACCATGTGTTACTGGGGAGGAATTACACAGACACATCTAACAGAAGATACAGAGGCAGTACTCATCTGAGAGCATTTTTTCATTCAGGTGGGCAGTATGAAAGTTGCAATATTTTTAAATTTAACAGATGCAGCGGAATGATTAAGACCATAAGGGACAAAACTTGCAGTTGCAAGCTTGAATTCACATTTTGCAGCTGTGCATGGATAGTGCGGTGCCCTGTGTTTTAGTTTCTGTTGGTAGACATTAGGAGATAAAAAGGAGTGGGGCTTGAGTCAGGGAAATTGTGCATTTGTTAGTGGGAGTCATAGTTAAAAATTAGTGCATGCTGGTCCATAAATTCTGAAAAGCCCAACGTTTTAGTAACACGGGTTTACTTTTCTGTTTGAGTTCTGTTATTTAATTACTATAACAAATATTTGCTATAGCAACCGATTATTAGAATTTAAAAAAAAGAATATGAGCATATAAAGGTTGCTGGAAGAAATTTTAAGTTGTCATCTTTTAATTGCACAAAATTTATGTTGTATTCAAATAATTTTTTTCAACAGCTAATTATTAAATTGCTTAGATATTATGGAGTAAATCCATAGATGTGAGCGTTAATGGCAATATTTGTTAATTTTTATTTTTGGCTTTAATTTTTCTCCTTTGCTTTATAATTACCTAAGATAAATTCCAGTAGGATTTAACTGCAAATAGTCAGGGAAACAGACAATCGCTCTCTTTACCAGTATGTAACAAACTGTGTGATAACATCTACTTCTGAAGTTTATTTCTGATCATCCTGGTTTTAACTGCTTGCCTTGGCACAGGAAAAGGGGAAATCTAGGCAGGAAACTGGAACAAAGGACCTTAGAGTGACCAAAAATAAAGTTCCATCTGAATGCGTGTTGGAGGAGAGAGTAGTTTGCCCTGTATTCTGCAGTTATAGGTGTTTTGAATAAATTAGGCTGTCTGACATTTAAGTTAGGTTGCACAGACTTTCTGTGGTGAGAATTTTTTTCATCTGTCATACTGTATCATTACTATTTAGATTTCTTTTAAAATATGCTTATGCAGGTTACAATACTCACCATCTGTAAAAATTTCTAAAAGGAACGTCTATCAGAAGCTGAATCTGGTTTAGACCTGCTGCATGGTTGTTGTCGATACAGTGATGTGGTATTTGCACGCTGTGGGAATCCTGTTGAGGAGCAACAGAATTGCCATGCAGGTGTTGGGAAAAGATTAGCGTTTCACGTGCACAAACAGGAAGCAGGGTTTCAGAAGCGGGAAGCGAGTCCTGAGCTGTGATAAACATAATTGCTGCTTCTAGTGCTGCTGAGCTCCCACTTACACTAGTTAACATTAGGATGACGTAGAATGTCTGTGGGCCGTGTGCTGAAAAAAAATTTGTCAGAACAGCTGTGTGCATGAAGGTGGCTGCACAGTTTCTTGACACATGAAAGACTAGACAGTTTATTTTTGAAATATTCCAGTTGTATTTTTTTAATATAGAACAGAATAATGGAAGTATCTTGAAAGTACTGTGTACAGGGGGACTTTGTTGCTACTGTTATGCTGGGTTGGTGGATTGAAATAGGTCCTACCCTACTGATGTATACACAAATCATCCTATCCTGTTGTGATTCTGAAGGTACTATGCATCTTTTTATTTGGAGAAATGACACATTTTGCTTGTGAATGAAAATTGGTTTTTTTTTTTTTTTGCTTGTGGTTTTTTGTTTGGTTTTTTTTTTTTGGTACTTGCTCAACATAAAGATCTAACCATCTACCTGTGCTAAAAAAAAACAACCAAAATTCAATGCAGAACTGGAATGGGAAGGGGTGTTGGCCAACACTCAGGAAATAGCTGTGAGGAGAAGCCAGGTCTTTCTGGGGGGAGGTAACTGATTCATTCTTTTCCTTTTTCTGTATAATCAAACGTTGAGAGCAGCTAGCTGTGAATTGTGACAAATAGTTTAGAAATTGAGTTCTGAATTGAATTTCTCACAACTTGTTAAAACTTCACATTATTTTGTAGGTTATAAAAAACAACCAAAATATGTAACCAATATGTTATGAAAGATGTTAACACCTCTGCTTATGCAGAGTTGCTTATGAATTTGTGGTGTCTTGATTTTAATTTGGTAATTATCCTCACGGGAGTCAGTCGTCAAGTAGTAGATAACTGATCTATTTGAAGAAATGCTTGGGAAGTTCATTAGTTGAGAGCATTTTTCACTTTCAGTGAAGTTGCATAGAGAAGTTTGAATAGGAGTAGAATCTCAATGTTGTAATCGTAGATGCCAGATTAAAGTGACATTGCTTTTATATTTTCAGGGAACTTTGCCATAAATTTGACATGAAAATTCAACATCAGTGAGATCCTAAAATTATGGCTATTGTTTGAATACCATTGATTCACTACTGGTACAATTCTTAAATGCTTTAAATTGGTGCATAAATCCCTAAATTAGGTTTTAATCTCTGGAGATAGAGGAGGTAGTCGAGAGAGGATTGTTAGGCTTCTGAAATCAGATCTTACTTAGCAGTTGTCAGATCTTACTTTAGAGCTCAGGCCTGCTCTTTAGTACACACGGATTTGTTTAAGATAGGAGGGACTTGATATGCAGTTCTTGCTCCTAAACAGGAGGGTATGTTTTATGCAATTTCAGGGAATTTTGCTTGTTATGATAATGGTAAGCATTTTGGTTTACTTTATAGGCAGCTGCTGACTACATTTTCAGAAGAGTTCGAGGAGTCGTCCCGTTTGATTGTGAATGAAGCAATACCTTTTATTAGGACTGATCCACACTGCCTGTTTAAAGATGCGGCTTTTATTTGCTCGTAGTTATTCTGACTGGCCATAATTAACTTTCAGAAACACCTGCCACCTATATTTGGACTTACATTTATCAGCACTGAATAAAAACTGGGAAAAGCGTAATAAACCCTTATGCAATTTTTCTTCTTAGAGCCTAACATGAGCAAACCTAATTGTATTGTAGGCAGGTGTATTTCCCCTGCAAGAGTGGCTGTTGGTACTGGTTAAAAACGTTCTTACAACTTAGTGTGTTTATTTAACAGGGCCAATGAGCCTGCCTGATGCATTAATGGAAGCACATTGCTAGTTGTACTTGAGTTACCTCTAGGTGACCTAATTCAAATACACACCAATGTGTAAAGTTCCAGTGTACTAAGTCTACACTGGGAAAAGAATCCTGCAGGTGTTTCAAGGGACTCTTATAGTTAAATATCTTCCCAAATTATGTAATGCATATCGTTAAGACTGTGCACAGAAGGCTTTCTTAGTGATTAATGTGACTTGTTTCATGCTCTTAACTACTATTTTTATGTAGTTGAAGCTTTGCTTTGGATACTTGGCAATCTTAAAAATGTTCAGTTGTTCTTCATGCAAACCATCAATCTGTATACCTTTTACTATATCTCAAAAATAGTCACCAACAGAAAGATACTTGTCAGTTGTCCTCAAAGAAAGACTATTTATCAGTGCCTTAGAGCCTTAGAATGAAATTTCCTTTCCCATGCATAGTGTATATTTTGAAAAGTTCCTTTATTTCCTCACAGCCATTTTATAGAGAGGAAATAAGTACAGATTTTTAGTAAAACACATTTCCATTTTAATTACATGTTTAGGACCAGGAACTTGAAATTTGGTAGATATGTATGTACCTGTGGAAAATGTAATTTTTTTTTGTTAAAATTTGTCCATTATAAATCTTTTAAAAAATTAAGTTGATGTGTGACCATTAAATACATGCTCCTTTGGCTACCAAATTACTTTTTTTTTTTAAATTTTTTTCATTTTTTTTTTTGTGAACACGCAGAATCACAGAATAGTTGGGATTGGAAAGGACACCTAGAGATTCAGGCTGCTACTCAAAATATAGCTAGAACAGCATCATGTCAGGTTTTGAGTGTATCTACTCAGTACTGCAAAACCTCTTGGAGCTGCTAGTTTCTGTGTTCTAGCGCCTTTACACTGCATAAGCTTTTTCTTAGGTTTAAACAGAATTTCCTATATCAATTTGTGTGCATTGCCCCTTGTCCTTTCAGTGGATACAGTTGAAAAGAGTCTGAGTTCATCTTTCTTTCCTCTCACCACGTATTTATATGCGTTGACAAGATTTTGGTGAGGGTCTTCCTAATGTAGCTCAGAATGCTATTGAGAGGCTTTGGTGCAAGGGTGTATTGTTAGTGCAAGGTCAGTTTGGTCACCACCAGATCTGAAGGGCCTGTTCTGTACACTGCTTTCCAACTCTACCCTTGGCGTATGTCCTTAGTCCATCACAGGTAGAGCAGAATATGGGTTTTGTGCAGTGTTTCCAGAACCGTATCAGGAAACTATGGTTCTGGCCACAGAAGTAAGGGTTGGGGAGATTAATTTTCCCTTTTCTGACTTCAGAATTCTTATCAATAGATGAAGGCAGTATTGGCAAGAAAGAGCTTGTATGCAGAGTAAGGACATACGGTAAGGGCATAATGCTTCTCCAGGGAAAGCAACGTTCAGAATAAGCTAGGGAGCCTGGGACACTGCAGTGGGGGATGCAGGATTGTAGGAGATGGAAAGAATTCTTTAATGTGGGAGGAACAGAGAAAGTGCTCATGACGGGAGGACAAGACAGTGTGAAACTACACTGTGTGCTTCCCAAATTTCAGTGCTGAAATACTTCCAGTACTGAAAATTTCAGGCAGCAAAGGACTATGAAATCCATGGTCAAAATGTGTTTCTTATATACCCATAGATATGAATGGATAGTAATCTACTGTCACTAGGAGTGTCTGTTGGAGCTCAAAGGATAGATAATTATTCTGTGAGCCTAAAAAAAAAATAAAAAATCTTGATGGTAATGGAATATGATGTGAAAAGAATTACATAACTAGAGCAGGTATTTGAAAAGAAATACAGTTATGGAAAGTAACAGAAATATTTTTAACTAGGATGTAATACTCTCATGTTTGCAAACTCTTTTCATTGAAATAACATTAATTGGTTTTGCCTTACCATTATAAAGAAATAGGTTACTTTGTTAATAAAAAGCTTTTACATCCTCTTAATAGTACCGATATTGAAAGTTCAGTAAATACGTTGAACTTTCTCAGGAAATGGGCAAGACAAATAAAACCTGTTAGATATGTTTAAATGTGCATGCACTAACATGAAAATAAATTTAAGAGTAAATATTGGATTTAAATAACTTTCTGTCCTCAGTGAACAATTGATAACTATTTAACAGCAAGAGTGAGCTTTCTTTTCTCTCCCTGAAGAACGTGTTTTATATAGTTATGTGCTTAATTATCCAGCAAATTCCTCTTAGTTGTGCACTGACCTGTTTAATGAATGAAGACACCAAAATATTAGAGAGCTGGTTGTTGTGTGTATTGTATTACTATGATTTCAGTCTGTTTATTTTTTTTGGCAGTTAAACCATTTTTAATGTGCTCATTTTGAAATTGATTCATTGTGCCTTGAAAATAATTCAAAACAGCAATTATATAAAATCACATTAATACAGTATGTTTTGCAAAGTTCGTTGCACATTTGACTGAACTTAAAACCTTAGATAGGCACTTGGCTCTTTTTATAAAGCACTAATGTGAAAAACATGATGAATAATGTGAAAATTGTGTTTAAATGTGACAATTAAACAAAAAGCAGAAATTAAAAGTTAGGGATTCCACCTATTTGCTGCAGGTGCGATACATACTGTGTAGAGTTAAAATCCTTAGCATAGCTGATCAGATGAGTTTTCTTTCAGTTTGCATTTGAATATGCATGACAAATGAGCAAAATTGTGAAATATTTGAAACTTAATTGCTTGTTGGGGACTTTTTTGAGGCTCCTTTTGCAATATTAAAATTACTTCTTGAATTTTTTTGTTTCATTGTACCATTCATTATTCATTCTGCAGCATGACATACTAGTATAATCCTTCACTATATAGAAAAATGGCTGATAAACTGAAGGAATGGAATGGAGTAAGTGACATACTTTTATGTGGAAGCAGCCTGATTTTGCCACTTGATTTTATTCTTATGGCTAACTTTTCACTTGCTGGTTGGAGCTATCAGAGAAGTAATTCATGTGACTCCCCTAAAATACTGAGAATAATTGTCCTTAAATCATAAAACCAGTGCAGAAAACATCTTTCCCAGACCCCTGAATTTTTAATAGACATTAAATCAGAGCTGTGATTGATAAATAATCCTCTGTTGATGTGGGAAAGATGTCTAATTTATATAGACAGTAAGTTTAAACATACGTGAATGATGTGTTATTGGCAAAATAGTATATATTTTTAGAATGCTGGTATGACTCACTCTACATTCATTGTACCCTGATGCTGGAACTTAGAAGTTAGAAACAATTTAGAAGCCCAGTGTTTAAAACCAAAGTCTTATTAATCTAAAATTATGATGTGTGCTTTGTTTTCAAAACCACTGTAAAGCTTATCAGCTCAGCTCCACAGAGACATCTGAAAATAATACTGATTAAAGTAGAAAGGTTTCTGTTCAAACCAAACCCCACATCTCTAACAAAGAATAAGAAAACCTGCTTTTTACAGGGTTTGGTGATTGTTTTGAGGTTTTTTTCCTTGAAGGAAATTAAACGCTGATTCTTTAAAAAGAAATTTCTAACTTTGTCCATTCAAGGAAATTAGGGCGTGTATGAGGTCTGTCTTTATTGTGAATCACTTGAGCATGGTGCACTAATCAGATCGCATTTCTTTAATTTACTGTTATGATTTAAAACTGCTTGATTGGTTGAATGCCAATAGATGGAGAACTGTAGAATCACTTCTGTGAAAATGAAGCTATTTTTAGGTGGTTTTAACTACTGTGTTTTCTTTCAGAGCAGAGCTGCATGGATAGATATATTTTTGGGAGAACAAGAATAGTCATTCCCATAAACTGGGACAAATATGTTGCTATTAAATATAGGTGTTTTATTATTTTAAAACCCAAATACAGTTGTACAGAGATGGTTTTGGTGGATTTTTTTGTTGTGCTTTTTTTTTTTTAAAAAAATCAGTGGCTGTAAGAGACACAGTTTATATGCTATAGATAAGGTTTTAAATGAACAAAAGGTAGCACAACAGGAAACATGTGTTTTAATAGTTAGTTCACACCCGCTTGCTGCTTTGAATAGGCTTGAAGATAATATCAGACAAGAAATGAACTCATTGTTTAGATCATTGAAACTCATACAAAATCTGAGCCTTTGCAGTCCTTTCTTTGTCAGTCCAAGATTATCCTTAGTCCAGTTTTGTTGGTGAGATTTAGTATGTGTGATACAGAAGGTAACTTGGACTTTATGTTCTTCTACACAAGCTCCAAAGCCTTTTTTATCATATACAAATGTGACAAAGTCAGGGATGCTTGTTTTTTTTTGGTGAGATTATGAATGTTTAAAAGTGTGTAGCAAGGGTTCTGACTAAGCTACTTCTACTCTGCTCTCGTGAGACCTCACTTGGAATATTGTGTACAGTTTTGGTGTGCCCAACATAAAAAGGACATGGAAGTGTTGGAACAAGTCCAGAGGAGGGCCAAGAGGATGATCAGGGGACTGGAGCACCTCCCATATAAAGACAGGCTGAGAAAGCTGTGGCTATTCAGCCTGGAGAAGAGAAGGCTGTGTGGAGACCTCATAGCAGTCTTCCAGTGTCTGAAGGGGGCCTATAAGGATGCTGGGGAGGGTCTCTTCATTAGGGACTGTAGTGATAGGACAAGGGGTAATGGATTAAAACTTAAACAGGGGAAGTTTGGATTGGATATAAGGAGGAAGTTCTTTACTGTGAGGGTGGTGAGGCACTGAAATGGGATGCCCAGGGAAGTTGTGAATACTCCATCCTTGGTGGTATTCAAGCCTAGGTTGGACAGAGCCTTGGGTGACACGGTTTAGAGGCAGATGTCCCTGCCCATGGCAGAAGGGTTAGAATTAGGTGATCTTAAGGTCCTTTCCAACCCTAACTATTCTATGATTCTATAATAGTAAAAAATTATGGAAATAAAATCGATTGTAATTAATATATACCTAACACAGGGTTTCAATATGCTGTCCTTTCTAAATGTTTGATATCCTTGGAACAGGATACCTGATTTGGTAGATCACTGATTTTAACTGCTATGGTGATTCTTATATTTTTAGTGTTTGCTCTGATTGTTTGTGCATTCGTATTTCTTGCACACTGAAGCTCTGATAGACATGGGGCCAGGGTTTAAAAGTCAGACGGCTGAAGATGTTACTGCCTACAGCCCTGATGATGAACTTTTCTGTCCTCAAGAGAGGAGTGTATGATCCACTCACCCAAATCAACTCCTGAAAGGCTGCAGGCTTCAGACAGGTATATTAAGGTAAACCAGTTCCAGTGTTACTTTATTCTGATATGCCAGGCTGAAAACTGAAGGTCCAGGAGTTCATTTATAATCTGATCAGATGCCGCTGTTTTGGGGGCAGCAGCATCTGTCAGAAGGGCGTTGTGTGCAACTAGGGTAATAACCGATTTAGCTGTTTGTCCGATTTTAGTCTCTTTCCAGGTCTGGTAGGACCTTCAAAGTCTGCACCTACACACAGAATTACTGGATTTTTGCTTTCTATTATTCATAAACACACCAGCGGTCTGATTATTTGCAGTAATCTTCAAAATGTAAATCTCTTCTCAGTTTTGTTTTCATTCACTGCACTACTTGAAGTAGTAAATACAGATTACCACATCCACAGTGTAATGATCCAATGCTAACAGCCTGTTTGCCCAAGATGTTGTTGTACCTAATCAGGACAAAACCCCTCACTGTTTTATTATGGTATAAAAGATCCATTTTTATTCTATTTTGAAATGTAATTCTTTCTAATGTTAAGATGTTATTTTTTATTATAACAACCTAGTGAAATCCTCATTCAAAAACATTTCTACTCAGTTATTTTATTAAACTGGTTTTAGATATACTATGAATTGGTATTGCAAATAAACCAACAAACAAGTTGGATGTAATTTAATATTGACCGATACTGTATATCATGGCTGGGAACCATAAATGCAATATAAATAAAATGAATAGTATTGAATGTGAATATGAGAGCTTTGAGAGAAATCTTGGAGTAGTAGCCTACATATTTCTGGCAAGTACCCTTATGAAGAGACAGTTACCAAAAGTGGATCATTTTAAAGAGAATTTTGACATAACAAATGCGGTTAGATTTTTAAATGTGTTTTGGTAAACTATTATATTCAAATATTTTCAGTATTTCTTAACATAAGCTTACTATTTTTCAAAGACAAAAGGAATATCCTAAGACTTGTTACTGTTGGTTTTAGTAATTACTCTTGGTCTGCTTACAGTATAATGTACCAAGCAAAGAAAAACATGTAGTTGTATCTCTTTACAAAATGCTGCTACTGTAGAAACAGCTTTAGAAATAGCTTTGTAAAATCCATGTCTGATTTAAAAAAAAAACAAAAACAAAAAACCCCAAACAAAACGCAACCAAAAAAAAAACACAAAAGAAAATACAACCCAATTACTGAAATCCCCCTATAAACAAATACAAAAAAACAACCCATCACAACTTAAATAAAAACAGCTTTGATGAATGAGGTGTAGAAGTGTTACCATCATGTAGATGGGGTATAAATTTATGCTAAGACTAGGTAAGTAGGTTTTGTTCCTGGTCTATTGAATTATAAGTTTTGGGCTTCATGCAGATGCTTACATCACAGCCAGTGAAAACTGACGACAGTCGATTACTGGTGGAATCAGATTGTATGTTTTAATTTTTTTCTAATTTCATATCATAGAAAAAGAAAAACCAACAGAATTTTATAAGCCAGCTTCCCTAATCCTTAATGATTAAGCATAATGATAATCTATTCAGCATGATAGCTCTTTCTCTGAGCCATTTTAATGACTGTTGTGGGGAAAACTGAATGCATCAGTTACTGTACAAATAGAACTGCTCTTAAAATCCTGTCCCTAGAGTCTGAGGCACTTGAAGGAGCAGAATATTCCTATTTCATAAATTGATAGTAGTTGTTGCTGTGTTATGTCCTGTTTTTTTTCCTGGGTAATTATTTCAAAGTTGTTTTTTGTAAGTTAACCATTTTTGCATAAATGAGTATACACTCTTCTCACACTGTCAAGGAAGTTCAGTAGCTAACTTGATTCTAATGCATTTGTGCTTGTGAACAAGTCTAATATATTACTGTGGTTGTCTTCAATATATTTAGTATTCTGCCTTTATTTTCTTAATTGTCAGTGATACTTAGTAAGCACTGGTAATTTGTGATAACTTAAAAAATGATTACAGAGAAGTCATCAACAATTGCCTAAACTTTCTAAATAGGTATGTCAAAAGATAAGTGATCTGGAACAATGTTATTGGTAGTCACTGTAAAAAGTTTTGTCTGAAATCATAAGTCATTATGTCAAATTTTTTTCTCCATCACGCTTTGTTTGTCAAACGTGATTTGATGTTACGATGTGCATGTAGAACTAGAGAATTACCACCATATAAATGTGAACTGTATTATAAGAGTTAGTAAATAATTGATTTCCCTAGGTATTTTAGGAGATTTCTGTATTTGTCTTTGTTAAATGTGATTTGATTTTATGATGTGCATGTAATACTAGAGAATTACCACCATGTAAATGTGGACTGTATTATAAAAAGGAGGCAGTAAATCACTGATTTCCCTAGGTGTTTTAGGAGACTTCTGCCTTCTAAAGAGACACAGTCTTGGTGGAAAAAAGCATGGTTTTAGTAGACTGAGTTTAATGAGTCTAAATCAGTAGCAGTTTTTTGAAACCTGTGTTTATGCATTCAGCCAGACAGCATATGACATCCATGGCTAATCTCACCTGCTGCCATTGCCTGTTCCTTCTCACCTGCTGCTATTGCCTGCTGTTACTTACTTGACTTTCAAAGGAAGCTAAGGTTGGTGGAACACAATTAAGAGAAGTGAGTTTCAATTGATTGATAGGTACTTAGTTAGATTCTTCAGTTAAAATTGTACTTTATTTCATAAAGTTTGATCTTAATTTTTGAAGAAGCAGCTGGATATTTTTGGCTAGTAGAGGCTGCTAGTGCTTTCACTTCTGTTATCACAGTCATTGGATTAATGAAATAAGGTAATTAACAGTTTTCCTTTCTGTTCCTTTCTTTTCTCCCTCTCATCTCTTTTTTAATATTTTTTTTTTTCTGATTACAGCCTGTAGGTTCAGAGCAGTCGGTAGCAGTGGGTGGCAATCATAAATCCATAGATTTATTGTCGTAGATTTCTGTAGCCTGACCGCCTGCTGGGACAATTACCAGCTTAAAATCAACTGTGGAATTTGACAGTTTGTAGGAGGTTTATACAAAAATCAAGATTTTAAGGAGATATTCTTAGCATTTGTAACTCAGTTCTCTCAAAGTCAAGTGGCTGTGGTCTTTGAAAGCATCTTGTAAACTTTTAATTTCAAACGTCATTTAAATAATATTTGATTGTTTTGACGAGGTAACAAAACAATTATACTGATACACTAGGTACAGCACTTGTGCAGTTGAATTCATGAGGTTTTTAACTGTAAATTACTTGTCATTGCATCAGCTTACTGCAGATGCTGATAAATATGTGATAAAACTAATAACATCTGTACTTTCTAATGCAGCAAACAGCTTCTTGTGTTTGTATTATACCAGTCTAAAAAGCTCTGCTTATGCAAGGGCTAAGATGGGAGGCAATTTTTCACAATCCGTACTTGTCACGCCCATAGCTCTGCTTCTTTTGTTTCTGGCAGCATATTTGCTTCAATCTTTCTATGCTTTTCTTAACTGAGTTTGGCTTTAACTTGAATTTTGTCGCTAACTTTTAATCTTTTCAACTACTATCTTCTCTATGTTTCTTTTCTTCAGAGGAACATAAAACATGGCTGAATCAAGGATGTCTTGGGCTGTCACTTAACTATGAATTCTGCTCTTCATCTGCCTTTATTTCAGTTGTGTGTTAACTTTTCTTCCTGTTTACTATGCAACCAGGTCTGGGTTTTGTCTGTGTCAAAAATTCTTTAAATATCTACTTTAGGATTGTTAGATATATGTGCAAATTGGAGTACACAATACATAAATCGGTATTCTGACAAGTTCTGCTGGAGGAAAAACAAGTACTAAAGGACAAACATGGGGAGTTAGTGGTCGCATAGACTGGGCCACAATGTAAAATTCTTCTGTATCCTGTCTAAGAAAATATACTTGAGTACTGCGCTACTTGAGTACCTGAGAGTGTCTCACACCATTCTTTACAGAAAAAGAAATTTTAGTCCTATTTATGATGTCACTGATTTAGTTAGGACTGGGGATATTATTTTGAAGTAGCTGGCAGATAACAAAATCTGAATTTTATTTTAATATTTTAATAATTAATGTAGCAATCAATAGAGTATACTTTCACAGAGATGATTGATTGAAGTATCCTTTAATTGCAGCCTTTAATTAGAATTGATGGATCACCACCCTAGCTCTTGTCTATTATATTAATAATTACAAAATTGATTTATTTCCATTTTAATTTTGATCCACTGGGGAGCTACGTGGCTCAAATTCACATCCTTGAAAATGAAGGTGACTTGATGACAGTGACGATAGGGCATTGCCTCTTGTTTATATCTGTAAAAGTATATGCATATAAACTATGCTTGTTAGTGTAATTTTGCTTCATCATGTCCTATTCAATTATTTATTTTAGGTGTAGTAAAGGAGTAGTGGCACTTGTTGGACTGTTTTGTTTCTGTATTTACTTTTTTGTTGTTATGCTAAATGCTACTTAGTCAAAGACAATGACAGTGGAGCCTTATAGTGGTAGCTGCAAAAATGCCTGGTGGCTGATTTAACATTTTGAAGTATGTTTGAGTTTCTTTGCTTGCTTCAAGCTTGCTGTGAAGATTTTATGTATTTTAGACAGTGGGTTTGTTTTTTTTTTACTTACAAACTACTGTGAGATGTATGTATCTATACATATTTATATGCAAGTATCTTCCCTGTGGACAAAGGAAAGCCTTACATTCATCCCTCTTATTTTTGATTGCCCTACTTTTACACATCCTTTTGCTTTAATAAATCTCCAAGATCTAAAGCATATAGTGTTCTTCTTCTGGTGAGAAAAAGAAAACCCAAACCCACAAACAAAGGAAAAAAAAAAAAACAAAACTAAGCCTGTCTGAATCCTTTGTGGTGTATTTGCAGCAAACTGTAGTTCAGTCTTTATTTTTTTTATTCATGCCCTCCAGGTGACCTGTTAGGTTAGATACTGTAGAGATTAGCAAAGGTTGTGCTATCTTGCATACAGTAGGAAGTACTATAAGCACAAAAATTATTTTTGAATCCTTGAAGTCTTAGATAAGTAATATCTGTTTGTATACCAGAGTATGACTAGAACTGCAGTTGAATCTTATAGAAAAATGTCTCTGTCTTGTGTATTAAAAAGATATAGAACAAGTACTTTTCCCAAAAGAAAAGCTAATCTCATTGGCAATCTTTTTTAAATTCTAAAGGTTTATCCTGCTGGATTCTTTGAGGGTTGCCTTTTTTTAATCTTGGCTGTTCAGTCGAGATATCACTGCTTAGGACATGTACCATAAGCATTTGAATAGTAATTGATTTAGAAGATATTCTTGAGTAAAGTCTGTAGAACTCTTGATTATTTTAGCCTAGATTTGCGTGTTCTCACATAGACCCAAGTGAGCCAGAGGAAGGTCTTTTTTGGTCTCTTTCTGATTGTCACTTCGGAGATCTGAGGTGTACATTTTCTAGGAGCTTTTTGTGTCATGGCATTGTAGGCATATACACATTAGATCATTGAGCACAAATCTGAATCTTGCTCAGAAGCAATGACTCTAATCTTCAGTAGCACATGAAATTTCTGCATGTTAAAATTTCATGCCAAGTCTTTCAACCTGATAGCGGTTAGGGGATATTTGACAATTTCCAAAATGAACATAAGCACTGTAGTCATTTACATGATACCACTGAAACCATCATTTAGTGGCTGTATCAGAGAAGTGTCTTGAAGGGTTTCCTTTAGAAGATTTGATTTAGAGAAATGCAATTCTAACAGGACACAATGATAAAATAAAATTGAGTAGGGAAAGAAAATTTACATCACTGTGCCACAATTCGGAAGCAGACTGACTTGTATAAATCAGTCTGCAGGATATCTGATGTTTAAAGTTTGTCCAGTTATTAACATCAATAAAACTGCAGTAGCAGTTTTTCAGAGTTTATATACAGGTGTTTCTACATCCAAGTTAAGTAAAGAGAGGACAAAGTTGAAGTTGATATTAAAGCTCTGACTACCTTTTGGATACATGCCATACAAAAGAGTCTTTAACAATGTCAGCAATACCTGCATGCAAGTGATACAGTGAAATACTGTGTCTTGCTAAAATTTTATTGGAGAGGCACATCATCTTTAATTAACTTTATTCTGCATTCTTTGTGCCAGAGGTTGTGACATAAGAAGTAAGGAAATACAACTCTTAAAGTTATCCAGCAGCTAATGCCATCTTCATACTTGTAAATCTCCTTTTATACTGCCTATATTTTACTTAGCTGATAGCCAGAAAGCCTGGTGGTTGCCATCACTGTAAATAAATGTAGAACAAAAAGCTAGGTGGCTTTTCTGTCCTACTTCTCTCCAGTTCTCACCACCACTGTGGAAAGCTTCTGAAGGGTGGGAAAAGGAGAGGTTTGTGAGAGACAAACAAAAAAGTGGAAATTTCATGTATCCCCTACTTCAGAAATTCTCACTGACTTGAGTTTGTGGCCACCACAGCAACCCAAACCACTTAGTTTGAGGCATACCACTATTAAGATAGCATTTTTCTTAACCAACAGCTTACCCCACACTCTTTTCTAGTTATTTTCACGTTTACTTGCATTTTATATCTTTATGGTGCTACTGAAGGAAGTCCCCAGGGTGTCTGCAAGAAAAAGGGGAAACTGCATTTGAAAGGAGGCTGTCTGCTTTGAAAAATTACTCATAGTTCCTTGAGGATTATTGCTGCCGAGTTTCATGTCAGTGGTTAGATCTGGGGAAAGGAAACTAGAGCTACTTCTTTGCAGGAAGATCAGAAAATCTTGGTGAATATGTCTTATTGGGAGTCTTGCCCTACTTTAGAAAACACTGCTTTCCAACGGTAGTATTTTTACTGAAGAGAAAAATTTCACTAAGGAAAGGAGGAGGAATGAAAGAGAAGAATGTTTTTTGCTTTACAGTTTTGGCAGTTGTAGAGGACTAATAACTTTTTGATTCTTTTACTGACCATTGGAGAAGGAACTTTTCTTTAGTATGTCTCCTTACTCAAGACAAAATACTAAGGAGCTACTAGGAATTAAAGTCCAGCTCCTACACACATATGGAAACTGTCATTACCAAGAAAGAGTGCCATGGTAATATGATCGTTTTTCTATCATCCATCTGAAAATATTACTTTCATTGGTATCACCTTGTCATCTTGACACTGCCATTGAGCTTGCTCACCAAGCTTTCTAAGGTTTCACCTAACACAGAAGAACTTTGGACTTTATCTTCAGTTCAGCTTTGGCACTATTTCTGAGGATTTCTGGACTCTGTCATAATCAGCCCTTTACACCCTGGATACTGTCCTAATCCTATAAAATAGAGTATCCAATTTAAAAAGTAACTTGTAGCACAAGTTACAGCAGCTGTCCCTTCATACCGGTGAAAACATACATTTCATATGTTGTTATCTGTAGACGTCAACCGAGGTGAGATCTGTGGCTTTTATATGTGGATCACATCTTCTGATTGCTTTGTTTAGGCATTTCTACAATACCAGCAAGTAACATCACTTTACACTTCTGGTTTGGTTCGTTGGTAGAAGTTCCGTATAAATAAGTTCTGATAACAGTGTGGAGTTGCACCTGAGCCTATGTAGCATAAAATTTGTAATGCCAACCTCAAAAGACTCTTGACTGGGTCATGGTTGATGATATATTCTAATTATATATGTGAGGAGCAAACATTACAATAATACTGATACTCAATCTACAATGCTAACCTGGTGTGAACTCAGGTAGAATGCTATGTAAAATAAGTTTGGTTTGATTTTAAACTTGGAAGAAAGTTAATGAGTAAAAATATTTCTAAAAACATAGCACTGATTCTATTATAATTTAATCATTTAAAAAGTTCAGGAAAGAGGATTTTCAAATTTTATTTTGTAACTTCTGTAGCTTTGATGATTGCTTATAAATGAACAGCGGCATCTTCATTGCCACAGGCTTAAAGTCAAGTCCGTAAGTCCCACAGGTTTTGAATTCCATAGCACTGTAGCAAGAAACGTAGAAATATAAAGGCGTGTGTTCTAAGACTGAGTACAGTCCATGTAATATTCATGATTAGTAAGGCAAACAAAATACAGCCTTACACCAAATGCTGTAGTGAAAACCACTGTAGAAATGAAGAAGCACAAAATAACAAGGCTTACAATAAACAGCAGAATAATGTGGTATGTTTTATGCTTATTTTTAATTTTAAAATTTAATGTTTAGATGAAAATTTATTCGTTACCTCATTTGTATTTTTCACAGCTTACTAATTAAGTCCCGTTGTTTAAACTATTTCTTCTCTTTTTTGTTCAATTTGGCATTGACTTATAAACTGCATTTACTTATTTCCTTTGTACATGTATAAAAACCTGTGTTATTTCTTGCTACTTTTTTTTAAATCACTTTAATAATTTAATATCTAGAACTCCACAGCCTGCAGTATGTTTTCTTAGGAGTAGTACAAAAAGCTGTGAAAAATGAGGGGCAGGAACGATCACGGTCTCATAGTTCATCTCAGAATATAACTGTCATTAATGTAATTCAGAGTGATCTTGGTATCAGAATGTAAGAGTTATGGCACTGTCGTAGTTTAAGCTCAGACATAAATCAGCCACGCAGTTTCTCTCTCACTCCCTACCTTTTTCCCTCCCCCCGCTCCCGGAGGGATGGGGAGGAGAATCGAAAGAATGTATCTCCCATGGTTTGAGATAAGAACAGTTCAATAACTAAGGTACAACACAAATCACTACTGCTACCACCAATAATAATAATGATAAGGGAGATAACAAGGGAAGGGAATACAATACCACCCGCCAACCGATACCTAGTCCGACCCCGGCAGTGAACCCGCCCTTCCAGGTAACTCACAGTTTACATCCTGGGCATGACGTGCTGTGGTATGGAATACCTCTTTGGCTAGTTTGGGCCAGGTGTCCTGTCTCTGCTAAGTCCCGGCTTCCCCTCCTCCCTGGCAGAGCATGAGACTCACAAAGTCCTAGGTCAGAGTAAACATTTGAGCAGTAACTAAAAACATCGGTGTTATCAGTGCTGTTCCGAGGCTGAAAGTCAAAAACACAGCGCTGCACCCAGCTACTGCTGAACCCAGGTCAGGCACTCAAAATTCCTCTGTATTTTGAGCAGGAAATGCAAATTCAGTGCATGTTAATCAGATTTTTTTTTAAATATAAGTAAATATCCTTTTTTCTTACACTTGACACAGTACTTTAGTCACTCAGTATCTGTTTACCAGTCAAAAAGTTCAACTTGGGAGCTAGCCTTAGGGAGGAATTAGAAAGAGTTGCAAGAATATCTTTAAAGGCATTTGATTTGTTTCATAATTATGTTTCTGAGGGCTCCATTTGTGACTGAAAGAAGGGTCTGTATGTTCAGTTGAGAGGCAAGTTCATAATGAATAGTCCTAGTTTATCAAAAACATACAAAAGCCTAAATACACAAAAGCATAATAGCTGAATTTAGATTTTTATCAGTGTATGCATATACCATTGTTTCTGAATAGACCACTGCTTTAAGACGATTTTGAGCAAGACACTTTATTTGATCAGCCTCAGCGCTACCTTGCCTGATGTTTCTGTGAAACAATGTTGAATCCTTTACTAACATGATCCACATTTGACAGAGTCAGCATCTCTTGCATAATTAAATTCTGAAAAGCTGTGTGAAGATGACTATTTGTAGATTAAAGAATGATGTTACGAAGGCCTCCAGAAAAGCCTGTATTTGTTGTCTCCAGAAAATAAACAGCTCTGGGGAAAGCTTCAGTCAGAGCCTGTACCTTCTTACCTTAGATGCAAAGATGCAAATCTGTAGGGAAATAGGCTTTATTAATTCCAGCTTCATGAAATTACTTGAAGATTTTGATGTTATTTTTGTCATGACTCTGATCTTGTTTTTTCTCAGGAGTGGGGATTTAAAAAAAAGAAAAAAAGGCTGCTTTTTTTTTTTTTTTGTATCATACAGGAATCTGTGATTTAGATTGGTTGTCCGTGAGATTAAGAAATCTAATGAGACTTGAAAGTTCTCTTTCAAATGGGCAAAAATTATTTCCTTGACAATGCAAATCTTATGAATGGCCAAAGAATAAAGATTGTACTGCATCTGTTTTTTCTCATTTTGGGATGTATTAGTCTGTTTACAAAGCTGTTATATACCTTGTAAAATGTTTTGTTTATTTAGTGTTAAAATTTGGAATGAATAGGAATTTCACTCTTATTTTCAGACTGGTTTATTGATTTTTGCCAAGAGAAATCTAAAATCAGATTTAGAGGAAAGCAGGTATGTTTTAAAACCTGACATAGTTCTGATATATTTGGTCAATAACAGCTTTGGAAACAGTCACAGCCTCTAAGCTGTGAAAACAGAGGGTATACTGTTAGTACTGAAGCTTTGTTCAGTTGGCTACTTGTTCTAAGTAGATACAAGTTAAAGTTTCAGAAAAGAGTATTACTGTGTATAGTTGTGAAACATGGTCTGGATCAATACAAGATATCTGTGGACAATTCTCATTTTGTTTATACTGTTTCTGTCTCTGATTAGAAACTATGTACTGCAATTTTTTTATTCCTAGACTAGAATAAATGTTTCTTGCTAGGCTTTCATTTTATAGTAGTACACAATTCTTTATTTATAATTGTTTGTAGCTGAATCTGTTTCATTTTAGAGAGCTATTTTTTTTTTAATGTACTGTGCATTTACCTACTTCCGGAAACAGAGAATAATAGAATAGCTTGGGTTGGAAGGGACCTTCAAAGGTCATCTAGTCCAGCTCTCCTGCAGTAAGCGGGTTCATCTTCAACTAGATCAGGTTGTCAGAAAACCTATCAAACCTATGTCAAAAAAAGACATAAAATATGGATATGCTTATATGCAATCAATTCTCTGACTGAATTTTTTTCATTTAAAAACTTGAGCAGTATTTATTTGGGGGGGTAATTATTTTGACTATGTCTAGATTGAAATGATCAAAATATGTTACTAATAGGCCTCCTGCCTGTGCAAATTATTTAAATGGTGCTGGTTCTTCTGACTTTTACTCAACTGTTGTTGTTCCCAGTCTATTGTCCTGTTAGACATAATTTATCTCAATCTATAGTTAAAGTAGCTTAACTCCTTTCATGTTTGTTAGAAATGTTAGGAGTTACCGAAAGTTTTAACTACCACTGCTTGGGATGTACAAATTTTAAAATTCGTATTCCCATGCAGTTGATTTCAGTCCATTTTCCACATGAAAATTTCACTGTGTTTAGCTAGTATTTTCTCTGTTTACTGAAACTTCAAATGTTTCCTTGATACCGCACCTTGTTAGCTTTTAAGTGACAATTTTGTTAGCAAGCAATTATACTGTACCTTTTGCACAGGTTTTGTAGGTCCTAACTCCAAAATCCAAAGATAAGTTTCATTTTGCCAAAAAGGGAGTTGAGAAAATGGCTAGTGAATAGTGAAATAGGAAATATCAAAGACTCCACAAGTAATACATTTTAATAACTAAGTTTTGAGGGCATTATCTTTATTGATGGTAGTGATATTGGGGAAAAAGAGAAGGGGCAGGGGATGTTAGGCTGTCCGCTTCTCAGGCATTTAAGTCCTTCAGAGCATTTCATGCTTACATTCATTTTAACATACTTCCTATCTCAGGTTAACTTGCCTTCTTAATGCGTATTAAAAATTATACTTTGTCTGGATTGATGATACTATCTGAATTTCTCACAGTAATGTTAAAAAAGTGTATTAGAAGACTACTACCCACTCTGATGCTATTATTTTGGATGGTTTAGGGATCATAAGGCTTGGGGAGTGTAAATGCTCTTTAATTGCTGGCTAGCGTTATCTTGCTGTGGGAGTGCCTGTCCCTAAGGCTCTAAATCCTTTAGGAAAAGCGTAATGCCAAGTGATACATGATGATTGGAATGGTATTGGTATTCGTCTGTTCCTTCAGCAGAGTAACTGGGCTCCAACTCCTTCCTGCAGCAAGGGACAAGTTCTGCAGTTGGAGAGGAGGAGTGGAATAGCTACTGCACCCCTTCTTCCTGTCCATTCCCAACACATGTCCCTGCAATGCTCCCCTGCTGCTGAAATAGAGAAGCTGTATGAGCATCCCTGGTTTAGTGTTGAGGAAGGAAACAGACTTAAGATTGTAGAAAGCTGGGCCATTCCTGGTAAAGAATTCTTACAGGTAATTAGCAGAGAGTAGGTTCTGTTCATGAAGCTCACATTCTTCATTTATAATTCTGCTGCCATCGCATAAAGATAAGCTCTTAGGCAAACAGAGAAAAGAGACAACTTCATGGGTATTTGCACCAGTAGTTAATCTAATTTTTAGAGGTGAATTTATCTTTTCTCCTTGGCCTGTTCATGAGGAAAACTTGTGAGGTTCTCAATTCTATGAGCTCAGTCTTATATTACTGCACAGCAGGACCATGGAGGAGTATCTGAGCATTAGCAACTTGCACAGATTCATTAGAAATTCCAGCCCATGGGGAAGGTCTCTGGAAGAGTAGCAGTGGAAAAACTGCTGCCCTGGAGTCATCTCAAATGCAGATTCCTCTTTCCTACTGATGTTTCCTGTGCATGATGTTTAGCTTATGGTTTAACTGGGGGGTGGGTTATTTTTTAGGAAATTATGTAGTAGTTACATTTCAAGTGTGTTTATTTCATGTTGGTTTACACATGTTGCTTGTGCATTTGGGTATACATAACTTCAGTTCACGTTGTAATATTATCTTTGTGAAGTGATAGTAAATGTTTACTTTGTCTTTCAAGGATTTTTTTTAATCGCAACATCAGTGTGTAATGAGATCTGATCATCCAGTTTTAATGTGACTTTTATTATTATTTTTATTATAAACTTTTAATAATCTGGCAGTCTCCATCAGAGACAGTACCGTGTATAAATTCATATTAGAAATGATCATTCTTTAGTTTATCAAGATCTATCTGATAAGGTATACTGGAAAATTAACACGTTTGCTAGGTAAATAATAGCACATTTGGGGATGTTAAAGGATTTCTGTGTTAGAACATATAGAAAATCTTAAGCTAGGACTGGTCAGAAAAGTTTATTTAAATTTTTAAAAAGGGATTTACTGGATTTCTAAAACAGGACTAGGGGTGCAAAAATCCAAAAGTTCCAGATAGTCTTTAAATAGACTTACACGTTTGATATAATGCAAAAAATATGTATTACTTATAATTCTATCTAGAAGAATGCAGTGGTTTATTGGCTTAAATTTTTCTGTTTAATACTGAACAGAAATGTGGAGAATGAAACCCAATTCAGGAGGTTAGTAGTTTATTCTGTCCAGGTTCTTATCTCACAGTCAGATTTATGTTGGAGACTTACTGTCTGTGAAATATCAATGACTTCAGTGGCAATATCCACAGAATTAAGGATATGATGATGAGGTTGTGGCTGTTAACATTTTGACTATTTATTCCAGATGAGTTCTGACACCATTCAGTTTACATCAGACATGCTTCAAAAGCAGAGGAAAAAACCCTGTTTTTTAGCCCTGTTCTTTATCAGTGAAGTTAAATGAGATAGCTGCCCAGATTTCCTTAAAACCAATAATATAAACATTGAAATGTGGTAGCATTTGTAAAAACAATTAATTGTGACTTTATTCTTTTGAATAGTTGAAAATACTTGCAAAATGACTGGCCCATAAAAAGGGCTCCGGTCTGTAGCGGCCATAGTACTGGTAGGAAATCTTTTGTTAACTTGTTTTTCTGATGCTGAAAGGGTACAGAAAGTAAAGAAGATGGCAATGTTCCTAACCCTCTCTTTTCCATTTTTTTTTAATCTTCTTTGAGCTTTTTAGAACATGTAAAAAAGGGATTCAGCAAGATCTTTAGCTCATTGCTACTGAACTTGCCAAGGCTGTTATATCTAGCTTTACTATTCTAAAGGTGATTTTGTGCAAGAATGAAAATAGTTCAGCAAATATCTGTGAATTGAGCACTTTTGAGTGCTTAGGAATGTGTAACTGTGTTGGCTATAAAAATAAAAGCTAGCTGTCATCCAGTGCAAAAAGTTATGAAAAAGTTCTATTTAGGAAATTCTGCCTAGGTAATGTTTTTTCTTCTTTCATTGTGGACTTCTGTATGACAAAATATTTGTAAATTTATATAAATCTGGTTGGAAATAATTCTGACATTTGCTTTTGGAGGGAAATATCTCTTTTACTGATATTTCAGTTTACCTCTTACTTCATCAAGATCATTTAACAGACTGCCTTATTCCTACACCCCTGCAATGCTTTTAATGTTGTTATATAGTATTAATAGTAATAATTATAGCTTTAATATTAAGATTAATCCAACATTTATGTTGTAGTTTTCTCTGGAAAACAGTATTGTCTTACGTGTGTATATGTATATACTGAGCCTTCCAGGAGCCTATAATATATACTCTGTATAGTCAATGGTGAGAGCTTTGTATCTTTGGGGGCTGATTCTATCCAAAAGTAGATGTCATGCATTGTTCCTGGATGTCCCTGTCTTTCTTAAACAGCTACCTTGGACTCAATTTTAAAAAGCTAAATTTAGAGAGGTGTAAATGCCATTCATCAAAGAACCAAAGGACATGCTCTAAAAGGGTTCCAGTCTGGAAGTCAGGAAGGAATTTGCTGTAAGCACAATATGGATTTGGACTAAGATTTAGAGAGGAGCACAAAGGAGCAAAATACAAAAAGAAGTGTGTCTTTGTGTTTGTGTATGTGTGTTTCTAAGTGCCCATTCTATATCTATGTTATATGACTGCATCAAAATGTCATCCTGGTTTTGACAGGTATTCTTCCTGTTCTGAAAACATAAGGTGTATGCATCCTTGTCTCTTTCTTTATATTTCTGGATTGGGATATAGAATAATTCTTACAGTACAGTTGCTATAGTGCGTCTGTATACATATTAACCCTACCTGACATTATGTTTAGTATATAACTTGAACACTATAGATAATTTCTTGCATGATATGTTTAAATTAAAAAACACTCAGTAATAATAACCATACTTGTGAAAATTCATGTTTCCGTCATCACCGTCAGTGGTTACTTGCAATATATAAAAAACCCCAATCTGATTACAAATGTTTCAATAGACTCTTTAATCTGAACCTTGAGTATAGTTCATTTACCTAAAATATGCTATTGTCTCCCTCAAAAAAAAATATGCGGTAAGGAATACATTAGGTGATTTCATTTCTTGAGCAATCCAGGAGGATTTTCCAAAGCTTTTCACAGGCTTTTAAACTATGGAACTTGAGAAATATTTCTGAGAAGAAAAGCTCCCTTGGTGATTTGAAGTGTTATCACTCTAAATTATAAAATGTATCAGTTCCTACATTTCTCAAAGTATAGTTTCTGTTTAAATAGGTGGGTTTTTTCCTTTGGTAATTGTATGTGTAGGAGGCACTATTAAGGAAGGTTCATATTACTGTAGCATGTCATAAAAGCTGTAATTGCCAACTGAATATTACATGAAAAATATTCTCAAGTGCTTTTGTTGATAGGGCAGTTCAGTCCAGATATCTTGAAAATCACATGTAATTTTTCTGTTTCTATTTTATGGTCCTCTTCCAAAAATAAGGTCAGCTCTGGTTTTTTTTCCACCAACTTTGGTCTTTTAGTAGTGTTGTGTGTGCTTGGTTTTTAATGATTTTGGATTTTGACAACTTTTGCTTCCCAGAGACCTTCACATTTTCATCAGTCTTGGGTATTAGATTTCTATTGATATGTTTTATTTATTTACTTAGATGCTTACTGTTCACTGACGGGCAAGAATAGTAACATCTAAATAGCAATTAAATTATTAAAATAAGTGTATTTTGTTTAAATTCTGTATTTTGTATTCCCATAGTTTTGATTTTTTTTTTTTCATTATTTTGTTCTTGAGGACAGACCCTTACACGAAATGTCACTTTCCAGCTTAACGAAACTGAAGAAGATGGCAGTTTTAGCCTATTTACAGAACAATTTGAGAGGTAGAAAGGAAAATTTTTCCTCAAGTACTATTTTGGAGAAGTTCTTCTCTGTCATACAATTTAATAGCAGCAAAATGTAAAAATTCTTCTTGATCCCTTTCTAACTGCTTTCACAGTTAGATGTTAATGTTGTGATGGAATCAGGTGGGTTTTAATTTTCTTTGTTTATATAGTTACTTGTTACAGATCATTTTACACATAATATATGAAAACAACCATTTCCCCAAATGAACTGACCATGGTTTGAGGTCTTGCTTAGTTCTAGAGCTTTATTTTCCAGAAACATGCTTTCCCAAATCACAATTAGATGGTGCTCCCTTTCAGTTGCAGTCCTTTGTTACTGATTTACACACACACACTTTCTCTCTGAATAGTTCTTATATGAATAAATTCCTTCATAAAACCATAGGAAGACAAAATCTCTGGCCTTTGTCTTCGGTTGTGGGGAAATATACCAGCTTTTGGAGTGGAATCTACAGGGGTTTTATGAATAATTCTTAAACAAAGAAAGCTAGTTATAAACCTTGTTTCCTGCCTTACACATAACAGTGTAACAATAATCATTAATTCCTCATTTCCCTTTATATAATTTTGGTGAAATCATAAAATCCTTAGCTGATACCCAGCAAAGTGGTTTCTGTTCAAAGGATTGTTTGCTTTGTAAGATGACTCATCATCCATTCTAAGCATTCAATAAAAATTATGAGTGATGGATTTTTTTTTTTCCTTTTATTTAAATCTATTTAATTTCCTAGGTTTCTCTCTCACATGAGAATAATCCATTTCTTCAGACTCATAACTGTGTTAAACCTGGATTCATGTAGTTCACTCTTGTGATCAGAGCACAATGGACTGTAAACTTGATGCTTTCATAAAACTGAGAATAATATGTATATATATGCACATATATGTGCATTGCTATCTGTATGGGATAACTAGAAGATGTGTTATGACTTCAGCAGTCAGTTTCTTCTGCTAAAGTAAGTAAGGCTTCCTGCGAACACCTGATCAGAAAATGCTCGAGGACTGATGTTAGAGGACCCCAAGTTCTAACTTATTTTTTCAGATTTCAGCAAGTCACATGCATAAATGCACGTGCTTGTTAATCATCACGTCTGTTAACATGTATCAAGAAATAGAACACTTATTCTTTCTACTTTTATTAGGTGCTTGACTCATGGGAAGTATAATGTAGCTGCATAAAACGTTAATAGTTAGAATTTCAGGAGTAATTGCATATGAAACTTTAAAGGGAACAGTTTATTTCTCTCTGAAAGAAGAGTGGAGCTAAATGCATCCAGTTAGTAATCATGAAATTTAAAATCAAAGTCAAGGATAACCTGGTTTTGTAACAGAGATATCAATAAATTCTTATAGGGAGATAATCTCTTTCATAGATTCCCTTCAATATTTTCTACTTTTATTCAGCCATTAAAAATGCTATTAAAAATGCTGTTTTATTTGGAAAAAAGTTAAGTTTTGCTCCCTACTTGTATAAGTATTTTGTACAAACAGTCCATAATTATTTTGTCTGGATAAAAACAAATGCTGAACATCAGTGCTTTAGAATTCCTACCAGCCCTTCCTCCCCTTTCAGTTTGGGAAATCTGTTAGATCATCAGGCTTTGTTTTAAGAGAGAGACATCTTTCTATCTGTGATGAATATGAGAAGAGGTTCTATATTAAGATCAATTAATTCTCTCTCAAGAAACAAAGGTTAAAGAACGGGGAAGATAGGGACTGAAGGAGAAAACTGTCTTGTGATCTCTGTGAGACTACACATACAGGGGCTGTTCTTAATGTCTTGCTGTTTAAGGTTGTGTGCATTTTGTCATGGTGTCAAAGTGCAGTCCTGTGTTACTGAGAGCTTTTGCAAGGTCGGTGTTAGGCTGAAGCAGCTGGTGACAGTGTTATACAGAATCCCACTCTAAAAGACATTTGATCACAAAAATAAATATATAGGACATTAGGGTTAGTAGACTGCTCTACTGTGAGTTGTCAAATGAAAAGCTTAATGCAGATCAGCTGATGAGAGATTGTAGTGCAGCCTTTCATTTATTTAAGATTTTAGCTTTGGTTCCTCTGTCAGGCTTTCCCTTTCAGTGTCGAAGAAATCGGCATGGTATTCTGGAAAAACATAAGGAAATTTAGTTAGTTGGATGTATTGGGACTAACCTGGGCTGGTAGTGCATTGTGCTTTTTAGGTTTTTGAATGATCTTTAAGGTTGTTGTAAAAGCCCAAGGAAAAGTATATAGTCATATAAATGCTAGGCAGTCCTTTCTGAAAGGTACAGAGCGTTCCCCAAAACTTACAACTAAGGTTCATAAAATACAGAAACGTACTTGACATTTAATGAGTGTTTCTGTGAACGCAGTAGAACTCTTAAACATTGAATTAGTCTTTAAGCAAACACTTAAAAGTTTAATGGTAGCCATATATATAGATGTATGCCTATTAAATATAGAAAGAAAAACATTGGAAGCATTAGCATCCTTTATCCTGTTGCATCTTCTAGCATTTATTCTATTGGTTGTTTTAAAAGCTTCTGGTCTATTGTTTTGAAGTTCTTGATAAAATTAGTGTGATGCAGTTGCCAAGGATATTTGCCAGAAGTAAAGTTTTAGGTAGTTAAAGGAGGTGGAAGGAAAAATGAATTATTAAAATAAAGTTGTTGCAAGCTGTTAAGCATTTAGGCATAGCTAACTTACTAGGCTTCAAAGCAGGTTTTTATTTACTTACTTTTAAATCGTTGATGGCTGCTAATGGTTCCCACCCCCAAGGAACTGCAGAGAAAGATTATTTTATATAATGGCATATCTATTTCTATAGGGAAAAACTAGTCTGAAAACACTTATCCCCTAAAAGCTAGGAAAAAAAAAAAAAAACAACAAAAAACAACCCACAACTGATTAAGATTTTTTTTTTTCCTTTATTGGTTTTAAAAATCTTGTTTTGGTGAGCAGTACAGGTAGACTTTTTTATTCAATTACATTCTGCCTCTTTTATTTGGTAAGGGAAAGTTAAAACACACATGCAAATTAATTTTTAAATCTGATGAAAGAGGAGAGAAACCACATTTTTCTTGCTGAAAATTAGACCACATACAAATACCGAGCAATTTACTTGGGCTCCTTAGAAAAAGTTAACATGAAATCACGGTAGCAACATCATCGTGATGTATTTAGATAGTTGTTTTTCTGTTGTACCACATGCAAACTTCTGTCATGAGATTTAGCATTATCAAACATATGTAAAAATATTTTGACTGGTTTTTTTGAATATACAGGGATGATGCCCACACACTCCACATCTGGTCATTTTCTATAGCAAAATTATCATGTAGAAGACAATGTGCAATGCACCTAATCAATCATTAATCAATGTACCATGATCCTAATTTCCGATTTTGATTGTAAATAATTTTAAAAATATAATAATTTTATACTGGCAGTGTTACCCCCTCCCCCTCCCAAGGCATTGATTATCATAATGCATTCTCATAATTTTATATATTATTCTAGTTTGAAAATCAAAATCATATGACAAAAGCATCCATATAGATGGCTGGGCTTTTGTTCACAGAAATCCGTGGAGTGGATGCAGCTGTTAACTGAACATGATAAATAATCTGGCAGTTTACTTTAGACACTAATGAAGCCTTAAAGCTTTTAAAACATCAAATTTCACCAACTTTAGTGATTCATAGGCTTATTTTTGTTATACAGGTTGGTCATACAACTGGCAGTTTTCCTTTTGTGTGATTCTTGTAAATTACTGTACTCTGTTATCTGAATAAAAAGCTGAGTTGTGTGAAGTAATACAACAACATTACTTCGGAAGATTAAAGCAATTCCCAGTTGTACATGTATATGTTTTCTCCACTTTTTTTTCTGTTGATCTAACCCTTGAAGAAAAGGTGCTACATATTGTCATTTAAAACTGCATTTTACTCTGCGTGAAATGTGCTTTTGCACAATTGCGTATCTTCATGGAGCAGTGATTTCAGTTTATTGCATCCTGGTTTATACAGACTAAAATGTAGTATGTTTGGTCCATAGTAAGACATAAAGCGTATTTTTGTTATATTGCATCTCCTAAAATCACATAGATTCTAGAATATGCTTTAGTCACTTAGTGTCAAGTCTAATGAAATTTGTGTTTAACATTGACTGTTTTCCTTTCAGCTGTTTTGACAGTAGTCATTCTTGTGCTTTCTGTATTAGACTCTGGTAGCTCGGAAGCAACCTGATCTGTGTTTTGTTTTGGTGTGTTGTCTGCTGACCTACAGAACACTTGCATTAGCTGCATTGATCAGTCCGCATCACATCTCATCATTTAGGAGACAATTCATACCGCAGCATAAAGACTCCCCAGGGCATTTTCTTAGAGCTGGATTGCTTTACACAGAAACCACAGGAGTTGTTTGTGAAAGGGGGAGGAAGCCAAGTAAGGGGGGGGGGGGAGGGGGGAGGGGGGAAGGCATTAAGAAAGCTTTGTCTAGGAACCAAGTTTCACTTATTGTGGAGATGTAAACTTATGGCAAACTCCCTTTTTTCATTTGTTGAAAAGACACTATAACAGGTCGAATAAACATGCTAAAAATCTTGCTGTTGGAAATGTGTATTTGGTTGATACTTGTATAACTTATTTTAAGAATATAACCGTTTTAACTTTAAATGTTACCTCAAGGATGATTGGATTATTAACCTGACAGCTTTTAAAATAGATTGACCTGTTTTAATCCTATTTTTAGTTCTTTTATAATAACATAATAGAGAAAAAAATGTTTGTTTCTCATTCTGTCAGTTTTGCTGTGAAGTTTTGCTGTAAAGCTTCTTACAGAAAATTGAATTTTAGAATTGCCTGATACTCTTTCTTAAGAAAAAGGTTTTGAAAGATTTTAAGTGTACATGAATACATTAAGTTAATGAGCATGCAGGGCTCTTAGTCTGCTGTTTCATCCTTAGGTAATAAAATATTTAATCTTTAGAGATCATCCACAGAAGGAGATGAAAAGCATTTACTAAAAAAAAAAAAATTTTTCTTGAAAATGACTAAGTTTACTGTACCATTCCCTATTAAAGACTCTGTTGGAGTGTTGTAAGGAGCATACCTTGAGTTGATAACAATAGATGTTACTAAAGATGTAAACTTGATAGGAAGGGACTTTTTACAAAGGCGGTTACCTGCCTGGTACATTAATCCTTGTGTAATGCCTGTGATTTTGTGCAGCTTTTCTAAAGAACTATAACTAAAGCTATGATGGTTATTTAATGTTTGTTGGCAATCTGCATAGAATTGCAAATTCTGTGAGGTAGTATACAAAAGATAAGATTAACATGGTTTAACTCATGGTATTTGCTAATATTTCAACATAACCTAATGTTGGGAGTTTTAGTGGTTTTTTTTGTTGTTTGTTTAGGTCTAACTTAAATTATCATATTGGCTTGGAAAGTTACATTTTTGTAGGATCTACACAAATAGGAGTTGTTTAAAACATCTTCAGATCATATGTATGTTATCTTTTGGAAATCTATCATTTGTGTATTTACAGAGGTATTGCTAGTCAGTTTTGCAATTTTGAGTGCCATCTTTATGCTATCATTAAAGCAGTTAGTGGGATCTTGAAAGATGGACATTATTAAGATCAACTCTTGATATTTGCAGGTACTACGGAGCGGGTGTGTCTGATCCAGGGAACAGTTGAAGCACTAAATGCGGTTCATGGCTTCATTGCAGAGAAGATTCGAGAAATGCCTCAAAATGTGGCCAAGACAGAGCCTGTCAGCATTCTACAGCCTCAGACCACTGTTAATCCAGACCGCATCAAACAAGTGAGTTTTTGTGTGGGAATAGAGAGTCACAGCAGCTCCTTAGAAGTCTTAAAAACTTTAAGGCTGTAAGGGGTCAACATAACATCTTCTTTAAGAGAATGTTATTTTACCTTTAGTAATTTGCTGATCCTCTTTTTCCTTGTACTTACTTACATGTTCCATGTTTCTCAGCAGTTCTTTTAGTCAGTGTTTTATGTGTTTCAGTGCCACACTCAAATGTGTTTTTTATAAACTTTTCTTTACTGTATAAGGTGACAATACACTTATAGGTTTTAGTCGAAGATCACTGAATTTTAATCTTAAATTATGAACCACTTTGTAAATCTTAACATTACTGAAAATCACAGATTAACTGTTTCCTACTTTCATGTATATAAAATAAACCCAAGAATGTTAATCGGGTTTTTTAGACCCTATATTAGGTACTTTAAAATCTTACCTGTGAGAGCTTGAAAATATAGAGTTATTTTACTTGGGATATTTTCTAATATTTCCTATTATATTATTTTTGACATCTTTTTGCCTCTTTTACACTGACTTCTTTCAAAATCTACGGGCAACGCAAAATATATTTGCAAGGTATTATTGGTCTAGTATTCCATAGTTCATTACATTTTCCAAAACAATTTTAATTATGTTAATTTAAAAAAGGAAAAAAAAAAAGTCCTGTAAGGAAATATGAAACATCTGTCATACAGGAGTTTTAATTATTTTTCCATTGTATTGAGTAAGAAAAAGGAAGAAATGAGTGAACATTAGTGAAATTTTGTCATGTCTTTCTATCTTATATAGGATAGATTTTAGTTTCTCACCTGTCCTATATAGGAAAAGATTGTTTCGTCCTTCTGTGCTAGCAGATTCAGTGTCCGATAAAGTAATTTGGTAATTGTATGGTATTACCTTACTTCATATATAGTGACATATACAGAATGCTTATATGAAGATGTGTTTGAACTGGATGAGTTCAGAACTATCAGACTGCTTTAGGTGGATGCAACTGTGCATAAGCCATTGTATATTTTTTTCTAATATTTACTTCTGTTTTTTTCTGTATATATGGTACTTTTAAATAAAAAATAGCCTAGATAATTTATAAGAAAATACTAAAAAGAAAAGCCCCAATTTTACATTATTAGTTTCTCAGTTATTTAGACATTAAAATTATTATGCCTGAGATAGGAAGAAAAAGCCGAAGTGATCAGTATTTTGAGTGAACTTTCTGCTCATAAAAATGTTAGATTTTATGCCAATACATCTTAACCCAATGGGAAATGAGTGTCCCCTGTTACCATGAAAAGTGCCCCCTTCTCAGTGAAATTAAGCTAAATTTTAGGCAAGTCAGTAAGATTCTGAGAAACTAGATTACAGACCCTGGCTAGTGAGACATGCAGAAGTACTTCCTCTCTGGTATCTGAAATTGATACAGCTTGTCCACAGTAAGTCTCTAGAAAATTTTTTTTTAAGTTGTTGAGGTGGGGGAGGGGAAATTGTTTTGTTTGCATTTTGTTGTTTTTTTTTTTAATATATATTTTTAATATTGTTTGTTGGGGGGGGTAGTTGTTTGTTTTGGGGTTTGCTGTTTGTTTTGGAATTTTTGAACATAATTCCATGTTTTAACAGAGCTGCTGCTAGTGAAGTTAAGACACAGACTAAACACAATGTATAATTTAAAGGTCTGTGACTTATGGCTGGTTCTGTGTCTTGAAATTTTAAAATGTATTGCCTGTATACATACAGGTGCATAATTATGTGCCTGCAAGTAGGTGGAGAGATGCATGCACATGTGTTGAGCAGTTTTAGCCACAATGAGTTACTTAACTTCTCTTTTAATGACGCAGTATCTATTCATGATAAATTAATATATTATAAATACTGACTCAATGAATCTAAAATTCAGGCTTTTTACCAATAAGTGAAATTGCTAGATTAGTTCTTAGAGTTTGCAGTAAACTATTGGCTGATGTCAGAATAACTTGTATCTTATTTCATGTATAATACAAGCCATTTTTAACTTGGCAAAAAATAAGCGTTATGAATTACAAGTTCTTCTTTTACACTAACTTTAACATGGTTCCTTCTGTCTTAGATATTACCTAAGAACTTTGTCACCCCAAAGTATTACATCGTAGATTGAAGAAAGTAGACTTAGCATTTTGAGTTTGAGAATTGATTTGTAATAACAAATTTTATCTTCATTAGGGACTTTGAAGATACTTCTGTTGGTTTTCTAACTGTTCCTACCAAAGAGCAAAGGTAGTTTTCTCCCCATGAATGACGATACCTGTAGTTAAAGCCTTGCAGTGCCGTGCATGTGTATATGCATCTCTCATTTCCCTATCCTCGTTTCTTTTTCCTGTACTGCTTTACCAGCACTCACCTCAGAGAAGTGAGCTAAGAAAGGAAATACCTTCTAGCTGCAGTTTCAATGAAGACGGACAGTAGGTAAACCCTTTTCTGACTGCTTAAGTTTCAGCACTTTCTGTCTTCAGAAAAGGCATGGGTGTACATGGAGGATGAATCAGGCCTAGCATTTCTCCTTACTAGTGTAAGTCACTGGCCAAACTTTCTGGTCTCTCTATCAACCTTTTCAGCACTAGAAGATTTCTAAACAAGTCTGTCTGGTTCCCTTTGAGCTTTCTCCACTGCATCTTTCCACATCTCTTAATCCTAAGGATTAATCAGTAGATATGAGGTAGTTTTCTTCTCCAGGCAAGTCTGATAGATATTTAATTGACAAATATTTGCATCTTTTATATCTATATAACATAGGTAATCTCCTCGTAGATGTCAGCCATCTCCTGTTTCCTATGTAAAATTCAACAGTAACCAACTGATTCCTGTGCCCTTTTACTTCCCAGAAACTGCTGTAAGCATCTCATCTCCCTTTTCTCTCTTTTATTACTTGGAGTGTCACACCGGCTCTTCCAGACCATATTCTAATCAGGAGGAACAGAACACAGGTTTCATAAGGGGATCAGGAGCCTGAGATGTTTCAGCTTTATAATTAGAATCATAGAATCATAGAATAGTTAGGGTTGGAAAGGACCTTAAGATCATCTAGTTCCAAACCCACTGCCATGGGCAGGGACACATCACACTAAACCATGTCACCCAAGGCTGTGTCCAAGGTGGCCTTGAACACCGCCAGGGATAGAGCATTCACAGCTTCCTTGGGAAACCCATTCCAGTGCCTCACCACCCTTACAGTAAAGAATTTCCTCCTTATATCGAATCTAAACTTCCCCTGTTTATGTTTTAACCCATTACCCCTTGTCCCTAATGAAGAGTCCCTCCCCAGTATCCTTATAAGCCCTCTTACTGTAAGGCTGCTATGAGGTCTCCACACAGCCTTCTCTTCTCCAGGCAGAACAGCCCCAGTTTTCCCAGCCTGTCTTCATACGGGAGGTGCTCTAGGCACCTGATCATCCTTGTAGCCTTCCTCTGGACTTGTTCCAACAGTTACATGTCCTTCTTATGTTGAGGACACCAGAACTGCGCACAATACTCCAGGTGAGGTCTCATGAGAGTAGAGGGGCAGGATCACCTCCTTCGACCTGCTGGTCACGCTCCTTTTGATGCAGCCCAGGATACGGTTGGCTTTCTGGGCTGTGAGCCCACACTGAAGCCGTCTCATGTTCATTTTCTCATCGACCAGCACCCCCAAGTCCTTCTCCACAGGGCTGCTGTGAACCTCTTCTCTGCCCAGCCTGGAGCTGTGCCTGGGATTGCTCCGACACAGGTGTAGGACCATACACTTGGCATGGTTAAACTTCATAAGGTTGACATCTGCCCACCTCACAAGTGTGTCAAGGTCCCTCTGGATGGCATTCCTTCCCTCCAGCTTATCAACTGAACCACACAGCTTGGTGTCATTGGCAAACTTGCTGCGGGTGCACTGAATCCCACTGTCCATGTCAGCAACAAAGATATTAAATAAGACCAGTCCCAACACCGATCCTTGAGGGACACCACTTGTTACTGATCTCTAGTTAGAGACATTGACCACAACTCTTTGTGTGCAGCCATCCACCCAGTTCTTTATCCACCAAGTGGTCCACCTATCAAATTGATGTCTCTCCAATTTAGAGACAAGGATGTCGTGTGGGACAGTGTCAAATGCTTTGCACAAGTCCAGGTAGATGACATCAACTGCTCTACCCCGTCCATCAGTTCTGTAGCCCTATCATAGAAGGCCACCAAATTGGTCAGGCAGGATTTCCCCTTAGTGAAGCCATGCTGGCTGTCACCAAGCACCTTACTGTTTTTCATGTGCCTTAGCATGCCTTCCAGGAGAATCTGCTCCAAGATTTTGCCAGGCACAGAGGTGAGACTGACTGGTCTGTAGTTCCCTGGGTCATCCATTTTCCCCTTCTGGAAAATGGGGGTTATATTTCCCTTTCTCCAGTCATCAGGAACTTCACCTGACTGCCATGATTTCTCAAATATGATGGACAGTGGCTTAGCAACTTCATTTGCCAGCTTCTTCAGGACCTGCAGATGGATTTCATCAGGTCGAATGGACTTGTGTACGTTCAGGTTCTTAAGATGGTCTCCTACAGTGGGCGCAAGGTCTTCATTCTCACAGTCCCTGCATCTGCCTTCCAAGACTTGGGTAGTGTGGTTAAAGCATTTGCCAGTGAAGACTGAGGCAAAGAAGTCATTAAGAGTCACAGCCTTCTCCCAGTCCTGTGTAACCAGTTCTCCTGATAACTTCTGGAGAGGGCCCATGTTACACTGTCTTTTATTTGCAGTGTACCTATAGGATCCCTTCCTGTTACCTTTAACATTCCTAGCCAAGTTTAAGTCTAACTGGGCCTTAGCTTTCCTAACCTGGTCCCTAGCTTCCTAGACAACATCTCTGTATTCTTTCCAGGCCACATGTCCTTGCTTCCACCTTTTGTAAGCCTCTTTTTTCCTTTGAAATTTCCTTAGCAGCTTCTTATCCATCCAAGGAGGTCTCCTGGCCCTCCTGCTGCACTTCCTTCTAGTTGGGATGCAACAGTCCTGAGCTTGTAGCAGGTGATCCTTGAATAGCAGCCAACAGTCTTGGGGCCCCCCTGTCCTCTAGGGCGGTATCCCATGGAATCTTACTCAGCAGCTTCCTGAACATGCTGAAGATTAGCATACGAAGATTTAAATTTCACCTCTAAATTAATAGCATGTCCATTGAACAATGGAAAAGGCTGCATAATGTGTTCTTATCACATCGTCCTCTTCAGAAACTATTGCATCTTCTTTGTAAGCTAATAGAATTTTCCTTCCAGATGTTTTAGAGGTAGCAGTTGTTATAGAAGCCTGTCCAGGAAGCCCATGGAATCAGAGATGGCCATTGCAGAGTTGTGCATTATGTGAAAAGGGGATGTGTGATTTTACAGCTAATTTGATTTTAAAGAAAGGAGTTTGCATTGTTTAGCCTTCTGTGATCCCTGCCAACCAGAATCATTCTTTGTTTCTATGAAATGTTTACCTATTGAAGCATAGACACAAGGTTCAGAATTTCATCCTTGAAAATCAACAGTAAAACTTTCACGTATAAAACTTCCAATTAGTATTTTCATTGGAGCCAGTTTAATTTCAGCTCTTTACTAGATAGTTAACTCTCATGAGCCTTTAACTTCTGTTCATTAATCACGGTCCCAGACATTGTATTCAAAATTTGCAAAACTGTATATCTGAACTCAGATTTGTAAATTCACATTATTCTTTTGAAAATTACTACTTTTACTTCAGAAATGCTGATCAACAAAAATAAAAAATGAAATGTTCATAATTTTTAAATCAAAAGTTTTATTTTGAAGTGCTTAAATAGAACCTGGTAAGAATACAGATCTGAAAATTCAGGCCCTAATGGAGGTGTTGGGCTTTTTTAAGTACTGAATAAGAATTTTTCAGACTGTAAAGGCTTGGGTACACTTCATAGAATCATGGAATAGTTTGGGTTGGACAGGACCTTAAATTTCCAACCTTTCTAATTCCAACCCCCCATCATTGGCAGGGATACCTTCCACTAGACTTGGCTGTTCAAAACCCTGTCCACCCTGGCCTTGAACAGTGCCAGGGATGGGACATGCACAGCTTCACTGGACAACCTGTTCCTGTATCTCAGTACCTCATAGTACTCACAGTAAAGATATCAGATATCTAATCCTAATATCTAATCTAAATCTACCCTCTTTCAATTTGTAAAATGTTACCCCTCATCCCATCACTACACTCCCTGATAAAAAATATCCTTCGCCATCTTCTATATGGGTCCCATTTAGGTACTGGAAGGCTGCTATAAGGTGTCCCCAGACCCTTCTGTTCCCCAAGCTTAAAGTCCACAACCCTCTCAGCCTATCTTTAGGGGGAATGTGCTCCAGCCGTCTGAGCATCTTCATGGGCCTACTCTGGACCAGCTCAAACAGGTCTTTCTTATGCTAGGGACCTGAAAGCTGGATGCAGTACTCTAGGTGGGGTCTCACGGGAGCGGAATAGAGGAGGAGAATCACTTCCTGACTTCCTAGACATAGCTCTTTTTATGCAGCCCAGCATACAGTTGGCTTTCTGGGCTGTGAGTGCTCACTTCCGGGTCATATTCAGGTTTGTATCCACCAATACCCCCAATTCCTTCCTTCCTTAAGAAACCTTCATTGATTTCTTAAAATGCCTCTCACTTCTGATGATCATTTTTTCTTTTTATCATCCATTTAAGACAACAGTCTGATGAACCTTACTAAACTATAGAATATGAGAAAATAACTCTACCTTTTTATTTGAGATAATCAGAAGTAGTTTTGTAGATCATCTAGTAGTTTTGTCTCTTCATCTAGTCAAAGATCTTTTCATAAACTTTTCTCACTTTGACTATAGGTGGAAGATCGCACCAGTTACCATTCTGCAGTGAGTAGTAAGATATGCAGTTGTGTTTACAAGTTGTGAGAACAAAACAACAAAAAAAATTGTCATTATTTGCTAGAGAGACAGTTCTATACCTGCCATGGCAGAAGTTTAGCATTCCATAAATATATGTATGCTCTATCTTGTCCCTCATGTGCTCTTAATTCTGGTGCCAGATATCTGTTTTAATTTTCTGTTACATTTCATCAGTGTTGGATGTAATCTCAATATATATATGTGAAACCGTGTTTTATGAACACAGTTAACTCTGTAGCTGACCGTTAACTCTTCATTGTATGTACTTCAAAAGTGGAATGCAAACAGAAGATTTTGCTGGGGGATGAACACCAGCAATTTTTAGCAGAAGGAAAATCCTGAAGTTATCTCACACATTGTTACGGCTTTGTAGTTTTGGTGGTATTTTTCCAAATCCCAAAGTAGTCCAGAATCAAAAGGTTACATTTTTTCCTTTTTTTTTTTTTTTTTTTTTTTTTTTTTTGACATGATGCTTAGACCCTATCTTACGTGTTTTGATGAGTGTGTCTGTTTACTTACTTGAGTTTTCTGGTATTTCTCTGTAACAGAACCAGATCTTGTATAGTAGTTCTGTGTTACTGTCATAAGTTTTGAGGAAAGAGAAGGTCTTGATTCTTCATTGTCCATTTTATAGTAGTCTTCATCCTAAATCATTCCCTCCATCCAAAGTTGCTCTGATGATCCAAATGTCACCTGCTGGTTTGCTTTAAGCTCCTTACCCCTTCTTGTCCCCAGACAGAACACGAGATAATCTTTTTTTTTTTTTTTTACATGATACTTCCCACCCTTCTTTTCTTTTTTTCAAAGGCAAGTCCCCAGGGTTCATGAATGCAGATAAATTACCTCTATAAACACCTATAAGTAATCATTCCACCTATTTATTCTAGCTTTCTTAGTCTTTTTGTATTGCCCTATGCTCTATATAGTATTTTATGCAAAAGCAAAACCAAATGCAAAGAGGATGAAATATCAGAATGCATTTTATTTATTCTTTATAGAAATTAAAATATAGCAAGTAAAATTTGATCACTGAAGTCATCAAAGTAGCATTTTTACAATCCAGGTTGTGAATAAATTATTAATCCTTGATTATGTATTTTTCCAAATTTTATTTTTGAAATGTGTGATGTATTTATACAGTCATCCCCAAGATTAGGATCATTTACTGATTAAAGGAGTTTACAGCAGATGAAAAGAAGATTTAATATGTTTAGCAAAGCAAGTGGTCTGTTTAGAAAGGCTCATCTCTGATACTGTTGGAAGTCCAGTAAATCAGTCTTTTATAATTTGTTCAGCACAGTGGGGCCTTGCAGTGCTCTCTGTTCCTCATTTTAGCTGTAGAAGGTATTCAACTATTTAATACAATTCAAAGAAGATACCAACTTTTCTTAAAGTGCATTAAAATCTTGGCTTAAGCAAATTAGTTTTGTCATCACATGAATTTCAGTGATTTAAAGCACCAATATTAATATATACAAGACTGAAACTCAGTATTAGCTTAGTATTAATAGTAATTTAATGTGGGTATTGTCATTATGAAGATTTCCTTTGTTTGGCAAGCACTGTAGTGAGAATCTAGAAATTGGTAAGCTGTAAATGCAGTTTCATCTTCGCGTTTAAATGGTGTTCTTTATATGCTTTCATGTCGCTACTCCTGTTTTCAAATGGTATTTCATTTTATGCCTTTTCTTTCTACTATTCTATATATAAATGGACTAATAGGTACTGAGAAATGTTAACTCTCTCAGTACAACATTTATTACCTAAGATGTAATTATGGAAATATTTTAGTACATATATATGGGGAGTGACATTTGTCATTTATACATAGATCTGCATTAAGCAATTCAAGAAGTCATTAAAATAGAGGTCAGAGACCTTTTGCAACACTGTCCAGATGGAGTATATGTATTCTGTGCTGCCGTCATAGAGCTGTATCTTCACTCTGTTACTCAAAAATATGAAGCATGGAAGTGTGATGCTTTGACCGTCTTTCTGCACATTGTAGTATGTTGTGCAGCGTGGGAACAGTCTGTCACAGTACAATCAATTCTTGTTGGCAACACAAGGAAGAAATATTTTCTTAGACTTTCAGAAAATACTAGAACTTAAATGTGGCTCAAACATATTTTTATTTCTAAAATTAATCTCCTTTTTTGTTACTTAAAATCTGTTTCCTCAAACATCTGGTTTAGAAGATTAAGTTAAAACAAGCAGTACTCTCTTACTTGCAGATATAATCTCCCATTCACTGTCCTAATAGGAAAGCAATAAGAAAGGAAATAATATAATAGAAGACACCAATTTCATCACTGCTTGGAATATACTATTCAAAATATAGCTTACCCACTCTCCCCTGTGAGTCTCAGAAGTGGTTTTTAGTAGAAATTTTGACAGGGTTTGTTTTTTTTTATAACCTTGTCATCAGTCAACTGGCAATTTCAGGAAAGCTTCAATTATCGTCTGTATGTTTCAGTCTCAAGATCTGTATTGTAAATTCATCTTATGATTTCTAGTAACTTTATACATCTCATTCCCAGAAGCCTAATGACTACTAAATTCAAGTGCTTGCCTAATGCAAAACACTTGCCAAATTTAAAAACAGAATTATTCTTTGCAGCTTAATAAATCAGAATTATTGAGCTCTATCCAACTTTAAGAAGTAATTTTGCCTAAAAGTTCCTGCAGCGTAATTGAGAGTATATTAGTAAATTACATATCAGGCAGTGGACATCCAGTACAAAATACAAATGTTGTATTCCTGTGTTTCTTTGTTTTATTTTTGAGAAATTACTTTGTGTTACTTTAATATTCAAGAAATAAATAGGTGTGTGTCTGTAACTATGCAGAAGCATGAAAAAGGATTAATTTTTACAAATTGTCTGGTTTTATATATTTATTCTTTTATATATATGTATAGACATATATTAAAAACCGAAAGCAGTTATGTAAGTAAACAAATAAGAGAGATTGAACCTCAAAATAAACAACCTGATATACAAAGGAAAAAGAACACGAAAAGCACAAACCAAAAGACCTTATTGCTATTTTTAGTATTTTTTCAATGGTGTGTATATTCGGAAAAAAATGTGTATGACCGTACTTGATTCTACTTTGTTAATACAGTTGATTTGCTTTTAAATGTGTTTATCCTTTTTTCCACTGTATTTTAAACAAGCTTTTGCAAAAATCGAATAGTGCAGTACTTCTACTTAATAGCTGTTATAGTTCAACAGTCACCTGAAATTATTATCATTGGTCCTTTTTCATTGCAGCCATACGTATCTGTACTTTAGGAAGATTGATAAGAGTTGAAAATTGTGATGCTTCCAGTTTCTTGAATTACTTGTGGTATCAGTGATTAGGTCTTTGTTCACTGTTGAAGAGTTCTATGTGTTTTCTTATAAATGCACTAGTTAGATTTAGTAAAACCTCTGAAGAACAAACTATTTTTCCTCTTATTAATTAGCTTAGCATACCAAAACAAGAATACCAAACAATACAGAACACAGTATGCAGTGGTGTTGATCACATGAACTATCAAATGTCTGAGGTATTTTAGTCAAAGCATATTTTCAGAGATTTGCTAGAGAACTATAATTTTTTCTTTGGTTGGTTTTTTTTTTGTTCAGGAGAAAAGTTAAATATATAGCCATAATAAATAAAACCTATCAGAATAAGTTGCAGTTCTCCATTCTGTTTGGTTGCAGATTCCCTCCTTCCACCTGTTAGTTTAAGCTTAAATGGTAGAAATCAGTTCATTGCAATTTCAGACTTTGGTAAGAGAGGTAATGCATTGTCCCGTTGAAATCAGAAGTATAATTCTATAATTGAATAGTGCTATCGTGGAATCTGACAACTCTTTCTAACTAATTCTAGACCATTCCAAATGAACCTATGTTCTGCACAGGAACACATGGATGAGTCTTTTTAAATTGTCTTGATTTTTCATAATGAATAGCATCTGCTGACAAAATTTTGCCAAGCTACATTTTTTTTATAATACCCTATAAATGGTAGTATTTTTTATTTAAGCCTATTGAAAGAGTCTCAATTAATGCTTAAGCTGTATATATTCTGGTTTTGTTTTTATTGTTTTATAACATGAGTTACAAGTTGGAAACACAAAATAAGGATCCGTTTTAAGATATTTTTTTCCTGTTTTGGCTGCTTGTTTATGTACAAACTATGAAAAAAAATGGATCTTCATATTGCTTAACATACAGCTAAAGTATTTGTGTGTGCATATGTACAAGCCCGTATTTTGCTAATCACAAATTTATGCATTCACAGTGTCCCAACGTTCTCATATGCATTAAGAGTTTTAGTGCAAAAGTATGTATACCTATTTTATGAGGGACTATCAATGATTGTAAGTAACAGAATTGCTGAAAGTGTGAAATTTTGCTTCATTTATTTCTAAATAGTGTTGGTTAGTAATTATATTACCATATGATAAATCACATTGTATAGCATTTTAACATCTTTTTTCTTAAAGTAGTGTAATTTTGGATATTTTACAACAATTTATAAAATTTTATTTGTCAAAGAACTTGCTTTGAATAAGTATTGTATGTTATGTTTCAAAAATTGGAGTCTTATGTTTTCACATTTATAAAAAGAGTTATTCTGTCAAGATCTAATACTTTAAGAGAAATGTGTACATAAAGTTTTTAAACAGAGCAGTGCTTTTTGATATGTTCAAGAACTAATGTTAAGCGTATGTATCTTATTTAGAAAAGTTGATCAATAAATATGACTCTTAATTCTTTTTTGTGTTTATTTTGAACACAGCCCTGATGATAAATTATTAACCTTTGCTCAACTAAATGAACAGTTTTAATGCTAAACATGATTATATTATAGTATTGTGAAGGTGTTAGTTGCATGTTCATCCATCATGAGATTGATGTTTACATTTTTTCACCAGTTTCTTGATTAAAAATATTTTAGCAGTTAGTATATTGCTAAAAACTCCATAGCTTCAGTGTAATTTTTGTAAGATACGGAGCACAGTTTGCTGGCTATAGTCTGTGCTATACAATGGTGCGTTATAAGGTGCCATAGTAAATGTTTCTAACTTGTTTCAGACATTGGCCCTCTTTGTTTGTAGACTGATAACTGTTTCTAGTGCACTCATTGAACTTGCTGGAATTTTAGTTTACTATAGACTTCATTTTCCCCAAGAGGAGGAGAGAGGAAAGAATTCCTCATGTGGTCAGCATATTTTTGAGTGTTTATGTGAGTACACCATCTTGATTTCAAGTCATGAATTTGTTTTTACATGCATAAGCATGCATATTTACATGCATTATTTATCCAGTTGACTTTAAATTCCATTAAGTTCCAATGAGTAGGAGAAAGATTTTGTCTTAGGCATTTTTTATTTATTTTAATTTTCTAGTTATGTTACTTTTGTTGGTTTATTTATTTTTTTAACTGTTCAGTCTAAGGCTTGTAAAGGTTGATTTGCTCCTGAACTGCTTTGTTCCCAGACATTGCCATCTTCCCCAACTACCACCAAGTCCTCTCCATCTGATCCCATGACCACCTCCAGAGCCAATCAGGTACAGTATCATCCTACCATCTACACCATACTTTTCACGGGTGACAGCTTGCAGACTGGAGAAAAGGATATGGTGGGTTAAGGATTTATTCGTTCATTCACATATATACACCCATAACCATAGATATCTAACTCTTGTTAGAAATTGGTAAATTAAATGGAAACTTTTTTGTTCTTTTGATTTGTTTCGTTGTCTTTTTCAAATCTCTGATGAAAGCAAAATACCATGAAAAATAGTGGGTTTTTTTTTTGTTTGATTTGATTAATAAATAGCAAGGATACACTCTGGTGTGTTTGTAGACAGTAACTCTTGGTATATCTATGTTTATGTATATATGCACACACGTATTTACTTCCTGGATCATTTAGAAATTGTAATGGAATTATTCCTAAAATCATGATAATTTACCTTGATATCATCAAGATAGAAATGGCAGACTGACCTCTTTTGTTTATTTAGTTTAAGAATTTTGAAACATACTTATGGACAGTAGTATAGGGACATTCTTTAACTAGTGTATGTAAAAAAAAAAAAAATCTTTAAAAACATGCTAAACACATCTAAGTAAATTGAATTCATGTCTTATTTTTAAATGCATAAGCTAAAAGCATATATGCTTTTAGCAGTATTTTAATTACACTCATTTATTTCTCTTTTAACTGGAAAAAAATATATCCAGTTCATTATGTCCACAAATGATCATAGTATGTATCTTTTTGCCTTCCCTATGAAAGTTGTTAAAGTTACTTCAGACCAAGCTTATTAGTACTGATTCATGCTTTATAAATACCTAATTCATTTTTTAATGTACCGTTAATGTTCTTTGTGTTCAAATAATATGTGCTAACAGTTTTTAACACAATGTTAAGCTCAATGCTTCTATCAATCTTGCACAAATTATATCAAATACCAGAGAAGTTTTCTTCACAGAAAGCTGATTTCCCCTGGAAGTTAACATTGTTGTTAATTACTGATCCTCTGATGTTTTGTGAACTGCTTAGAGCTTGCTGGCTGTATGAAGAAACAATTCAACATACAACAGAATGCAAGCATATTAGAGCAATATATCTTTGATCAACACATTACTATCTGTTGAAAGGGACATCTATTACAGAAAGTAATGAAATTTAGAAATTGTACACATAGAGCTGCTACTAAGAAAAATATAAATTGCAATATCCCTCACTTCAATTTGAAAGCCTTCTACCTCAGCCTGCTTCCATTCCAGCAACAGTTATTTGGCTTCATCATCATTAAATGACGAAGATAAAATCTTTGCCAAGAGCTAGGATATTTTATGAACATTCTGCTAAGCCTTTATTCTCTCTCTCTTACTTTTAGTATTTTGTTTATTTTAATTAGAAGGTACTGAAAATGTTTAGTGCACAGGTCTTTTTTTACAGTATTTTCAGTATTCCGTGTTGTCTTTCCCACTGTTTGTGGGTGTTTTGTTTTGGTTTTTTTTTTAATTATGAGTGTACCCTGATGATCATTATTTGGAGAAAAAGAAAAAGGTGCTTTTATTTGCAGGAAAGACTATTTGATCATGCTGTTCAGTTAGCATCAGAGAAGTACCTACTTTTCATCTGTTCTAAATTATCAAAATTACCGTGTCGCATATACACTTTAAATGACCTTTTAATAGCTAAGAAAACTTATTTTTGTAGAAAGTTGTTCGGTGAGGATTAACTAAGTATACTAAAATAAAGAATATACACTAATACTGAAAATACTTCTTTTATTAGAAAGTCATTCTGTGAGAATATTAGCAAGTGATATGGCTGAATATACAAACTAAGGCAAATGTATGTTTTATGTCCTCCTCTATCACGCATTACATCTTTTAATGCATTTTATTCATAACCTGTGCTCAATTCAGTTTTCATCCAAATAATCAAGATCTCTTTTGAACAGTATTAAATTTTTATATATGAAGAAGAGTAATAAGTTCCTTACGTGACTTTTGGAACTGTTTTGATCATTAACCCTTGAAATTCTTATTGGTCTGTAATACTTTTATCCCTCCTAATATTTCCTAGTGCTTGCTAGCCTTTCCAACAGGAAGCACAAAGCACATGATAAGAAAATTAATGCGTTTTTGTTCATTCTAGTGATAAGTAGCTGGCAATTGTTCCCAGACTGTAGTACTGATTAGCATTCAGCACCAGTGTATCAAAAAGCATCTGCACTGCGGCTATCACACGAAAATAGGTTCCAATGCAGTAATCTCAAACTTGTCTGTAGTCAGGCACCCAATGGGAGAGTATTTGAGAACAACTAATACTTGTTTTGATGTGTCACTATGTAATCACTATTTTCAATAGAAAATAACCATTCAGGTATGGGTTTTCTGGCTAGATGTTATGTTAGGGTAATGGGAAAGAGCTTATTTAAGTGGATGGAAGTCAGGAAATGTAGTATTAAGGTGTAATAAATTCACAGTGCACCTGTTGTGTGGATATGGTAGCATATCAGACTTAAGATCATTGTTTTGTATAGTATTTTAATTGTGACAAGATGATTTTTTATATTCAAAATTAATAATGTGATTAAGCAAGATTTAAGCAATATGTAATGCTGGGTTGCTGTTGGAGTGAGATTTTGCAACTGGGTTGCTGGGCTCCTCATAAGTCATTACAATTAGAGAATGTTCAAGTACATATGTTTATGAGCATACCTGATGCAATCCTTCCCGCTGTACAACCGTATCATGTCAGTTATGTTCCCCTGACAGAGCTTGCATAGTGGGCCGAGCAATTTCTAGGGCCTTTTTTTTACTACAAGAGAAAAACATCTCTGCCAGCAGAGGTCAGAGGAAGCTGGGCAGGAAATCTGGCTTGTATTATGGCTTCCTTTTAATAATGCACTTTGCCTCCGTTCACATAACTGCTTTGTATGGCAGTTTTGCCTTTTGGTGAATTGTTTTTTGAAAAATCCAGTATTCATGAAACTACTCATTTTATGATTCTCAAGAAGAGGATAGTCTCTAAGAAGTTTGATCTAGTGGAAGAAAACAGTTCCTTCAGAACTGTCACGTCATGTTATACTGAGTTACAGATGCAACAGAAATCTGTGCGTTGGAAGTGTTTTTTCTTTATTTCTTTGTTCCAGGAAGACATACATCTGTCAATGTTATTGTCATAAATATCTTGTTTATTTTTGCAGTACAGCTTCCTTGGACCTTTGTTCACATTAAAAATTAATGCACTGCAAACTTCCTAAGGAAGAAAGAACCAAAGATGCAATAGAATTAGGGCATTCCTCCCCTCCCTCCCCCCCCCCCCCCCCCCCCCCCGTTAATCTGTCACTAAAAAGAACTCAATCTTTCTGTACTTTTAGACTAAGAGCCTCTATTTTAGCCCCTCATGAACTTTGTCAGCTTTGTTTATAACAGAACAGTGACAGAGATATAGCTACAGTGGTGAAACTATTCTTCTGATGCCCTTGGAGCTAGAGGAATATAGCTTTACTTCTGTTTACCAGAAGCAGGAAATCAATTTTACTTTTCTACAGTAAACTTCAAGTGGGAATTTCATCTCCAAAGTGATGAATAACACCATAAACATCATATAAAACACGTTTGCTTTTCCTCTGTAGTACTTTGTAAAAGTACAAGTTTTAATACTTAATTTAAGTGACATTAGGTAGACAAGTATTTCTATAATTAAACTGTTTACATATTTTCTTCTGTTTACAGGATATTTTTTTCTGTTTTATCTGCTTGCTTTGCTGATGTTACTGTTATTTTAGAGGGAGAAACACAAGTGATATAAACCAAAGCTGTGTATTTCTCCTTTATCTGTTTGATGTACACCTGTAAATGCAGTTGCAAACCCTTGCATGTTTCCGTCTCTAATCCTCCCTTTTTCCATGAGATTGATACCACTCCTGACCTTTACTACTACCTTTAAGAGAATAAAAGGCCAAAATGCATATTCCCACTTACAAGTGAGTCAGGAGAGTGATAGGTAGGAGGCCTTTTCTCTTCCTTTGTAATTTAGGTAGGCTTAAGTTCAGTAATGTGATAGGATTTATCATCACAAATTTTGTGTTATGAACTTATGATATAAGCCTTCTTTTATTTTTACTTCTTTAAAACACTATTTTTTCCCGTGACATTTGCATTTTTTGCAATTATACCTTCTGTTTTACTACTTTGTTCCTGCACTTGAAACCCTTATTCTATCATTTAGTATACTTTAATATAAATTTTGTAGAGTGCAGATAGGTGTAGGATTTGCCTATTTAGTCCTCAAGGTTTACAGTTTTTGTGGAGCATATCTGCGTCATCTGGTCACCATAATATTTGTCATAAATAATACTTTTCTGCCTTTTTACAAGATGGGACTGAGCCTTTTTTCTTGGTACTGACTGTACCCAACAGGCATAGCGCAAGTATATAGCTGTTACAATCTTGGTATTAGGGATTTGTACTTTTGTCTTATCTCTTTATTTTATGCAAAATCTGTAGCTTGCAATGGAATATAATAGTAGACGTAACGAGAAACTGGGGAATTAATTAATATCTCTAAACTGTAAGGATTGTAAGGATTGGTCTCCCTCTTTCTGACTTTAAGGAGCAGTCAGTCCTATTGCTGTCTATAAAATGACTTGCAAAATTGTAATCTTTTCATTCCTGATAAAGAGGTAGAATCTGAAAATAGAGGCTCTCTGTAAAGCATACTGACAGCTTTTGAAGGGTTGATGAACTCATATCACTTATTCTTAATACATATGTTGTGGGAGGTGGAAGAAGAATAGGAAAGAAAGCTTTATTTTAGTCTTCTGTTATCGTTAGGACATGGAATTTTAAGTATGTATAATAATCAAATTATAGAGTTTTTATCAGTAGATTAATTTTAAAGTACAAATAGTGAATTTTAATGATGATCCCAGGATCCTAGATAGGCCATCAAGATACTACGACTATGCGCCTTTGATAATTTGATGGGAGGGGTAAGATACTGCATCTCTGATATTTTAACCACAATATTAATCTAATTTTAATTCCCTAATTTTAATGTAATTTCTTACAGTGGTATTAAGCAAATCTGTTTTCTTTTTAGGTCTGTCACAGGTTGACTGATGCTGGGTCTATCACTCGATCTGTCCAAATCTCAGTACCATGTATTTAAAACCAAAGTCAATATAAAGTTACTTAGAATTCTGATAAAAGGTTCTGTAGAATTAAAAAACTTATATTATTTCAATTTGATTGTTCAGAACATTTGCCATGGTAGTTCTCTGTGAGATAACAGTTTTACAGTTTCAACCTGTCAGATGGGTCATTGATAAATACAACCGTTTTATTTACACCCAGAGAAAGATATCCAAGTTCCATGCACAAAAGTTATGCACTCTTTGAAAGACACTTCATCTAATGGAAAATGTTTCACACAGACCTGTCACGAAAGAATTTTGTACACTGGATTTTAAAATTATAAATACATGAAGACCGCAAATATAGCATTGTTAATATGTTAAACAAATGCACTCTTCTAATTATGGCATCAAACCATTTATTTATTCACATGTAGATGCATGAAAAGGAAATCAGTTTTGATGTGGCAATGGTATTGAGAACTATTTAACTAGAAGAGCCTTATAATGAAGTTTAGGGGAATAGAGTTGAAGAAATAGGCTCTGTATTTTGCTAACATTTTCTGGAAGGTCCCCAAACTTTTGCCCCCTACAGAACAAATCTTCATGGTATTTCTCAACACAGTTTATCTTTTTAGTTACATTTCTGCCAGGACTTTCCTCTTCAGTTTCAATAGTTATTTAACTTCACTTTCAGAGTTCTTTTTTGTTTAGGTCTGCTATTGCTATCACAGACTTTCCCAGTAATAATTTTGACTCCTCCCTACTGACACTGTACATTGTAACAAGGTTGAATAAAAGTACCTACATTAGTTAGAAAACCCCGTGTCTTTCTAGTGTGAGAAAAAAAAAGGTACATTTCAAATTTGTATATGTTATCGATTGTAAATTCATATCTCTATAAAGTGGAATTTTTGTTTCAATTTAATGAAAAGGCAGAGTTCATTTTTTGAGCACAAGTTGCCTGTGGCACACTGTGGACAGCACACAATAAATAATTTTTGAGATGGCCTATCAAGAAAGGGCTAGGGAGAATTATTCCTCTGTTCAATTAAGAGGACTCCAGTAGAGGTTCCAGTGCTCCAGAGGTAACCTTTCCTATTGCTTTTCAGCTGAAATGCTTCCTTTCATGGCTAAACACTAAGCAGAATTAGCCTGTATGCCATAGACTAACTGTAGACATTTTTTTTCTGGTTCTCAGTTTAATACTTTTATTATACTTCTCTTGTTCTTCAGCTGCTTTTTCCTCAATGTTTTGCAGTATCTGAGCTTAGCACGTTGCATTGTCTCCTTAAACCATAATTTTTTTTATAGGCTATAAAGATCCTTAAATAACAATTTTTAAAGATCTTACATACAAATTTAAATTTTATTATTTTTCTTGTCTGTTTCAATTTTTCCCCTTTGGACAACTGTGTAGGTAATTATTTTCATATTCCCTATACTGATTTATTTGTTTTCTTTCTTCTGTCTCCCACCACACAACAGTTTTATCATATAATTGTAGAATGGTTTGGGTTGGAAGGGACCTTAAAGATCATCTAGTTCCAACCACTGTTTATTGTTCCTTTCTTAAATATAAAGCAAATGTCAGAAGCATTCATGAGTGATGGGGAAAGATGTGACTTCTGGATGCTACTGGCATATCATTCACAGGATGTCATGAATGATCTGCCACTTACAGTCCTGTAAGTAAAAATGTGATTCCATGTTAGTCTATCTTGTTTTGATTTTATGCTTAAAAAGAATCAGTTAGCTTCCTATTTTATTCCCTCTTCAAAAGGATAAACTTTCTCAGTGTAATGGACATGATGACTATTCCTTTTCTATTAAATTGGATAAAAGTCTTAAATCAATTTCTCCTCATGTTTTGAACTCTACCTGGTTATTAGATCTTTTGTTGTTTACCCCCATAGATAAAATGTAAAAGTAAAGCTTGGAAAAAAAAAAAAAAATTAGAACAAGGGCAAAATTTACTTTCTTGTAAGAGAACAGATTTTAACAAGATATTATAAGGTCACCCCTGTTGTGCAATTCTGAAGACTTAGGCGATCACTGGCTTTAATCCTTAGGTTAGTCATTAGTTTCAGAACTCATCAAAGGAAGTGAATAAGAGTAAAATTTTGGAAACATACTTAAGTGATTTAGAAAATGCATAAATTCTATTTTAGTGTGACTTTAGTGAAGCCTGCTTTTGATCTCATTAATTTATTTTGAAATCAGTATCACTTCTGTGAACATTCTGAGATTTGGGAGAACAGTTATCATTATATTTCCCTGTATGCTTATGATTTCTAATGTTTTTTCACCTTAAAATATTTTGGAGTGAACATGTAAAAAGGACTGAATGGATTTTTCCTTAGATGTGCATGGATATCTTATTCAAGTCCTACTTAAAAATCTTGCACTGTAGTTAAAGATGATGTTCTTTCACTTAGGGATATTTGTAGATGTGATATGTAGGTTTTGGCATTTGTCCATGTCCTTATACTAAGAAAAGGTCGTATCTGCTTATGAAAAGGGATCATTAAACCCATAAAAGTTGGCGAATACACATTTTTCTATTTGTCAAAATATGATAAAGGTCTTCAAATGTCATGTGCAAGAGGGTGTTTAATTTTTTTTTTTTTTCTGTTCCAGCAGTTTTAAGCATACTTCTTTTATCAATACAAAATAAAAATAAGCAGCATGTTATGAAGTGCCAGATATTTCCATGTTCAAGTTACAGCCTATGTAAGTTAGAGTGAAAGTTGGCGGCATATAACTCTGTGGCCTAACCAAGATTATCTTTGACTTCAAGTTCTTAATGATTAGGTTTGGTGACATACTGTTTCATTCCGAACTACTGTTGGGAAAAAAAGCCAACCATGTTCTAAAAGTACACAGACAAAGAGTCACTTACTGCAATCTTTGCTGATGAACAAGCAGAAAACAGAATGTCAGAGCAATTTCCAGAATGCCAATCTGGATGACTGTTGCTTTTTTTCTGCTGTGTACTGTATCAGTCACATGAAGGTTAGATTTTTAAGTTTTCAACTACTCAAAATTTAATTTAGCAGCTCTTGGGGAGTTGAGAATTTATGTGATCAAGAATATGAGAATGTGGAAAGAAGCACTGAGGCTCCAGAGCTTACTGTCATACCAGGACAGATCCTGTACAGCACAGACTATAAGGTAGAAAATGCAATACCATATTTTTCTCACATGTCAGAGGTAAGTTGGGTGAGACATGGTTAGCCTAGCCCTAGAAGATCCTGCTTTGAGCATATGTTAGTTAATGTTTTCTTTGTGCCATCTGAAACATTATCACTTCCACAAGCTGTTTGTAGGAATAGCGCAGCAGTGCACTGCACTGTTCTGCAAGCTGTATGCTAGATGCACTGTCTTTTGCATGCTTTGAGGATTCGTCACATCGTTGGTCATGCATAGATATAAAACAAACCCACCAATTAAAGTGGGGGTCTGCTTCATTTGAGTGAAAAAGGAGTGTTGTTTGTATGCAAATCATGGAAGGAAGCTGGTTGACTTACTGAACTGTAGGGAGTAAGAGGTGGGAGGTTTTTTCTCTTCCAGAGACAAGGTGCATCATCTGTTGAGATCTTTGCCCATAGCATAGCATCATAGACTTAAGATAGTCAGTCAATACCTGCACTGTGCAGTCAAAACAGAATGTAACTGCATCTCATTCAGAAGCAGTATTTGCCCCTAGTTTTGTGCCTGTAGGTATTTTCACACTCTTTCATTTTGGGTTTGGTGGTTTGAGTTTGTTTTTTGGGGGCTTTTTTTCTGAAAATAAATTACAGTTATTCAGAGACATAGTTTGCAAATAGTCAATCAGTGGAAGGGTCCTGACCATAGGCTCTAATAAGCATTCTTAGAAATGCCCAGGGGCTGAGTCACTGGTCTATTACCTTTTTGGACTCTTCTTCAGCAATAATAAACATGTATATGACAAATTATTCATTCAGTTGAACTTGGCACCTATGATTTGGATAGGAGTTACAAAAGTATGGTTTAGATTTCTGTTTCTTTAAAGTTTTTTGAAAGCCTGCACTTTGGAAGTTCTACTGCGGTGAAATACTTCTTTCATGTTTCTAGTAACTTAATAAATGATCTCCGTGCTTCTCAGCATTTTATGGTTATTTTCATTATTCACTTAACCAAAATAGAAAGGAAGTAAGAATATTTTGATCCACTTTATTCTCTTAATAGTAATAGGAAGAATTGTGATAATAAATTAACATCTGCCCCCTACCCATGAGATACTGAAATGCAGTCTCCATGTAAGATCTTTTAAAGTGTTACTGCTTTATGGAATAAAACTGTTCATTAAAATTAATGATTAAACTGTGATTAATGATGTACTTTAGCAAAGAGAAGTAAAGCAAAATACAATTCCATCAGATTGTCTGCAGACCACGCTCATGTATAATTAAAGTGATGAGGGAAAAAAAGAAAACAAGTTATAAGTAGATCTCCGCAGAATATTTATTGGTCGTAATACATTTAAAATTTTTAGTAAAATAAATATGTAAATATTGTCTAAAACCAGTATTATCACTTTCACGTTTAGAAACAGAAGGAGATAACATAGCCATTTGTTAAAGACATTTCACAGGTTAAATTTCACCTGTATTTGAGCACTTAAGAGTTTTTAATTTAATTGCCTGCTTTAATTATGTCAAAAGTAATTAAGTAATTAATGCTACGCTTTAACATTTATAGTAAACACTGATTGGCTGTACACAATGAATATGCATACACTGAGCATTGTCTTTATGGCATGCAATTTCTAGAAAATTGTAAGTTATGCCTACTTTACATTAATAGGAACACATGTGAATAAGGATAATAAAAGGAGGAGATTACAACTTTGATGGGATGGAAGTTAAATCTGAATTTAAGAATTAATTTAGATATTTCTTGTATGGTTTATTATAAAACTATTTTTGCTTTGAGCAACCTGGTCTAGTGGATGGTGTCCCTGCCCATGGCAGGGTGTTTGAATTATATAACCTTTTAGGTCCCTTCGAACCCTAACTGTTAGATGATTCTGTATCTCCTGAAATACAAAATGTTTATTATACTACTAATTGTCCTATTCACACTACTAATACAGAAGGCCCTTATTTTGATGATAAGCAAAATCAATAAAATTGAAAGAGCATAAACTTGTCAATTTGAATGTCAGAGTGCTCAGTAAAGTTAGTGCTTCTTAACATCACCATGAATATTTTGTCATTTCAAAATTAATAAAATACTAATTTTATTTGAAGTATAACTTATTTTTTGCTGTTGAAAAAGTAAAATAAAACCCTTTGTTAGCAATAATATCGCATAGTAATACTAATAAAAAACTGTAATTGAGATTGTATATGATTTTATGTAAAGTTTGAGTTTATGACTTATAATGCATTTTTTGAGCTCTGTCTGAAAAGAGGTTCACAGTAAACATTTGTTAAATAATAAAAAGGGACAAATGTGTGATGAAATCAAAACTGGTTAGTAAATCTGTTGATTTCCTCACCTTTATCGCATTTAGATCAGTTTATTTCTTTTTTAATTTTTATTTTTGTATTTGCTAGTATCTTTTCTCAAAATAAATTGTAATCTGTGAAAGCTGAAAAGTATGCATATAATGTGCACAGGAGTTGACATCAGGGCAAGAGGCATATGCAAATTTTGTTTCAGTGTATCTTTAAAATGAGAGATTTAAATCTAACTTACGAGAATGCTGCCTCCAGATTTACTCTTGGAAAGGTATTTTTCAAAGTTTATGCAAACAAAGAATTACATATATGTGATTAGATATAAAAAAGTGTAATGTATATGTGCAAATACATCCATATAAAACATTTGTGCAACGCAGCTTCAGTTTCCATAGAGTCTTTTTCCATGTGTATGTTTATATCAGCTGATTATCTAGCCAAAATTATTAATATGTGCAAGTTATCTATATTCAAATATTGCCTGTGTTTACTTTTGTAAGGCTTAATAAAATGTTAAAAGTTGCTACTTAATTTTAGATAGTTTATTTTAATGAAATTTTGCTCCATAGATTCTTGTTGTATGAGAAATATAAGCAGTGTACTGGTGTTTGGAGACAGTATAGTTTGCAAATATGTGGGTTAATGATAAATATATACACTTTTCCCCACTGAGCCAAATTTGGTATCCTGGTAAATCCAGGATCTTCGCATTTAAGAAGGAACATGCAATTGTACTTTTACTCATCTCTTGTAATTATTGCTTTTGTTGATAAGCTATGTTGACTTTCATAACTAGCCCATTTCATTTGTTTGTTTACTGAAATAATTGCTAATCTGTGTCATTGCCTCCACTTACTCCAGTGTTCTTTCTATCTTCCAGCAGTAGTTGCTATTTCATTGTGGCTATCTTGATTAAAAAAGTATAACTACAATTTTACAGAAGGGTAAACCAGAAAACAGATATACATATAAATTAAACATATACATAGAAATTGGGTGAATGTTAAGTTCTGAGCCAACCACTTAAGTGTAGTTATTTATAGTTAATTGTAGTTACTGATATATGTCCTGAGACCAGCAGTTTGGTATTACCTTTTCTGGTTTCTGATTTTTGCCTGAGATGTAATGTCAGACTTTGAGAGGAATTGTCTTGTAAGAAGACTGATTAGCGTTAAAGAGCTATGGAGTCCTGTAGTAGTGTTCATAAAGTTTGGAGATATCCAGCCATTAGTGAAACTACATCCTTTTTCTAAAAAAAAAACATTTCTGGTGATTACTATTTTTTATGACCTGGAGAGATACAGTTATTTAATGTTTAATCTTTAACTGTCTTTTCTTTCTCACTTGGAAACAATTCTCACATGACACCCATGAGAGATCCTCCCCTCAAATGTCACTGTGTAGTTCTTGCTACACCAAATTTTTTAATAGTTAAGCAAGTCAATACAAAGGATCAAGCCTCTGCTACTGATTGTCTTTTGCAAAGCCAGGGGTGCAAAGTAGCCATAGCCCTTGATACCGTTAATCTACATATGTATCTGGTCTATCTAGATGAATTTTTTCATAAGCCAAATTTCATTCTGTTTTTCACCATTCCTACGGTGAGAAACACAGTGAAGCTACACAGAACAATCTGTGGGTCAGAACATGAATAAATCTGCTCTTGGTTTCACTGAGCTGAAATATTAATGGGGTTACCACAAGGATTTTAACGCATTTGTGTCTCCTTCTTTTGCTGCAAAGAATGGAGAACAGAATAATTATCCCAGGATATTAATTACAAATAATGTAGAAGGGGATGTTAGGGTTTATTGCTATTTTAATTATGGCCATGAAAACTCAAAGGTGTTCATTTAGAAACAGTGCATCCATCTTCTATCATCTATTGGTTGCAGTTTGCCATATTCATTACAGTTACAAATGTAGCAAGTAATTTTTCATTCCACCATGCTTACTTTATGCATATTAGGTGATGTTATAAGCTTTATCCTTTGTTTTACCTTACAATTTTGTGATCTGCAAGTAAAGAGCATGTGCATAACTGAGGACAGGTTAGGTCAAGATACACCATTAAAAATGCCTTGTTCTGTCAATTCTTATTCTCTGTATGTGTAGCTAAATATAGACAGAAGACAAAACATATTTCTCAGTTAAAAGATATATTATTTAAATAATACTATTAAGAGCAGAAATTTGGCTTCAAAGAAAGTTTGGAGAATCTCTTGAAATAATTCCATAACAAAAAAGGGGTTTTACACCGTGGTCTTGTAACGTGTAGAGCTTTCTTTTGGTTACGTGCATAAGTACACTCATGTCTGACATGACTGCAGCTGTGCAATTCTAATACATGATGGGCTTAGGGAGAAGGGAGGGCTCCATTCAAAACATGGCATTTGTTTTTCCTTCTTAGAAGGTTTTTCAGAATTAGCTGAATTGTAAACAAACAACTTAAAGAGGCAGTACTGAATAAATAGCTTCTATACTTTCTGAACTGGAGTTATTGGTTAGATACTAAATGCAATATGACTGTTTCTCCTTAAAAGTAGTCAAGTATTATAAAGTCATACATAGAAGTATATATGTATAGTATAGAAGTGTGTGTGTGTAGATATATATAAAAAAAATGTGTGTGTATATATATATATATATATATATATATATATATATAGTAGTGATACATTCAGGTGGTTTGGGATTTACTTCATGTGTTTATGATTCTCTATGCTTTTGCATCAACTCTTATGGCAATGGGAATTGTAAAAAGGACTTTGCTTTCTTGTTTGTTGTTTATTTCTTTTTCCAAATTGTGTGCCCAGCCAGATTTTTGTGTTTAAAATCTTACTCATTTTAAAAACTTGCTCTACCATCTTATTACTTGTTTATGTCTGAAGGAAAGCTGCTATTTACTAAGTAGTACAGAACTCATGAAAAGAGTTGTATTTGTATTGCTTCTAGGAAAATATGTTGTCTTCACAGTTTAGTGCCTAGACCTGACAACGTACCTTCCACTCTTCCTTTTCATTCAAGTTAGAATACTTTACATAATGGACTTTGAGGAGTTTTTACACAGAGTAATTATATTCCTGATCAGCAATTCAGAAATTCTTTGTTACAAGATTATGAAGGAAACATTCAAGAGAAAAGGCCATGAGCATGCAGCCGTAATTTGAAACTGGCAATGAATCATCACTAGGAGTTTCTTAAATGAGTGCTTGATGAGATTGAGGTGGGTCAGTGGTACAAAACTCTTGGGGTTTGGTATTTTAACAGCATTGACTGGCTGAATGCTTACCTTTGCCGCGTGCTTTTTCAGCACTGGTGGTGTGGTGTATTCCAGCTGGAGTACATTCACTTGTGTTTCTGATCCGTTTCCTACTGTCCTCCATTCATCCTATCTTGGGCTCTGTTTTTTGTCAGTATACAGGATTCCATTTCACAACTTTTAATCACAATCAAAAAAGCCTTCTTTAGTAATTTCCTCCAAGGGTCTTCTCTCTCAAAGAAATAATTGTGATCAGTTAAAAGTTGAATTGATGGAACTCTTAAGTCCCCCCAAAAAATAATCATGAATGTGTAGGATTTTTTTAATTGCTATTATAGAAACAGTGGCTGAATGGACACATACTTATATAAAGGCTTACACCTACTGCTAAATCTTAGGAATAATGTTCTATCCCTATATGTACAAAGTCTAAGCAAGGATCAGGAGAAACTACTGATGCGTAGTTCTAAAATATTATAGTAGCTGTGAGGAACTGAAGCAATTAAAAAATAAATTTTTGCTGTCATCTATCAGTCAAAAACAAAGTGTGTTTAGCAGAATTTATCACCATATCTGTCACAGAAAATTACAAAAAAATTGCTCTATTACTACATGACAAGTGCTAGTAAATGTTGAAGGGTGATTTATATTGCTATATTTCTTCTGAAATACAAATTTGATGTTTTGATATTAATTTACATACCCTTCTGATCTTTATTGTATTGTTTCTATACTGTCTATTATATTCTTGGGGTCTGCCTTATTTCTTAGTTCAGAATAACAAGGTGTTTCAGGTTCTAGGTAAAAGCCAGTTGCACTTTCTTTTACCGTCTTCTTTCAATCTCCACCGTTTTGTTCAGTCCAACAGCTTCTCACTTGAGGCTTCAAATTTTTTTTTTTTTTTTTCTTTTCATGTTTCAAATTACCAGAATAGATAGCAGTACCCTCTTTGGAAATCACAAACCTCTTGATAGGAGTAACCATAAAGTTCCTATGGCTGATCATCAAACTCTTTTTCTTTTCACCTCCCACAAAAAAGATCTGAAGTTTTGAGCAAGAAGGGACGTGACTTTTCTTAACGGTCCTTAGAAATCCGTTTTATTCCATACCACAGAATTTAAATGGCTCTGCTGAATCACCTTATTTTGACAGCTTTGAAAAGAGAGGCCTCTTGCAGATAGCATAGAGAACTTAGACTTTTTTCCTTTTTCTGAATTGCCAAATAAATGTGCTACATACCTTGTAGAAATCAACTTTGTCCAAGATAATCTGAAAACTAGAATAGATTAATTCTAAGATGTAGTTTTCAGAGATTGGTTTTGGACATTTTTATGTGGAGTACTAAAATGTGATTTTGATTTTAAATTTGAATCCTAAATGAATTTGGATGAAGTTTAGAATGCTGTTAAAATAATGCTGTAATCTGACCAGCAATATCAGAGAATGAATATCTCAATGTATTTCTAACTTCATGTTTTAAGTTTTCCATGTTTTCAGGTTCTGTTCAGCTTCAAAGAAAGTGTCATTGACACAGTAATGGCAAGTCTCTTTGCATATTTCTATTGGCTATCCTTTCCTCTAAATTTGAAGGACATACTACAACATGTAATTTTCTGCACTGGTTTTAGAAGCACATCATTGTGTATTTTAGACACATTTATCACTTTATCCTGAAAATTGGGCACAATTGAGTAGCCTTGAGGTTCTGTAATGTTAACATTGCATATTATTCTTGAAAATTTCCACTCTAGTCAAAGGCATATTTAACAACACTCATAGGTTTCTCTTGGACTTGCAGGTCCACAGCCACTATAAAAATATTGGAAGCCTCAGTCTCCTTGAACTCATGGAAAATGGGTTCCTAAGTGTCAGTGCATCCAAGATTTATTATTACCGTCTTATCAGAGCTATATCTTTCAGCCACAGGATTTCTCCCCCTAATTGCTTTCATCATGTACAAGATTTCTAGTAAAAATATATGATTCAGAAGAAGTTTATGGCTGATCTGCTACTGGCGAGTACGTGTGAAGATAATCAATGCAGCCTTTTAAGGTTTCTCTTGAGAAGGCTAGAAGTTCTGCACCTGGGTCAGGGCAATCCCAAGCACAAATACAGGCTGGGCAGGGGCTGGATTGAGAGCAGCCCTGAGGGGAAGAATATGGGAGTGTTGGTTGACAAGAAGCTCAATATGACTTGGCAATGTAGACTTGCAGCATAGGAAGCTAACTGTGTGCTGTGCTGCATCAAAAGGAAAATGGCCAGCAGGTCGAGGGGGGTGATTCTTCCCCTTTACTCTTCTCTCATGAGACCCCACCTGTAGTACTGCATTCAGCTATGGGGTCCCAACACAGGAGGGATGTGGGCCTTTTGGAATGAGTCCAAAGGAGGTCCACTAAAATGATCAGAGGGCTGGAACACCTATTTTATAAGGACAGGCGGAGATAGTTGCGCTTGTTCAGTCTGGAGAAGAGGAGTCTCTGGGGAGACCTTATAGCAGCCCTCCAATACCTAAAGGGGGCCTACAGGAAATCTGGAGAGGGACTTTGTACAAGAGCATTTAGTGATAGGACAAAGGGGTGCTGGTTTTAAACTGGAAAAGGGTAAATTCAGATTAGATATAAGGAAGAAGTACTTTACTGTGAGGGTGATGAGGCACTGGAACAGGTTGCCCAAAGAAGTTGTGAATGCCCCATCCCTGGCAGTGTTCAAGGCCAGGGTGGATGGGGCTTTGAGCAGCCTGATCTAGTGGAAGATGTCCCTGCACATGGCAGGGGAGTTGGAACTAGATGATCTTTAAGATCCTTCCAGTCCAAACCGTTGTATGGTTGTATGAAGTATCCTAGTTTTGTTTGTGTACTTTCCTTCTCTTGTCTGAAGATTTCTCAGGAAAGCAACCAGTACAATGCTTCTTTGGACAGTGAGCTGATATCCATGAGGAGCCAAAGTAACAATAATTTTTGTGAATGGCAAAGCATGAAAAAAGGGATACGCTAACTTTGCCCCACTTGGTGTTGGGAAGATCTTTGGAATCTGGAGTGGGTTTTATGAGTTTATATGTTAGACCCTGTCCAATGCAAAACAGTGGGATTTTTTCTTAATAGGATCAAGAAAGTATTTTGTTTATTATCTACAATATTTTTATGTAGATTATTTTGTATAGAGAAGAGTCTTTTCTGCAATTCCAGTAATAAATTTACATTATAGGATGTCTTCCAGTCAGAAGCATCCCAAATTGCTATATTCAGTAATACTGTAAATATTCATGCTTTTGTGAAACCCATATTGATGCTGTGGAATGTTGGCATGTGTTCGTAGACACCATGCGACAAATTAGATAAGGAAAAGAAAACAGTGATTTTTGATAGGAGGAGGAACTATTGTGAATTTAGCTAGAGAATAGGCTTACCATTCTACTGTCACTGAAAGTGTCATTCAGACTTTACTGGCCAGAGCAGCTTGTATTCTTGCTTTCTTAAACACCTTTCTTAAAAGATGTTCTATGTGAACAATAGCACAATCAGTATAGATGTCTAATTTTCTATGTGTACTACATACTTTGCAATTGAGTGTAAATCTGAGATTTTTTGTTCTTGCGTACCTGAGTATGTAACCAGCTCATTTTTTCTTGTTTTAATTATAAAAATGTGAAAAGTATAACTGAAGTTACTCAAAATACATTACACTTCTCTGCAAATGTAATTTGAAACTTACGAAACATTAATGCATCAAATATGGGATGTTGGTTTTATGCTACAGAGAAAAAAATAGAAAAGTTAAGTTTGTTCTCTATGTTATTAAAAGTATGTGTTGGAGAATTCATGGAGAATTTGCTTGCTTCCATTCCCACACTTTTGAATGATGTTTTCATGAGGGATACTCATGAAACTACTCATAGACTTTTTTGTGTGCATGCATATGTAAATTTTTAATAACACTTTGTTCAGAACTAGGTAATCTCATAAAATCAACCACCTGAATAACTAACATAATGCTGATAATTTTAACACAACTTGCATGTGGACACATTTAGTAAAAACTGCTTTTGAGAGAAGAAACCTTTCTATTTATGAGTTAGAGCCTACACACTCACTGGTAATAGAATGGCAACTAAAGCAGAGACCAGAGAATTTTTTTGTTTGCTTGTTTAAACATGATTTGCTAATTCCTTGCTGTGAGAAATTTGCATTCCAAATTACATGTTTGGTTAAAAGCATGAAAGAAAAATCTTAATTTTGATACTTCTAAGTAGGCAGCAGCATAATTAGGTAGTAACTAAAAGAAGTGGGAGGTACTTTTTGTCAGTCCCCTGAAGAGTCAAGGTTTAATATAAAATACTAATTGAAAAATGGTCTAGATTTAAGCCAAAGCAGCAATCTGTGCGAAGAAAAAAACAACCCGTACACGTTCTTTCCTCTAGTAAATCTTTCTCCAGCTTAGTTCGAAGCTTCTAAGCCTCATAATTTTAGATGTAAATTATTGCCAAGCATTTAAGCTGAAGTAAGGTTTCTGTTGCATGATAGTTTTTAGGACTGAAATGAAATAATGTTCTTTAGAAATGCAGCTTCATCTGAGAGGAGGTGTGGGAACTGGAACAAAATGAACATTTGTAATAAACATTAGAGTGGGAATCAGGCCAAACTCTTGCTGCAATATACTGGCAGATACAAATAAATATTTAATAATATCTTTTTGCACTGTTTATTTTTTGTATTTATAATAAGGTAGAATGATTTAACCTGAGGACATCTTACTTGCAATAGTATTTATTCAGGGGATTAATTTAACTTTCACCTGAAAGAAGCAGTAGTTATGAGGGCAGGAATACCACAAAGAAATAACATAGAGAAATAGCAAAATGACATCTTGCAACAATTGTGGATAGAATATATGAAGGAAATTCTACAAATATATGCACTGCTTGTGATGGGAAGAAAATCTCAGGACCACAGACGTGACTAGAAAAGTGCATTAGGTTGAGGAACAAAGTAGCAGCTCGTCTCTTACTATGATCCAATTGCAGAATACTTTCTGCAAACAATAGAATATTTTCTATTTCAGTTCTAGATATCGTTTTTTATAGAAAGAGGGAAATTGAATTGGAATGGCATTTACAGAATTTAAACATAACCAGGAAAGATGAAGACTAATTTATGATATAGGTTTATTTACATTAAGATCTACAAAGAACTGCTCTTTTTATGGATATTTACATACTTTTTAATCTAAATATTGAACAGTCCATTAGAAGGACATCTATCCTTTCTAAGTGTTTTCTCTAAAAAGAAAATGTATATTCTTTGACTCATAAACCAGGAATTTATTCAGTGCATGACCCCTCTGGAAAAGTAAGTTCATATTTCAACATACATGCATATGGAACCCAATCCAGAGCTATTTAAATTACTCAGAGAAATTCCGCTGAATTTCTTGAGGGTATGTATGTGCAGTCAGTAGGGATTTGCCAGAGGCTAAGCCTGAGTCTGACGTGAACAAACACCTGTCCAGACCAGCCTGGTATCTCTGCCTGCTGTACATATAGGACCTTTTGGTATCTTGTTCTGCCTTGAACTTGTGGTTTGCATTGGGTGTTTAGCCAGGGACTTTTCAAGGGTCGCTTGATACAATGGAGCATAGCTGTAAATTCTAAATGTATGCAGGCATCATCTTGCTGGTAATGTGCTTCTTGTCTTCCTGCTTGATTCCACTAGACTTCTGTCACATCTTTTGTTGATCCAGATTTTTCTCCCAGATTTTCATCACACTGCCACTTCAGTTTAAGGGTGGATGGTACAGGACTGCTCACAAACAATACAAGCTTATTGTAGCAGTCTTTTTAGCCTGCCACAGAGGGAAAAACTAGATGGCTCTTAAGTCTTCATTGACTGCTCTGTATAGAAACTTGTGGTTTTGAAATACCTTCTCATCAACTCCAACCCTATAGTCAAATGAGCAGCTAAAATAGCATAGAATTTTTCATAGGTATAAAATCCAGAGCCCAGATAGAGTTTTAAGGAGTTTAAAGTAATTGATAAGCAATGAAGATGGAGAAAGAGATAAAATGGGAGATAGTAATTTTAAATATAGTTTTAAGGAAACACAGGTGATTTGCTTTAGAGAGACTAAAATGTAGAACTGTGCTAGATCAGGTGCAATTACATTAGATGGCACCTTTTTTGTAAAGATGTTTCTCTGTTAAGATAAAATAACATTACAAAAGTAGTTGAAACATTTAATAGAAGGAAAAAAGGATTATTGCAGAAGATTCATGGCATAAGTTATAGTTAACCATGAGAAAATATGAGGAAAAAGTAAAGCTGAATAACACATTTAAAAGCACATTTGTTCATTAATGTCTTTGCAGTCTTCAGAAACAATTCTGTGAGGTGGAATAAGGAGAGGCTGATGCAATGAAATTCTTCTATTGTCAAATTGTTGTGTTTGTTTTTTTCCAATTATGCTGTTTGGATAATCAGACATTTTCTTTTCTGGTGTAATTTAGTGCTGGCATATATCACACCACCATGTGGAGTTTCAAACTTAAAGCCGTGTTTTTTTGCCTCCTTATGTGTGCTTACTCTAATTGGCATAACAGCTGCATCAAGTACTAATTCTTGCTGTCCAGCCAGTTAGCATGCATTTCATCATCCCCCTAAGTTCACCAGTTGAATACTTTTTATCAGCTGGGTGGCACATAAAGTGTTAGTTTGTGATTGCCATCCTCCCACTTCCTAAAACGGTGAGAAGAGAGAATATAACTAGAGCACGTCATCAGAGAGGAGGGCAAAGAAATAAGGTAATAGCAAAGTGAAAGGGTTGTGAACCTTACTATAGGTAGTTGGAGGTGTTTACATGAGAGGGGTACAAATGAGGACTGGGGAGACAGGAAATAAAGTGTCAGTGCTTGGTCATTGTTCTGCTTCCTATGAAGATACTTTGCATGTGTTATTGTACACTCATAGCTGCTCAGTGCAGATTATCTCATTGCAGCATAAGGGAGGGGATGAGAAGTAGCATAGCGTAATCACTGAACACCTGGCTTTCCACAGTAGATGGTATTCCGCTGTCAGAACTGAGCCAGGACTTGCAGTTTGGTAAGTCAGAGGACTTCTAGGCGATAATGATGTGTGGCATGGGGTTATGCAAGTGGGTTGTCAGTAAATGGAAAAAGATTAAGGAATTAGTTGAGTTTAGGAGTCTAGGACTTTGCAGCTTTCAAGGGTGCATATAAGCCACTAATGCTAAGTTAAAGCAATTTGAATTGTGTCTTCTGTAATGTAGTGGCTGAGATCCCACATGTACCAGTAAACCTTTTCCCAAGTGCAGAGTTTTACCAAATCTCTGCTGACTTTGCTGGGAGCTGAGGGCAACAAATTGCTTTCCAGTTTGAGTCCTTCTTAAGCACCACAGTTTCTTGGACTGTTGCACCTTTGTCAAGGCTTTTGAAGATAGTAATGTATTAGTGAAAATATGCAGTGGAATTACTTTGTTTCTTTTACTTTTGTTACAGCTTGATTCCTTTCCAGGGTAGAAGTGTTAAATTTGCTAAGCCTGATTTTGAACTTGGTAATGGTAATGAAAATAGGGTGAGAGTAATGCCTGTGGAAGTAATTAATTTGCTTTGTGAGTAAGCAAATATCATAATTGCAATCCTTAATTTTTATAAAATCCATTTAGCATGAAATAAAAGTCAAGTTCCTTCCAGTTTTTTTCTCCCTATAGAATTTGAAAAAAATCAAATTGCACATGTATTTTAAGCTTATGTTCATAATTGCTTTAGATACTCAGTCTCCTTTTTGCAGCACAAATTTCAGCATAGCCAGGAGCATGCACACAAACCTAGAAACCTAACCTTCCTGAATAGTCTCAAAGATACCTTTACTGGATAGCTCAGAGCACTTATTTTGGGTAGTAGTTAGGTTCCTCCCATCTGCATCCAAATCACTGTCTGATCTTCTTATCTGTGAAAGGGAAGTAAGAGCACTGTCCAGTTTCCCTGACAGACAATAAGTACTTAAGATGCTGGTGATGCAGGTAACAAAACCAGATAGATAGATACTCTTTGATTTCAGTTTCTGTTTGTATAACCAGAGTCGAGACTTAAGTATTTTGTTGTATCATTTTATAACTTGTAACTTAGTGACCTTACAGATTTTAGGCTTCAACAAAACAACAAAAACTATTATTTCAGTTGTACTGGCACCTACAGGTCTGTGGCCTAATATGCTAACAACTGTACTAGTATACAACACAATCAGTGTTTGCTGTAAAGAGTTAACATTCCAATATATAAACCAGGGAAAGCTGAGTGAATGCAGGAAACAGGTAGAGAATTACAAATTGGTAGCAAGATTAATATGACCTAAATGAAAAAAAAAAAAAAACAAAAACTCCTATGTTTTGCTTTTTAAAGTATGTTTCCCTTTTTTAAATAAAATTTTCAGTCAGTTGTCACAAAAAGAAAAAGAATGTTACAACTGAATATCTCAAAATAATGCAAATGTTGCCATCCATTTCAGGAAGAGCAGAATTTTACTTATGTTTAAAGCAAAATGCATACAGATGTATTTATGTTCTGTTAAAACTGAATTTTAATTGGAATATGTTTTCTGTCACATCCTAGTATAAAGTAGATTGTGCATGTTGGCTATTTTTTAATACATATATATTTTTAAAAGATGTCCTATATGTTAATAGGTGAAATATTAACCATGGCAGGGCTTGTATTTGAAAGGATGTTCATGGTATATTCTATATATATATATATATATATATATACTAAACAATTGAAGAGTTATCAGTTAAAACACACAATCTGATGTTTCTAAAACAGATATTTAGAAAAGGGTATTTTTCTTTATCTCGGGAGCAGACAAACATATATTAATCCAGGAAATCCAAGATTTATTTTCCAAAATGCATCAGACTTTGTATGTTGTTTATATGGCTAACTACAAAAACATGTCTGAACAAGGTGTGAGTGGATGGGTATGAAAGAGGAGCTCATTCTTTCTCTTTCCTCTGATTAGATAATTTTGTTGAACAACTAGAGCTGTTAGTGGTGAGCCAAATTAACTTTTGTGATGTCAAGTAGGAAAAGTAGTAGTTTCTTATTGAGAAAATCTTTCTTGTTGCATACAAAACATTTCCTTCTTAATTTTCCAGCTCAACTAAACCATTATTTTATCTTGCTACATCATTAGAGTAATTATAGCCATATTACAGTACCAATATGCTACAATGCTGCCCTGAAATTAAATATTATGGTTACTTCTGCAATCACATGTGTGGTTATGAGAGTATATTTTCATACCTTCTTAGCTACTTCTCTTAAACTCAAATAAGCACTTATGCCTAACTTCATCAGAACTGTGCCCATTGAAACCAAGCAGGATCTGGCAAACCACGGTTTCCAAAATCTCCTCAGGAAGCTGTTAGTAGTATGTCTTTAAATCAATAGAGTCCAGTAAAAGTTTTCAATCATATGTGGCACAAAACCATAATCATGAAAGCTGTGCCACGCAATAAAAGATTGGCAGTTTTATTGAGTTTTCCTGAGTGACTCTGTTTTTATACAACTTTGCATTTTTGGAATGTTAGTTAAAAAACAAAACAAACAAACAAAAAAACCACTCACCATCCACAAAAGGCCCAAACAAAACAAATAAGCAACCTTAAATAAATGTATATAACAGGTACCTGAAAATTCCTTCTATTGAGCAAGCAGTTAATACATTTTGTAACTGGATCTCAAATACCAAATCAAATGTAAGAGTGGTTTCCTCCTTTTTCTGACTGGAAAACTAAAAATCACCACCTAAAATTCACCAAATAGTTTGAACTGAATTTTAAAATGACTGTGAAGTGACCTGACTTAAAAATGAGTGTGTCTATAAACACATATAAAAACCATTTCAATGTGTGTGTATATATACACAAATAATGTATGTAAGTATGTACACATATTGAGATGTTTGTGTTTTTATAGGATTATTACAGGATTATATGAGTGGGCTAAATACTTTTTCAATACCATACTTTTATGTTACTTTTATGTTACTTTTAGAATAAAGGTAACATAAAAGTATGTTACATAAAAGTATGTTACCGTTAGAATAAGTCAGCACCTAATATGTTTTTTTTATTTATTCCATAGAACATCTTTTGATGTCAATGAATGTGAAATTCTTAAGGAATTAAAAATTCTATATATGTTGTAAAACAATTCATTGAAAATAAAATGTGTTACAGTTTTTGTTGTACATATTGTACAAGTGGAAAATATAAATGTTTCTCAACTTTATAGTGTGCTGGATTTTCAAAGATTTTATTTTGATGCTGTCATAACAACTGGAAATACCTAAATTGGGTAAGATTAGATAAAGCTTATTTATAGGGCATGCCTTTTTAGTTGCCATTATTTTGACTTTCTAATGAGGCAGTAAAACGAAAATGTTGCTAATAAAATTTTAATTGTATTTTGTATTGACTTGTTGCTGAGATTTTAGATAGCATTTTGTTGAAAGGATTGAGAAATTTAAAAGTGTTATCCCTACACATATGGTCCGCAAAACCTGGATGAATCAGTAGGCTATTAAAAATGCATTTTTGTAAGATAAAGCATCAAACCAATTCGATATCATGAAGCAGATGGTATATTAAAACTTTGAGATCTATTTGTAAAATGTGTATAGGAAACAAAAGCTACAAAGAATATGTATAAATACTGAATTTCTGTCTTGAGTGTCATTCTTTACTCATAGCAATAAGTCAATAAGGAATAAATTTGTTGATCTGTTGATCTTAATGAGGTTGTATCCGTTTGAAACTTTGAGGAAAGGTAGAATTTACAGGCAAATATGCTTTTTTTGAAGACTTTTTGATAAACTTTTTAAGATTTACAGA